>NC_058384.1:10675000-11017500 GCF_018350175.1 Felis catus | reverse complement strand
CTCAAATGTCCACGTCTCAGAGGAGCCTTCTCAAACTACCCTACTTAAAATTGCAACAAACCACCCCTGTTTCCCTGAAGTCCCCATATAGCTCCTCTGCTTTCTTTCTGGCTATCTCACTTATCTGACAGATGCTTGTGTTTCGTTTGAGTGTGCTCCCACCTCACTCCTGCTCTGCCCTTGAAGATAACCACAAGGGCGTGGATCTTTTGCCAATTCTGTCCACTAGATACCTAATGCCTAGAATGTGCTTGGCAGGCAGTAGGTGTTGAACTGATATTTATGGGATGATGATGACTGAAGGAGGCAGAATGCTACTGTCCCCCTGAATCCATTCTTTCCTTCTTTCTGGACACATGGCCAACTCAGCTAGTGACTACATTTTCAGCCATCTTTGCAGCCATACGTGGCCATGCTCTTACCAATGTACTGTGAACAAAAGTCATGTGTACCCGGGTCCCAAGAAACACTCCAGGAAAGCCACACAGGCCCCAAGGAACACATATTCCAGGGCACACATGACACACAGACAGAGACCCCCTTGCAGTCGAAGCCAGGAGATAAGAACAGCTAGTCACTAATCCTTACTTCCCCCCACAGGTTTGAAATGTCATCCTTATCTACATTAATAATGCCCATATACTCTTGGGTTTATTTCTAAACTGTCTTCGCTGCTGCATTGATTTGTCATATTCAGGCACCAGAGCTAAAACTGTTTCATTATCTGCTATGACTAAAGTTCTCCGTGACCTTCACGACTCTTTTTGTCAAGAGACTCATAGCAATGCTTTCCTAAGAGAGGCACATGAGAAACAGTCCTTGGGCAGCAATTTGGAGGTGGAGTGGAGGAGGGCAAGATTTAGGCTATTAATCCAGATGAAGGATGAGGAAAGGAGGGGTGGCTCCAGGGTAAGAGATTACCCCCCAGCCCCCATAATCCCAGCAGCACTCTCCTCCCCCAAGGTTTCACTTGGCATGAAGAGGCTGGGGCAAATTCAAGAGGTATTCAGACGTGCAAATGACTTTGCACCTCCTGGGATGTCGGGCATGAGTGAAACAGATATGAGTCTCAGATTTCTGGCCCTGGCGACTGGATGAATGTTGGTGTTGTTCCTGGTATCCACGGAAGGGAAGCAGATTTCGAGAATAACCATAATGAGCTGAGTCTGAGAGTCTGTGGGCTCTTCAACAAGCGTAGGGTCAAGCTGTGGGGGAAATCTGGGGCTTGAGGGTTGGGCCTGCCAGTTGTCTCTTGATAACACAGCACGAATTGCAGCTGCCCAAACACATCATTAGGAAGGCACTGTCACCAACTGCCCGGGCTCTAACAGTAGCTTTTCTAACTAGTCCTAATTTTGGTCTTAGTGCTCAGTAGTCCAGAACTCCACGAGACCAGAAAACAAGACTCTCAGAGAGGAAAGCTAGGCTGGATCGAGGAGGCGCCCTCCCTACGCTGGGAAAGAGAATTCCTTTATGGGAAATCACTCAGTGGAGAAATGAGTTGCACTGTGTAGTCTGAAGTTGGACCAGATATGGAATCTGAATTCAATTCTGCTGGTAAATCGATTGGAAAACCTTGAGTCAGCCGTGCAGAGCTTAAATTTTATTCTCATTCATATCATGCTCTTATCGTTACAAGGCTCCCAGGCTGGGCCCATATTTGTTATTGATTTCGTCTATGTGAAAGCCGCTCGGAGCCTTGAAATAAGCCTTGGCTCTTGGGTCATTTCAGCATAAATGACCTTGGGACAATTTTCTGGCTAAAACAAATGAAGACTTTATCAACACGCACTGACCCAGAAAATCACCATTCGTTCTTTCATTCCAAGGCTCTGGCCCCCAAATCTTCACATTTAATACTTCAACCTAATTTTGGTTATGGACATTTATGTCTCCCTTTCCTCCTTTTTGCAGGAAAGGACATTATCTATTCAAGTTTAGCACAGTGTCTGGTACACGGAATATATTCCATAAATTTTTTGCTGACATGGGCTAAAATGTAGATAGCAACTCTTATAATGAGAAGAATGGGAAACAATGGCACATCAGTGTTGGAAATGACATTTTAATCGCAATATAAGTGGTAAGTAATAGGAATCCAATTACTCTAATCTATGCATCCACTCTTATTGTGATGTATAAATCAAAAATACCTGGACTCTTAAGGGCTGTTTTCCCTCCGGCTATAGAGATTTTCACTAAATGACAGGTGGTACCCACGTCATTGTCCTAGAAATTGCCTGCTGCTCTGGAAAACAGTTGTCCTACAGAGTTCCTTGAATCAGAGGCTCAGAAGAGGGAACTGAAGGTGGAAGCCCTCAAGAGTTAATAGCCTCAAACACTTACTGATCGCTGACCAAATATACCAGGCATTCTTCTAAGTGCCCAACGTGTATTAGCTTATTTAATCCTCACATCACCCGATACGGTAGGTGTTACTCCCCTCTTCCCAACCCCTCTTTTACAGATGATAAGAAGCTGAAGGACAGAGCAGTTGAGTAGCTTGTCCAGGCGGTGTGGCTCCAAAGCCTGTACGTGGAACCATGGCACGGCGTGCCTCTCCCCAAGCAAGGTGCCAAGGCGAGGTCTGGAGTGACTCGTGCCCACTCCATTTGCTACCACACCATTCCTGGCCAAGAGTAACATCGGAGAACTGGCTTCCTGCTTGTATGCTAGGGATTCCATAAGCCCTTGAGTGCCCTTTTGCATCCATACGGGTTATTTGAGCTAGTAGTAGCCTGAGGAGGAAGCTCCGTGGCTTAACGACAGACTAGAAATAATTTGTTAAAATGCCAAGTCTTCCGCCATTTTGTCGCCCCGGAAAGTTTGTTCTCATTCCAAGCACCGCCATTTGCAAGGGTGTCTTTGTTTCCTCAACACGACGGGGCTTTCTGGTAGCAGCTTATTACAGGAGACATCCCCCAACTCTGCACTCTCACACTAGTTGTGTAAGAGGTGGGATATAAATATGGGCCAACCCGGCTTTACAGAAGAGAAACAGATCCTCCTTTCTCGGGCTTGTTTGACTTCCCAAAGCTCTTTCCAACAAAAACAAGAACCAAAGGTGACAAATCTGCTTTCTGTTCTGCATGGGTCACCACCAGGATATCTTTGTTCTGAGGAAGAGATTTCCACCTTCCCGGAAAGAAGACAACTATGTAAGGATCAGGTTTACTTATTGCAAATGGAATTCTTTCCATCTAAACCTGGGGTTCCCAACCTTTCCATTATAATAGGCTGGTCAATAATCAAGGCCAACCAGGCCATCTCTCCCTCTATAGGCACCAGCCCAGTCCCCCAGCTTCTCCCCATGGCTCAAAGCACGGCTTACACAAGGGGATCCTGCTACTAGGGAGTAAAGCCAGCACTCTTCCCTCCCACCGCCCCTTCTGACGAGTTTCTCCGTCACTTCTATTCCGGAGACTGAAGTAAGATAACCTCTTGGGAAACTCTTGACCTGTCAGCTAAGAAGCTGAGGAAGGCCCAGCCCAAACCCCCAGAGAGAAGGGGGACTCCATGCTCTTCGCCACATGCTGCACATTCTGTCGTAATACCAAGAATGACAGTGGGCAGCCCACGGCCCACAGTTATGCTTTAACCTCTAATTGTTCGAGTTATCCTCGAAATGTGCGTTAAGCATCTACTATGCAGGTGCTATGCTAGGTGCTGAGGAATCGAGGGTGCGACCTGCCCCCTGCCCCCACTGAACTAATGGCTCTTCCTTATCTCTCCTCCCATCTCAGTATCCCACCCGCTTCTTCCTGAGAGACCCCCATCATTATTGTCCGTTCTTATTGAAACAGGGGTCTAGGTCAACGGTCTGCTGTGAAAATCTATTATCTGGGACCTGAAAAAAAAAATAGGAAATGACTTGGCTGGGTACATAGAGACGATCCTAGGACATGACTCTAATTACTGACTTAATTCAGTGTATGTGATCTTTGTAGACCCTTCCCACTTTGGAAAGATGATCTCTTGTGCCTCTCTTAATGCTTTGATCCTTAGCCAGTAGGTAACATCAGAGGAAACCCCCTTGTGGGTTTTTTTTTTTTCCCAGAATATACTATTCTTTCAAACTTAGCCAAGATAGAGAATCATATTCCAGAAATTCTTCCCATGGCCGGCCCCCAGTTAGAAATGGTGTTAGGCTTCTATCTTCTTTCACTTAAAAAAGATTTCTGCAGATCTAAGCTACAAGTCTGACCCCATTGGATTAGGTCTTTAGAGTGGATTGTGTTGTCTATAGATGGTTTAAGAGAACCGGAACCTGAATCTCGGACCTCCTCGAAGACTACGAGATTGAACGGGATGACCTCTATGGAAGTGGCTGGGATGAAGCTTGACGAAGAGGCTTGCCCTCCTTGCCCTAGCATTACCTGGAAAATCGCACAACGTGTATGGGTCTCCTTCTTTGGACAGAGCTCGTCCCACATACATTTCTAAAGATGGAAAACGCTTGCTCCTATACACCGAATCCTCAAATTCTCTCTCTTTAAATTGCTCCTGTTTTCACTAACACCCCCACTGCCGAGGTTTCATTCAACCAAATTGTGGCGCACCATACAATAGAGTACTCTGTGGCCATTAAAAATCACGTGGTGGAAAACCATTTAGCAGCATGGAAAAATGTTCAGGTATTTCCCCCCAGCTCTCCAGTTCTCAATCAGAGTATAAAATTTGCCAAATATTTCATTCTGGTCACTCTTTGCTGAGCATGTAAACCACACCATTTCCTGTACTAAGTCAAGGTCTATGGTCATAGTTCTAAGAACTGGTTCGTCAGTAGTGAACCAGACTATTTCCTGTTAGACCAACAGTAAAGAAATAGACCATAATAGTCTATTTCTTTAAGAAGCAGTGAAATGGATGCTTATCCATCTGAGGGTCTCAAAGATGCAAACTTCACACTGGCGTTTAGAAGATATCTTTCGGGAGGTGACTATTCATTAATACCATTGTTTTGGAGCAAGATACAAGCCCTGGCCCATCACTGTATAGCTGGGGTAATCTTGAACATGTAATTCAACCTATCTGAGGCTCCGTTTCTTACCTCATCGGGTAGGTGGAAAGAGTAAACAAAAAGTATGTAAAGAACTTAGTATAATGCTTGGTACTCAGAAAGTTCTCCATAAATGCCAGGTATTATTCAAATCTCTCTAACTCAGTTTTCTCCTCCAGCCTCTATTTCAGTAAAGATGGGGACAGGGAGTTGGAAGAGTGAGAACAGGGCGCAGATTCTAGCAGGGTTCCCAGTCACTGCGTACCAGGAAGTCAGGAACTAAAGGTCAGCTTTGTGTGATCCTCTGACTCGGTTTTTCCGCCGCCTTTCCCTGCCCCCGACCAGGAAAAGCAGTAAGACGGGTTATCACTTCTCTATGCGAGGTAGTAAAAGAGGGACATCTGGGGGCACTGTTACCTGCTCCGGACCCAATCTTGGGGGACTTTTAAGTAAAGAATGCCAAGGATGAATCGAGAGGGAAAGGAGGAAAGCCAGCTGAGACCACAGGGCCTTGGCAGAAAGATAGGGGTGATCTGAGGTGGGAGGAGGGCCCAAAGGAAGCTTCCTGGTACAACTCTTTCCCACCGGGAAGCCAAAACTACTCTGGGACCGGGTGAAATTCCCTGTCCGTCAGGCACTTTGGCCAAAAGGGCAAATCGGATTCAAGGAAGTAACAGTGGGTGGAGTAGTCCTTTCTGCTTGAGGACAGTCGTCTGCAGGCCCTGATGCAGAAACGCAGATGAGAAATTCCAGTGTGTCTGTTCGGAGAGAAGAAGACAGGTGCACCCACAACCGCTCCAAAGTCCAGATGTGATCCCTGCTCTACTGGAGAGGACAGAGTGCTGGGGGGGGGGGGGGGGGGGGGGGGCAGAAGCAAGGCAGTGGAGGAGCACTCGGAGAGAAATGTGAGCCTGTGTATGAGGCTTCCGCAATGGAGAGCATGACGCTGCAGAGCAAGGCAGGAAAGGAGGGGCTAAGGTGGACACAAGATTTACAGCGAGAACATTTCCTTTCCAGCATGGCTGACATGCCCCGGGCTTTCTGCCAGCTCTGACCATCACCTATTCCGGAACCAGGGCGAAAAGCAATTTCCCTCCTCCCTTGGATCCTTGTTGGCTTGTTCTTCCCTCTCTATCCCATTAGGTTTTGCCTCCTTTTGCACTTTCCAAGAAATGACCACGCTGGGCTCAAGGATCATCTCATTTCCGCTTGTTGGCAAGGAACTGGAGAGAACTGAACGATGGCAACCCACCCGTGACCTGACGGAGTGCGGCGCGTATCTCTCCGCCCGGCCCCGTTCTGTGATTTGAGACGTGGCGCCCACTCACGTGACTAGAAGACTAGATTTCCTCTCAGTTGCTCCCGGAGCCACCCTTTCCCGCAAAAAAAAAAAAAAAAAAAAAAAAGCCTACATTTCTTCTTTCGAGGTCAGACTTTCTCAAGGTCACAAAGATAAGGCACTGTCTCATCATGGCCGATTTATGCACTTATTCCGAGGATGGAGTCTGGGGAAGGGTCTGGAGGTGCTAGCTGAGCTCTACGCCAACTCTCATATTGGACACCAGAGAAGAATACCCTGGGGTAAAGGGACATGAGCCAGGTGAGCTTCAGGAGACGGGGAAGAGGGTAAACGGGCGCCAGGTTCTACACGACAGGATCCATTAAGTCAGTCAACATTCAGCATCCATCAACAGAGTGTCCACCTCGCGCCAAAGGACACAACAGGAGAAAGGCACGGTCCCTCTCCCGAAGGACATCACCATCCACTGACAGGAAAAGGCAACCAAAAGGTCACGATGATGCAGTGTGTTCATTGCTGCCACAGGAGAAAGCCAACGTGGAATAGAGTAACTCAGCGGCGGGAAATAACTCCAGGCTGTGGAGTGGCAAGAGGACTCTGGAAGGAAGGCAGAGCCAGAATTAAGAGATCCATGGCCATACGCGGTGTCTCCCTGGGCTGGATGGCAGAGGAGGGGGGGAAGGGCTGGAAATCAACACCGAAGGTACCAGGGCTCTACACCCATGCCACCAGGAACCGTCCCATCTCTCATCCTTTGCTTTTCTACCCCCTCCAACTCCTTTGATCTGCCCTCTCCCACCAGAGTTGCGTACCAGAGAAATAAGCAGTAGAGACCTCCAGAAGAATGGACCAAAAGGCTTGTTAGAAAAGCGGCCTCAGGGGCGCCTGGGTGGCGCAGTCAGTTAAGCGTCCGACTTCAGCCAGGTCACGATCTCGCGGTCCGTGAGTTCGAGCCCCGCGTCGGGCTCTGGGCTGACGGCTCGGAGCCTGGAGCCTGTTTCCGATTCTGTGTCTCCCTCTCTCTCTGCCCCTTCCCCGTTCATGCTCTGTCTCTCTCTGTCCCAAAAATAAATAAACGTTGAAAAAAAAAAAAAAAAGAAAAGCGGCCTCAGTAAAATGGGCTGGTTGGTCCCCATGGCCCCGAGGAAGCTCCCTGGAAGAGGGCACTGTTACCCCCGCCCCCCACCCAGGAAGGAAACTAGCCACAGCCAACCCCGGGCTGCCTTCCCTCCATTTCCCTCTTCTCTCCCGGCTCTCGTCTTTGACCCCCGGGAGAAAACAGGGAGAGGATTGAGTAGAAGGAGGTAGAGAAGGGATATGAGGGTGAAAATAAAGAAAGAGGAATGGTGAGGCGTCAGCAGCGCTGAGCCTGCTCACGTGGTCGCAGAAAATGATCCTCAGGACCTTTCCTAAGGAGAATTTTTCCGCGTGCTCTCCCAGACTGGAGATGAGAAGGGAAGGTAAAGGCAAGACACGTGACTCCAAAGCACAGCGGAGGAGGGGGTGGTTGGGCGAGAAGGTGGCCATGGACGGCTGAATCTCTCAAGACCACACTCCCTCTCACCTCCTGCCCCATCCCTCCTCCTCCCTCCTGCCCTTGTCCAGCCGCCTCGGGGGCCTGGAGCTCCCTGCGGCCTTTGGCCTCCTTCTCTGACTCTCTCCTGTTGTCTACGGATACCTGCAAAGGCCCGAGCTGCTCCCCTCCCGCTCCTGCAGAGAGCTAATGGACATCCTCTAGAACCCCAGTGGGGCCCGGATGCAGCACCTTGGCCACAGTCCATCTCCCAGAGACAGCAGGCTCCAGGCTGCCCATTAGCAACAGCAGCTAAGGTTTCAGAAAGGAGGCAGGTCAGCGTTGTAGGAGAGGGAGAAATGAACGACACACATGGGCCCCTTTCTCTTAGCAACGAAAACAGCAGCAACAATAATCCTCGCCGGTGAATGCTTTCCTGACAGCCTTCCGCCCCTCCCTGCCTCCGATTTTCCTTCACGTGAGTGGTCACCACTTCACAGACCCCCTTGAAGTACCGGCTCTTAGAAATAACCACAGCATCTACCGGAGGCCAAACCTTTGCGTCTAGCATTTATTTCGAAACCACCTGGCAAGATAAAGATCATTACGTCCACTTGACAGGTTCTGAAACGGAGTCCCAAGCCTGCCCAGTTGCAAAGCCCGCACTCCCTCTTCTGCTCCAGAATGGCTTATTTTCCCCCAACTCTTTGAATCCTCTGCAGCGTGCCGCAGCGGTGCCTGGATCGAGGAGGCCCTCAAAGCTTTCCAAGGCTCATGGAAAGGAAGTTTGGTTGTAGAGGAAGATGTGATGAGGGAGGCAGGCATAGACGCACAGCTGCTTTATTATCTGCAAAGCCAGCCTCTCCTCCCAAATGCACATAGTCATTAGCGAGAGGCTAAATTTAAAGCCACCCTAAAACAGCCAGTTGCTAAACAAAAGCAACTTAGATAAATCTTCGTCGATTTGCATTCTGCACTGACTAGGCATTAAACGCCCCCAAACAGAGAGGAGGGGGCGGGGGGGTGGGGTGGAGAAATGAGCAGGCATTAAACCAGAGCTGTGTTTCCCAAACCTTTGCAGGCAATGACATCCCTGTGACTTTGCAGAGACCAGGAAGTCACCGCTAAATGCCACACATCTTTTTTGTTTTTAATCTTTTCATTTATTTTTGAGAGAGAGAGAGAGAGAGAGAGACAGAGTGCGAGCGGGGGAGGGGCAGAGAGAGAGAGAGGGAGACACAATCCGGAGCAGGCCCCGGGCTCTGAGCTGTCAGCACAGAGCCCGACGCGGGGCTCGAACTCACGGACCGTGAGATCACGACCTGAGCCGAAGTCAGACGCATAACCGACTGAGCCACCTAAATGCCACACATCTTAAACACTGTCCGTATGCAACCAACAAGGCTCACACTGATGGGCAAGGATGGAATCTGAAAAAGGAGCTGCTTCTTATGTATTTCCGACGCCTCAGTAATTCAAAGAGAAATATATTAAAGTGAAATGAAGACGCAGGTCTAGCAAATCAATAGAACACGGAAAAGGGGCCATAAGGCCTCGGATCCTCACATTGGCCGGCTCACTGTCACGATGTCGTTTCCCAGGAAGACAGCCACAAAGAGCACAGGACCAGGTACAAAAACTGGCCCTGAGCCTGACACTGGCCTCAGCCCCTGGGTTCTCCCTGCACAGCGGCCCACAGCCCTCCCATCTTGAGCATGCCATCCTTTGGCCTGAACATCCCCCCAGCTTCCTTGTCACAACCCTCCTCGGTAGTTTCTCCCTCTAGTCCCCCCTACATGAGGACCCTCTGAAGGGCACAAGAGACAGGGACCCCTGCACGGGACCCCTCTGGCCCTCACACACCAGACTGAGACGTCTTCCTTGGGGGGGCCGTGTCGTGATGCTTTCCCCAGAGGTCCTCAGAAACTTTTCTGTCATTTCCCATATTTGAACTTCAACTTAATGCAGGTTTATTTACCCCTTTCATGGCACTTTAAATTTTCTGCCTTGACACCTTGTCTTGACATGAGCTTCAAGGGAATATGTAGTAATATTTCTGGGAATAGAAACCCTGAGCTGTGATTAAATTTGGGTGGTAGAATAATTACCTAAATGAATCGATCCTTTTTGTTCTGAATCCCATACTGTTCAGAGAGGCTTCCAATATGCTAAGGGAATTTGCCCCCGGTGACCATTCGTATCATCGTCTCCAACTTTGTTTGATCATCCACGCTTACGAGTGAAAAAGTTTAGGCATGTGTCTCCAAAACACGTCTATATTCACTTATAAATTGCAGACGTAAGTCACTGTCGATCCATATAGCTTGTATTAGTAGAGCTCAATTTCTTTCTTATTTTAACCACAAATAAATAGACATTGAAATTCTAATATGCTATGCCTGCAGCACAATAGATAATCACACTGAAGGGATATTTATACCCCACTTTGGAGGCTAAATATAAAAAGAGAGGAGAGAGACCTCTGTTTGAGGCCATGATCAACTTTGCGGTGACAGCCACATTTCTCTTTCACCTCAGTGGGATCTTGTTCAGATGGATATGTGGACAAGATTCTCTGAGCTAATAAAAAAAGAATTCTCCAGGCCAATCTAATGGGAAGGGCTGTGCCGTAAATAATCTCAAGTCGTGGTCCTAGCCATTAATTTCGTCACCCACCCCCACCTTTGATCACATGCTTTGCAGAACAACAAAGGTGCAGCAAAATGGACTCGTTTGCTTTCCTCCTCTGTCCCCTGGCTTACCCCTTGACAGAAAGGCTAATGAGCAGTAACATGGTCACGCCGCACGAAGGAGGAAGGAGGAGGTACACGGGCCCGGCAGCAGTGTTTAAACGATCAAGGTGACCCCACACCCGTTGGGCACTCCCTGTTAGAACTGAGAGTCGCCACCAGGCCAATATCAGCCAAGGTCACCATGCACGGTAGACCTACCGTGCCTCCTGGGTGGTAGGGGTGGGGGAAGAGGGGTCGAGCTTGGCCTGTGGGGCTGCGAAAATGGACAAGACCTCGCCCTGCCCTCCAGGGGCTCACAGTGGTAAAGCCACTAAACTTAAGGAAGGGAAATTTGTAAGGTCTCGTGGGCAGGCTCTCCGCCCCCATAGCTATGATTTCCCTGCAGGCTTGGAGGTATCCACTATTACCCCACTTGCCCAGCCGAGGGGTAGGAGGACAACAGCCATATGGACCTTACATAAGCTATACAAACCATGGCCAATTATAGGGTATGAGACAATAATCCATACTATAAACTCTGCCTTATGTGAGTGGGCAAAAGAGCGACATCCCAAGGCTCTTACAAAAGTCGATTGTACAATTGCCCCCGGTGACCCCATTCTAGGTAGCCAGCCTCCCTCGCTGAAAAGCCTGTAAGCAAATGCCAAACATTACAGAGCATTAGAGACTGTGTGAAACTTGTCATTTAAGCCGTTCTTCTAATAAAAGCTCCACAGAGTCTTTGGGATTAAACACACACACACACACACACACACACACACACACACACACACACAGCTGTCCAGGAGGCAAGAAACACTCAGTCTCTTTGCTTGTGGAAGTTCTTGAACATCCTATCTGCCATTTCTCATGCCTGTGCCTGCTCAGACCAGGTATTGCCCTTCCCCTTGAACAATGCTTAACCTCACAACAAATATTTATTAAACACTGCGTTGTCACCGTCCTGAGAATATAGAGATGAACACGACAGACAAAAACCACTGCCTACACAGAGCTTACGTTAGCATATATACATTATATAAATGGCAGATGCTGTAAGTGCTATGGAGAACAATAAAGCAGGGAGGGGGGAAAGGGAGGGAACTGACCGGAAGAAGGATTGCCACGCCCTGAGGAGACCCTTACGAGGATGAGAGTTTAAGGCTGAGGGATGACCTGGGAGTCCAGGAATTGTGGTAACTCGTGTCAAATGGGATCAAGGACCAAATGCAGTCAGGTTCTGGCCCCCTTCCACTCCTCCCATTGATAAGGTGCTTGTTAGGGGCAGAGTGGTCTTACCCAGACCACACAGAGGTCTCAACTCCCTCCTTATTCCTGAAAAATAAGATACGGAAGCCAGGAGAGAACCACTGTCATTGAAACAATAAAGCAATATTATGTAATATATATGTGTATATATATGCATATATATATATAGTCATGTAAATTACTCACGATTATCTCTATTTAAGGTAGTCACCTTAGAGTCATTATTTTTCATGATTTCAGCAAATGACAAGTTACTGCACAGAAGCACAGACTTTCTCAGCCTGAGCAAATTTGTCATTGCTCTGTTCCCTTCCCAGCTCAGGTCCGCTCCGAACAGCAACCAAGCTGTCCTGGGCTCAATGCGCCATCTGGTGGTCAATTCTGGGAATTACCTCACCCCCTCTACCTTCACTAGTTATCCCTTGAACCCTTTTACTATCTATTTACTCAGGGGTATGACAAAAATGCTCTCTCCTCCTCTCATCTTTCTTTTATCACTAACAGTGTAGAAATTTCTACCACAGAATATCAGAAGGTATACAACTCTGGCTCTCCTCTAAAGGAGAGCTAAAAAATTAGACAATTTTTTCTCAGTTATCTTAGAAAAACTTAGAATTTCATACACAGAAAAATCCCACTTAGAATAAGACCCAAAGTCCTTTCTGTGGCCTTTCTACCTCGCTGACCACATGTTCTACTGCCCCCGTTGGTAACCCCACTCCACGCACACTAGGTTTCTGCTTTCCCTTGAGGATGCCCAAGCACATCTTTGCTAAAGGGCCTTTGCATTGCTGTTGCCTCTAGGCTATCCTTCCCGCCCCCTATGTCTACACTGACTGCCCCTTACTTCTTTGAGGAATTCTGTCAGTTATCAGCTCCCTTAAAGAGATATTTCTTGACTACTGTATCTAAAATCTAATCTCTCCGGGGGCGCCTGGGTGGCTCAGTCAGTTGAGTGTCTGACTTCGGCTCAGGTCATGACCTCACAGCTCTGTGAGTTCGAGCCCCGCGCCGGGCTCTGTGCTGACAGCTCAGAGACTGGAGCCTGCTTCCGATTCTGTGTCTCCCTCTCTCTCTGCCCCTAACCCACTCACATTCTGGCTCTGTCTCTCTCAAAAATAAATAAACATTAAAAAATTATTTTTAAATCTAATTTCTCACTCCAATTTTTTTCTTCAAAATATTTATCACTACTTAGGTAGGTAGGTAGGTAGATAGATAGATAGATAGATAGATAGATAGATAGATCTGCCCTATATTAGTTTGCCTGAATACTCCTATAAGAAAGGAAATTTCTCTGGGCACCTGGGTGGCTCAGTCAGCTAAGTGTCTGACTCTTGGTTTCAGCTCAGGTCACGATCTCACGGTTCATGAATTTGAGCCTTGCTGACTCAGGCTCTATGCTGACAACACAGAGTTTGCTTGAGATGCTCTCCCTCTCTCTCTTTCCCTCCCCAGCTCGCTCGCTCTCTCTCTCTCTCTCTCTCTCTTTCTCAAAATTAATAAATAAAACTTAAAAAAAAATAAAGGGAATTTCTCAAAGTCAGAAACTTTATTCTGTCCCCGATGCACCTCAAGTGCCTGGCACATAATAGGAATTCTCCCCAATCTCCATCTCCTAAAATAATGTAAAAGCTATTGTCATAGCCAATATGCATAAGATTGATGCCTGCAGCAATAACAAAGGAAGGTAAATCTATAGAATTTCCACAAAAATCAGATTACAAAGAGCCGGCAAAGCCCTGAAAATTGCTGAGAAATTCTCTTCAAAATCTGCATATACCTCTTATCCCTGTTTAATTAGATGTGTTTTCCCTACGACTCTAACTTTCAAAAGAAACGGGTTTAATCTTATTCTGTTCTTTTTCGTCTAATCTCTGGCATGGTACCTTCATGGTCTTAACCATTTACTTCAAATATACTGAATCTCGGTTGCATTTTAAGATACACGTGTCTGGGAGCCTAGTCACCGGTTAAGTACACTATTTCTGGGTGAAAATAGTCCCTTCTGAGTTCCAAACAACCAACTTGCAAATGACAGTTTAATTATAACCCATCTGCAAACTGGGAACAGTCTTAAGGACGCCTTTAACATTTTTAGGATCCCAAGTTAGTTTTGCTATGAACTTTTCCACTCTACAGCAAAGGGGGAAAAAAAAAATCCCGGTAGCTCAATCAGCCAGGAGGGATCTACATGGCCCAAATACACCGTTAGTTCCATTAGGAATGGGATTCAGAAGATAACTCGCTAAGCGTAACACTTCTAGACAGCTGTGCCCATGGGGCAAGCCCTTCTCACCTTCAGAAACAGAAGGACTCCTGGATGCCTTGGGCTTACACGATAAGGAACGAACTCGAGACTAGGTACCGAACGTCATGCTTCGGAGCTCTTCCCTTCCCATTTCTCCCCCCTGCCCCCACCAAGACAGTACCTGTACGTACATCAGAGGTCATGGCGATGGGGAGACTGTGGACCTGCATGCAGGTCAGGAGCCCCCTGCAGCATGGTGGCTTCTTGTCAGTGCTCTCCCTGCCAGTCCCTGTAGCCAAAGTCAACAGTTGGTCGAATTCACAGTCTGCCTTCTCTTGATTTGCTTTGAGCCTAGTGGGCTCCCTGCTGGCTGGGCCCACGTCAGCTCCCGCTAGCACAGCATGGCCCTCTGGGGTCTGGCTGCGATGCCCACTTGACCCCTAGGCCAGAGTCTGCCGTACAGCCCACAGCACTATCAACTGGGGTCACCAACTCATAGCATCACCAACGGGGGTCCCCAGCCCCCAGCACCATCAGCTGGGGTCACCAGCTCATAGTGCTATCAACTGGGGTCCCCAGCACCATCAACTAGGGTCACCAGCTCATAGTGCTATCAACTGGGGTCACCAGCTCACAATGCTATCAACTGGGGTCCCCAGCACCATCAACTGGGGTCACCAGCTCATAGTGCCATCAACTGGGGTCACCAGTTCACAATGCTATCAACTGGGGTCCCCAGCACCATCAACTGGGGTCACCAGCTCATAGTGCTATCAACTGGGGTCCCCAGCCCCCAGCACTATTCAGCTGTGGCCACATCAGTCAGCAGGACTGATCCAGGAATTTCTGGATTCTTCTCACTTCACCTGGGAGCACGAAAAGACCTCGGGAAGCTACACTCAAGGTTTCCTGCTGCCTAACCCCACCTCAGCATTTACCTCAATGTAGTGTTTTAGGTGATGTAGGGAACACCCTGCAGGGGGTTTTCCTCTGAGTCCCCAAAGGAAAATGTCCCCTACTTTTGCCTTTCCCATCTGTCTACCTGGGGGAACCATGGCACACGGTCCTCCATAACCACCCCCATAACTTCCCTCCTTCTAAGAATCCATCAGAACCCAAAGGGGGGGTGGGTTCATTTTGTCTCCTCTATGACTTATTGTCCTTAGAGCCACACACCCTCATGTTCAAGTTAATTGCACAAAACAGTGTCTTCTCCACCTTTATGGAAGAATCTCTGTGCCCTACTCCAACCAAAGCGGGTTTTTTTTTTTTAATGTTTACTTATTTTCGAGAGAGAGACAGAGCGTGAGCAGGGGAGGGGCAGAGGAGACACAGAATCCGAAGCAGGCTCCGGGCTCCAAGCTGTCAGCACAGGGCCCTACGCGGGGCTCGAACTCACGAACGGTGAGATCATGAGCTGAGCCAAAGTCAGACGCTTAACCGGCTGAGCCACCCAGGCGCCTCACAAACTGGCTTTTAATATGGTGAAAGAGCTAAAGAAGTTTTTAAAACGTCTTCTTCATTTGTAAAGCCTGGTTTCCAAAACTTACTGAAAATTAAAAAAAAAAAAAAAACACGCAAAAAATTACCCAAGATGGTTTCTGCTCTGGGTGTCACAAGCTGGATATTTAATATTTTCTTTTGCATTCCTGCGTAAAAACCCTAGTAGTCCCTGAGGCAAATCGATGCCTCTGGAAGCAAGGAAGGGAAAACGTGTAAAGGAATGCATGAGGGAAAACACTTGAATACATCTCAAAAATAATAATGAATTCCCATTTCACACGCTTCCGACACGTTTCTTGAGTATCTGGCGTGGGGCTGGCTCCAGGCAGAGGTAGAGCGTGGTCCCTGCCTACGAGAAGCTGCCAGGAAGAGGTGAGCCGGGGGGGGGGGGGGGGGGGGGGGGGAGGGGGAAGGCAGCTCTGCCCAGGGTGTCAGAAGACTGGCTACGATGGATGCATGAAGTGGGACGCAGAATCAAGAGAAAGAAGAAGTCCAGGCAAGAGGAGCGTCCTAGGCAGAGACCCCGTCTCACTTCAGATCGGCTGCTATGAGTGAAATGCGGAGGGAGATGGATGGCCAAGGCCGTGACAGGAGTGACATCGTGGCATGGGACAGGGGGTAGGATGGGCTCGTGTTGGAACAGACGTGGAGCTGACTTCAGTGCAGAAGAAACAGGGAACGAGGGTGAGGGCAGAGGCAGCGACGAGGTTAGGTTACGTGGCGAAGGACGGAAAGGTTGCAGATGGAACCTCTGGATTCACCTGACACTAGAAGACCATCTGGGTGGACCCAGCCCGTCGCCGCGTCCTCAGCAACGGACGAGGGCAGTAGAATCAGCAGACTGGAGAAAGGAACGTGTGGGTGGGAGCAAGGTTTGAGACCCGTCACGTTGCTGCATTCGCAGGGGGAGGAAGGGGCCGTGAGCCACGGCGTGTGGGTGGCCTCTGCAAGGTGGAAAAGGCAAGGAAACAGATTCCCTCCCAGAGCCTCGAGAAAAGCAGCGCCCCCCCCCCACCTTGACTTTAGCCCCGTGAGGGAGACACACATCAGACGGATAACCAGTGCCCTGTCGCTTAGAACGAGAATGGCTCCGTGACGGTGTGAAAGATGAAATGCACTCGGAAGGCCCCAGTTGGTTCCCAGAATCCACAGCCACTTAACCCCGTATCCGTCCCTCCGAAGCCTGGCCCCTCCCGCGTTTACTCCATGTTTACATCTCGGCTTGGGTCTCTGACTTCGGTCCTCCAGCCTTTCTCTTGGCAGCAACAACCTCACCAGCAGCTCTCCGCATTTTCTCCCTACATTTTCCCCTTCCGTGGGTACCAGATGCAGAGCTTCAGGAGGATGAAAAAACAAAAAAAAAAAAGTATCACATGATCCTTATCTCCTCCTACCTCCTTCTGGAACATTTTTTCCTAGGTCGTCTCCAGAAATGGACCCAGGACCCTCTTTCATGAGATTTTTGCACAATTAAGAATATAACGATGAGCTATGTAGATGCAGACATCTCTCGAGGGAGCTTCGGTCCTTGGGTACCACCAAGCACTAACAATGAAGCGTGACCTGGTGGGACCTCTAACCGAGTGAGGGAGCAGGGGAGGAAGGAGGGCTTCGGGAGAAGACTCAGGCGTCCGTATTGATGTCCCATCGCTCCCCTCTTCGCTTTTCTGCATTTTGATTTTGCAAGCAGAGCAATGTCTGATTAAACACCTACGACCTGAGCTCGGGCGGGCTTGGCTGAACAGGTGCTTACACTTTCACGACGTCAGAGTCATAGCCACCTGAGATGCCCCTGCCCCTACCTGCTACTTTTGCAGCCAAGGGAAGGAAAGTAGAGAGGACACGAACGGGGGGGGAAGATACGAGCCTTCTGAGAGTCAAATGTGCTCTGCTGAGGAAGGTTTTTGTTTATTGGAAACGGACCTGAAGTTTAAAGTCACAAATATATTCGGGAAAAAAGAATATCTGTTTCTTCTACTGGGCTAGAAATTTGCTATGTATATCCACAGGATGACTGCATCTATTCGAAAAGTAGTCGTTGCGCTGAGTGCTGGGGCGAATACAACATCAATGACGGAGTCCCTGACCTCACAGGACTTGTAATCAGCTTGGGAAAACAAAGTAAACACCCTTGAATGCCATCATCATCGTCATAATAGCCACTGTAACTTTTTTCAAATTTTTTAATGTTTATTTATTTTTGAGAAAGAGACAGAGGCGTGAGTGGGAGAGGGGCAGAGAGAAAGGGAGACACAGAATCTGAAGCAGGCACCAGGCTCTGAGCTGTCAGCACAGAGTTCGACAGGGGGCTCGAACCCACACCTGAGCTGAGAGGAGGACGCTCAACCAACTGAGCCACCCAGGCGCCCCAAGTCATCCTAACTTTTGTAGCAGTTTTCCTTTATGGTTTCATCTACGGTTAAATCCAAGAGAGTAGCACAGCACACAAGTCTGCACGATTTCAGAGACGGGAAAGGAAGGATGAGAGACAGAGCCCAGAGGCTGCCTGGGGGAGGGGATGTCTGCGTTAGACACTGAAGATGGGAGAGAGCAGTGGAAGGAAATCTGAAATGCACGCAAAACCAGACAAGGGGAATCGTCATGACAAGGCTGGGGGCCGCTGACAGCGAGGAGGCCAATTTGGTCAAAGCGGAAGTTGGAAGGAGGGATGTGGCCAGATCGCAGAGGGCTCTCACGCTTCTCAAAAGGTGTAGCCTCTGGGAGCATCTGAAGCCACAGGTGACCAGACGCGTTCTTCTCAAGTGCCGATTTTCTCTGATGCTTTGGCCCGGAAGGGTTATGTCTTTTTTTCAGCTGGCCTGAAACATCATTTTTCCTAACAATGCAAATTCCTAACAAAGCAACCTTGCGTGAGTTTCTAAGATGAACATGACTCAAAGAACTTTGTCACTTGGGGCAGGCCCTCCAAGCCCTGAATGTTCACCTTCCTAGACTCGTCCTCGCTCACCGCCAACCCCAGTCAATTTGTAAGTTCAGTCAAGTGTAACGCCTCATTATTTCCCCATCTGACTCCTCTTGCGCGGGGCTGACGACCGCCTTTATCTCGTCCCACTCAGGTTACTGCTGTTTGTTCCTGGCTGGTGCTGTGCCTCCACCATTCCCTCCCCCTTCCCCTTCCACACTATTTCCGGGGTAATCTTTCTAAAGGAAAATGTGATCCCACTAGCCCACTGTTAAAACCCTCCTGATGCCTCCTTCCCCCCCTTCGCACGGGCTCCAGCTACACCAAACCCACCCCCCCAGCTCACCCCCCCCGGGGGTTCCCTGGGTGGCCGCACCTGCTGTGCACAATGCTGCCCAGTCCACCTGACAAACGCCTTGTCCTTTTGAGAAAACATTTCCTGCCAATGCTCTCTGAGCGACCCGTCTCTTTATAGCACCCAGTCTTTGCAGAAACCAAAACCTAAGATCTCCTAAAGGGAAGTCCTTCCCTCCCGTTTCTGGGATAACGCACCATCCTCCATATCCGGCCGGCCCGTTTCTCAGCTTCCTTGAGAATCACCAGGAACATGCCAGCATCTTATTATCCGAGTGAATGTTCAGAGGTAAAGGAGATGGGGCGCCATTTTCCAGGATCCCGTATCTTCCACATGGCCAATCCCAAAGCCCACATTGTGTAAAACAGTGCGACAAACCTTTGTTGACTTACTCTGGTGTTTCAGGCGTTGTTTTAGGTGCTAGGAATGAAGCCATGGATGAGAACCCATCCGGCGCTGGAGAAATTAACAATTTTGTAAGTGTCTCTATTGCAGGCCCATTGGAAGAGTCAGTTCTTAGCAGTCAGGGGACATGGCTCTCACTCTCTCACCAGATGCACCAGGAAATTGGCCGAGGAGAGCCCCAGAGAGAAAGCCGCCCAGCTCACCTAACCGTGCAGAGACAATCGTTCTGCCACATACACCCTGCTGTTTTCAAGGTCTCTTTCAGTGCCGGGCAGGAACATCCAGGTATATAGAATTTAAAAATAACTTTATTTCTCTCAACAGCAGCCTCTGAATATAAGAATATTGCCTGAGAGTTATAATTAAGCCCTCACCATTCTCTTTAGCAGTTAACACGGCCATCAGTCATTGGCGGCCAGCCTTGCCTCGGCTCAGACTTCTGACCCGTTCCTCTCCTGTGCCTCCCCACGGAACAGGGCCAGAGTGATCTTCACGTTTGAGGAGATGCGTTTCTTTCTCTTTGACTGTCCCGGAAGTCCTCCTGGACTCCTGTGTTACTTTCCTAGCACTCCACGAAAGGAAGCTTGTCCAAGATATCGTTACCTGATCTTATTCGTCTCTTGCTCACAATTTTATTTTTTTTTTTTTTGAGAGGGTACAGGTGAGCAAGGGGCAGAGAGAGAGAATGGGAGAGAGAAGTGGGGCTCATGCTCACCCAATGCGGAACTTGAACTCACCAACCGTGAGATCATGACCTGAGCCCAAGTCAGATGCTGAATGACTGAGCCACCCAGGCGCTCTCTTGCTCACAGTTTTTAAGTTCCCAGAATCCCTCTGAGATGTCAGGCAGCCACAGAAAGGTTAAAGAGTCCCTGACATGGGCCACAAAATGTTAGCCACCAAAGGTAGGTACAGGTAGACTGCGTGAATGTCCACATAGCTAATCAGTAGAGAAAGGGAGAGAAGAGACCCTGGAATGTGAATCCATGGGTCCAAATGGGAAAGTGTAGAAAATGTCGGGAATTGGGTCAGAGGGCTGGCATATTTGTGTCCCTGGAAAGATCTGTCTACCAGCCAAGAGGCAAAGGTGTTTCTTGAGTTTCATGAGGAAAGCTTCTCGGACAGCTGCCCAAGAGGATGCACCATCTTGGAAACCAGAGGGGTTCAAGTTCTCCCGGTCAGCCCCCCCAACCAGTGCACAGCAGCACCTCTAAATGAAAATAAAAGAGCTTGAGACTTTGTCATTATCATCTGGCAAAATGGCCCACGGGCTTCTCCTAACACAAACGTTGACCCACTGAGGACGGAACAGGACAGTCACGGGTCCTGTCCACTTCTTAGACTTCCTCTCTTCTCCTGTTTTGCTAGTAGCTCCTAAATCGATTAATTGGTCATATAAAGCCAACTAGACTAAGTTCCCAAAAGACAAAAAAAAAAAAAAAAAAAATGTTTCATTATCTCTCTGTGTTTTCTCTGGCAACGAGAATCTTTCTGGGCACATCGTGGCCTGAGACTCACAGGTCCCCCGATGCTGCTCCAATGTCATTTCCCACGGCTCCCACTTCCCTACCTGACCATGTCCCATCTTGACCCTCAGTCTTCTCGAAAAGTTTCTCCACGGGCTCCATGTGTGCTTTAGCATAAGCACATTGGTACGCTTCGGCTGACTCAGGGCCGTAGATCGACACGGGTTCATTCTGAACTCACGTAAATGCGTGTATTAGAAACGTGACTCAGCGTTCAGCCACGTGTCAGCCTGTAGCATTCTCCAGTAGCCACGTGCACCTCTGTTGGTTGCACCTTCCAGTCACAGTATGGCGTGGTGGTAAAGAGCTATGACTCTGAATTGACGTGGGTTCAAACCCCAGCCCCCCCGACTTCTAGAACGGGTAAAATAATGGAGCTATTCTGCAGGCTCGGTGTGAGCATTGCAGAAGCTGATGCCTCGCCTGGACCAAGGCTAAGCGTTAGCCGTATAATAATCCCTAAGCAGGCAAGGGCCATTTTACTCCTTGTTCCCCCCTTATTAGCTAAGCACACAATGATAGATGCCTGATACATATATATTGACCGACTGAACAGCTGTCCCAAAGCCACTGCCTCCTCCCGGGGCCGACAGAAGCCATTTCCGCTCAAGAGCTCTGATGGAAATGCTCTGCTGTGGCTGCCGTTTCGGCTCAAGTTCTAAAGCACCGTCACGTTGCCCTCCTCTGCTGTCTCCAAAGTTGCATCGTATGTTTCTTTAAAATAAGAAAGACTCCCCAGGGCTGTCCCAGTTGCTAAATGCAACACGGCATGATGAGTCAGCACCGCACCCTGCAGCCGGCAGCGGGGGCCCAGCATGGCCCCCAGGACACCCGCAAGCATCCCCCCTGCGATGCTGCTGCTGTCGCGGGCACATGCCTCACAGCCTGGAGCGCTGACAGTCTGATGCAGCTGAGTGAGCAGAAGAACGGCGTCGTTCCAACCCCCGTGAAGCCCTCGGCCACATCGAGTCCCGAAAGCCCGCAGCTAAGGAATCAGAGCACGTTCCTGCCAAACCAGACCCTCGGCCGGGCAGCCCGGTGGCCATCCGGATACCGGGCCAAAGCGATGCAAAGCCGCGTCCCTCCGTCTGAAAAGCACCCTTTGCACCGCTGACTGTCCCACCAAGCCCTGTGCAGGGGGGGCAGGGAGAACCCTCTGAGCAGGGCACCTCCGTGAGCCACTTAGGCCTAAATCTGCTTGGAAACCACAGAACTGCACCCTGCGTCATCTTGGCAAGTCGGTGGGCTGCTCGAGAACAGAGACGGCGTCGGGCAGCCCCGGCGCGGAGCCCACACACAGTAGGTGCGCACTTCCCCTCTGATGGCCGACCAGGATGGGCGAATGGCAAGCCCGTTCAGCAGGGCGTAACCTTCCACTCCCCACACCACCACCCGTCACGTCTCCTCTCTCCTCACCTCTGCCAACTGTATCCAACGCCCCAGGAGTGAGGGAAGAGCTCTCTCTCTTTCTCTCCCCGCTGGAACTCTGTTGGTTGAAGTCGCTCCCGAGAAGCCAGAAGATGGGGGCTCGGATGGGAGGCGCACGGCTGTTCCAGCCACTAAATGAAGATCGTACGCACATCTATGGTGGTTACGATGCTTCTGAGGGAACTACTCCGGTTCCCAGGATGGCGGAGGTGACATAGCTCTTCACTGGGTGTGGTCCCCATGGGCTCTAATGCTTGAAATGGGAATCAGAGTTGGGGGGCCTCCTCAGTCCCCAAGAACACACGCTTCCATCCTGCCTCTGTCTCTGTCTTGTCTCCCTTTCTCCCCTTTTCTCTCTCTCTTTCTCTCTCAAAGACACACACATGCTATTTAACTGAAAGGGACATGAGCAATTCATTACTCCTGATGATCAAAGTGGGGCAGGGCCAGACATAAGCGACCTGCCTAAAGTCACACAGCCAGTTAGTGTCCTTGCCAGATTCCTGAATTCCAGCCCAGTGATCTTTTCCCTTGATTGTGAGATAATTTGGGTGGGTCTCTGCTTGCTTGCTGGCTCGCTTCTGTTTACATACATCTTCAAAGAAGGTCCAATTTCAGATCGGTCTTCTCTGAAAAACGGCAACGTTCCCCAGGTAAAATCCAGCTCCTCCAGAGAAGGGGTGCTTCTGGAATCCTGCCTCCCATCCGTTTCCCAGAGGATACTGGCTCACCCGATACGGCAGGAGGACCTGGCCCCCTCTGCTGCCCGTGTGATAAGCGATGAGTTTGAGCAGCACACCCAGAGACGGTGTGACCCTGCCCTGTCGTGACCTAAAGCCCAGACGTGTGCAATCAGCCCTGGTGATGCTCGAGATTCTCCTTTGCAAACGCAGCAGCTGGCATGAAGGTCATGGGCAGGGGGCTGTGCGCATTCATCTTGGTCAGTGTTTTTTTTTTTTTTTAGCCCAGGCCCAGCAGGGAGTGTCCGAGTGAGGGGACAGCTATGCCCGAGGGGCCATCGTGACCAGCCGTTTCCCTGTGGTCCCCTGGATGCCTGCGGACCGCAGAGGTCCTCTGTGACAGATACCAATCTGTTTTTGGAGAAAGAGCGCCACCTGCCGTCTCTCGACTCTGTCCGCCTGCAGCAATGTTTCCCGAAAGCCCCAGTGCTGTCATGTTTCAGCAGCGTCGTGTCTGAAGGGGTGAGATTCCCCCACAACGGGGAGAGAAAACATGGCACCTATAAACGTGGTACCTATACCCCGTGTCGGACTGTGAACCAGGGGCCTCCCCCACGGGAACCCTGGAAGGGCCCTTCGCTCACGTCCCCTTCCTTCCCCTCCTGGGTGGCTTCTCTCCTCCGACTCAGAATGGAAAAGAAAGCCTTAGAGACTTCTGGTTCAGCTGAGGATCTGAATGGTAAAGGGCGCCCAGGGTCACACAGCGGCCCCGTGCGCATTCCAACACAGACTTCTCTCGCACCAGGTAAAGGCTGGTTTGAATTCACACAGTTCAGGTCTCTCTCTCTCTCCACCAGCAGTAGAAATGTTGCAGGCTTTTCTGCCCTGCTGCATTGCTGATCTCACCATGCTAGCCCCACTCCAGCTCGCTCGCTCTTCTCTCTCTCGCTCTCTCTCTCTCCTGCAGCATGCTTTGTAGCACAGCTGTGTGCCTCCAAATGTTATCTCCCCTCCTGGAGCCCGAATCCCAGGAAAGGAGGCTGCTCAGCGTCTGAATCTTTGCATCCAGGAGCTTACCACGGTGAAACGTCTGGGGAGGAGCTCCCCACATGCCCCGGTCTCACTGGCTTCAGAAATCCATCCGCTCTCCTGGCCTCTCGAAAGCTTCAGCATTAATCATTTTACAATCCATACGTGTGTCAAATCCACATGTTGTACACCTCGAACTTACACAATGTGTCATGTAAATCTTTAAAAAATGTTTTTTCAGCTCTCACCGACTGGTCGCCGGGAGGCCCGATCTCCCCCAGACTGATGGAAAAGGACAGGGGACCCCCAGGTCCTCTCATGGTCCCTTGGTCCCTCTCTCTCTCCCTACTCACTGCGCGCCCCCCCCCAAACCACATCAGCCAATATTAACGCTTTTACGTCTAACTACTCCAGTAAACCATGGGAGGCAACGCGTAGACCAATTTTACAACGGTCACGGTCTCCCAGAGTTTTCCCAAAGCTTCTGAATGTTCGTCTCTCAACACACAAAAGATCCAGCCATGAATTCTACTTCTCTTTGCTCCCATCCCCACCCCCAGGGAAGAAACCTGCAAGGCAGAGTTGGACCTTCACAGCCCGGAGAGAGGAGAGAAGCCAAATGTCACAGAATTATTGCCACCAAAGGAGACTCCGTGACCTCCCATAACCACTCAGTGTCTCCCTTTTCTCATCTGTGAGATGGGTGTAACAAAAGTGTTGGCTGATACGAATGTGGAAGGGTTACCCGAGACAATAAGGTACTTATTTTTAATAATAAAAAAATAACAGTACCTTGACACGAGTGAGAGAAGCAAAATTAGGCAGAGGAAGAAGTTGAATCATACAGGAAGCTCAGAAGTTGAACTTCCCTCCAAAGTTGCCCTGAATCGGGACGAAGGTGCCAGGCTGTATTCCGCACCAACCAGTCATTGGATGTGGGCTTCCCTTCGGGAGGAGCTGTAGCCTTGGGCTACCTGAAGATGAGCTTAGTTCCTAGAGGGGGACTCCCATGGGAGTCATGAGCAGCTGGCACCCTTAGCCCTTGGGGGGCAAAGTACCTTGGTCCCATGCAGGAATTCCGGGCAGCACAGCACGGCATCCCGTACAATGTAGCTTTTGTACCACCGGGATCACTGACTCCGTGTTCTGAGTGTGCCCCTTCTGGGAGCAACTCCTAGGCTCTTCTGGGGCTTCTCTTCACCAGTGGAAACTACCAGAGGAAGATGAGTGGGACCAACCACCGTCACCACATCCGATTAGGGGGCCACAGCTGAATCCCACTAACCCCATCCTCTCCGACCCATTCTGGATACCTCTCACCTCGAGCCAACACCTCTGTTGTTCTAGGAAACTTACCTATTGGAGGGATCCAGACCCTCATCCCTAAGGAGCCCACGCCCCTGGTTACTACACCACAGCACACAGTTCTCTGGCATGGCTTTCTACACTCGCCCATTTACCTCGTATCAGGCAGGGGTGTACCAAGAGATGCCCCAGGGGAGTACCTGAAGGCCAAACATATTCAGTCCTTCCCCTTTATGCAACAATGGTACCGCCCCCTCCCATCACTGGGCTCAATGGCTCCTGCCCTAGGGGCAGCTTCTTGCCTTGCCTGCTGATCTCCTGGTACCAGGAGTCAGAAGACATCAGATGAAAGCAGCCGTCCTCTGGAAACCAGCCTCTTTAGACCCACAGGGTCTGCATCTGTGGGGTTGGGGAGCACAGATCCCCCAGCTGGGTCACTAGGAGGGATGGTAAGCAGGACCGCTCCTATGCCTTGGTTCCTGGATACAGAAAGTCTATCTTTCGGGGTCACGGCCTCCTATAGTGGATGCTTCTCTGGAGTATGTGCCATATGGATGGCCTTGATCCCTGCCACCACGGGGCCACCACGGGGCCACCGCTCCATTCACATATCCATTGCTCAAATACTGCAGGACAGAGGCTGGCTGACGTCAACGGGCTGAGTCACTCCGCCCACTTAGTCGTTCGGTGTCTCTCCTGCTGTGGCTGAGCTCTGGTGGTATGAATCTGCAATGCAAGGATCTTAACCCTTTCTGCCCCCTCCCTGAGGCCCAACCACATGCCTCCCCCCCCTCCCCCTGCCCTAAATCTTTCCATCTTTGTCTCCGCAGGCCCCTAACCAACAGTCGCACCATTCACTATTTCTCATGAGTCTCCGGATATTATTACTTTAGTCCAGTGCTCCTTCCGCCCAGAATGGATGGCCAGGACCAGCCCTCAAGGCTCTGCCTGTTGAGAGGCCTTCCTCTCATCTCCCTCTTTAGGAGCCAGTGGCAAGCGGGGCTGTAGTTCACGGCAATCCGTTTCGGCTTGCACCCACATACAGAGTCAACCCATCTGTGACCCACACCTGACGTTTCTTCCCCTCCCTAAGCGGCTCCTAAGTGAGGCTCCATTGCAGCCATGGGCACCGGGGTCAGCTGAAGGAGCAGCGACAGCAGCGGTGACACGAGGTCTGACCACCTGCTCACGCAGCCCACTTGGGCTCCCTGACCCTGCCGGTGCTCGTTCCCAGATGAACCGCTCGCCTTCTACAGACGCACCTGAAAGAACACAACCCACACCCTTCAGCCGCAAGCGACTCCTGTCAAGGGACTCGGCCATGAGTCCTCAACAGCCAACAGTCTGGAAGCTGGGAGAAGGAGTACCTTGACCCTAAAGGGGAAATCTGGACAGTGCACTGGAGACCCCTCCCCGGCATCAGATCAGACCTTCATAAGAAACCCGTGAAGAAGAAAGAGATACCGAATATCTTGCAGGTGAGGAACCTGAGGTCTCCCGAGATTAAACTAAACTCCAGTTGATGGTGAACCAATCCGGTGTGAGAACGGTCCCTGCACCGGCCCCGTCCAGTAGAAATGTAATGTGAGCCACACGTGGAGTTTTAGATTTTCTAGTAGCAACACTAAAAATATTAAGAGGGGGGCGCCTGGGTGGCTCAGTCGGTTGAGCGTCCGACTTCAGCTCAGGTCACTATCTCACGGTTTGTGAGTTCGGGCCCCGCGTCGGGCTCTGGGCTGATGGCTCAGAGCCTGGAGCCTGCTTCCGATTCTGTGTCTCTCTCTCTCTCTGTCTCTCTCTGTCTCAAAAATAAACATTAAAAAAAAATTTTTTTTTAAATATTAAGAGGAAACAGATGGGATTGATTTTTTTTTTACTTTTCAGTATTTTTAATTGTTGGACAGGCATTTACCACGTTCCGTTCGTAGACTTAAACACATAAAAACAGACCTTCTTTCAGCTTATAAAAGAAATATAGGAGAACTTTTGACAAAGACACGTCATGACCTTACGTACAAGAGACAATGGCACCCTCCCTAAGCACCAGACTTTCTAGCATCTTCAGACAGAACTATCGCAACAGGACTAGATAGATGGGTTTAATTGTAGTACTATATCTTATTTAACCCAAGAGATCGAAAATAGTATCATTGCAACACGTAATCCATATGACAAGTGAATGAGACACTCTACATTCTTTTTACCATACTAAGTCTTTGAAATCTGGCACGTGTTTTACATTTACATTTCAACTTGAACTAGCCACATTTCAAACGCTCAGTAGCCACGTGTGGCTACTGGCAACCGTACGGGAAATTCCAGTTTTCGACTCTATCCAAGTCTCTGCTCTGTCCTCCCTGACGCACTCCTTTCAAATTGGCAGGGCCAAGAATCCAGGGGGGGGGGGGGGGGGGCGGAGATGCTCGGGCAATAATCCTGCCTCTGGTGGAAATCTATGTCCTTGCCATTTATGACGCTTCCAGAACCCCCCACTCCTGCGGTTCAGCCCCCATGCAGCTTCACAGGTGTGGCCACCACGTGCTGGGAAGGTTCCATTTGAAAAGGAAAGAGAAAAGCAGTTGTAGGCAAATGTTTGACTCCATCTCTGTGCATGCCATATAATTTAGTGCTAAATCCGCCTCCATTTGGTTTCTGTGGCAACCAAGAGAACCGACTTTCCACAGCTCATATGTCCAACTTCTAAATGCAGGGTGCCCACCACACGCTCAGCATCCCAAACGTCTGAGCTCTGATGTTCTCAGAAGCCCCTGATTCCGAGCGTGAGCCACAGGCACGAGGATGCAATGTGGGAGCTTCTATTGAAGTCTTTGCCCAACGCGGCAAATGTAGGAAAGGTGGGACTAGGCAGCTTTCCGTCCTAGCAATCTTCAGGAGTGGAAAAGCTCTCCGTTGGTCTGGAAAGACTTGGGAGAGGGAGTTGGTGCGGGCAAAAGGAGGCATTACGCCTGCTGTAGTCATTGCCAACCCACGTAGCCTTAGCAGATGCACCTGCTCTGCACAGATGGGCCCCTGGGGGCAGTCATGAGCCCTCAAAAGCAAATTTCCTTTCTTCTGTCTCTGTCCCTTCAGCAAGCAGCATGCATGGGATTCAGGGGGAGCAGACTGATATCTGGCTCCGGCACTGACTTAGATGCTTGAGATGCTTCTCTGTCTCTGGACCTGGAGATGTGGAGCCATCCTAGAGAACCCTCCGCCATCCCTGGGCGAGGCCCCAAGATTGGAGGGGATGATTTGAGGATCTTCTGGTAGGTGTTAGCTGCCCCCCCCCATTCAATACCGAGTTCCTTCCCATTGGCTCAGAACCCCGGAATGCACCTGTTTCCTTAGAAGCCCCCAGAGCAGTGATATCCACAATTTTCTGACCGCCACCCACCACATAAAATGCCAGTCACATCATGACCCAGGACACCGGTCTGCCCATGTTCCCAGTGAGTTCCTCCAATCTAGTCTCCACGCTCACTGTATCCAGAGTGATCTTTTTAAAAACATGCATTGTGTCCACATAAAACTCCTTGGTTGCCTCTCATTGCTCTTAGAATCAAAATAAAATTCCACTCACCCCTATTCATCCTTCAGATCTCAGCTCTGCCATCATCTATTTCCTAATTTCTCTGGCCAGGGCACAAGCTTTTGTTTATGAACATTAGATGTTTCTCCTTTGACACACTGTCATCATGGCAGTTTTGCATATGGTGGCATGGCTATTTGAGTAACACCTAGCTCTCCGACTAAACTTGAAGCTCCGAAGAGCAGGAATAGTTCCTGATTTTTCCTAGCATTATATCCTGATGCCGATTACATCGTTTGGCATAGGGTAAAAGCTCTATAAATATTTGTCACCTGAATGAATGAATAAGTGAATTTCAAGTGACAGCTCCTGACAACTGGTAAAATTTCATAGGATTCTCTTGTCGAAAAGATTCTAATGCTGAGGAGACCGGGCTCAGTTTCAAAGAGTGTTGTGATTGATTGACGAGAGCTAACACGGGCCCCTGATTAGGAAGCAGTGCCCTGACTCCTGATGACCCTCCATGTTTGGAAAGAATCCGATTTTCTTGGGTAGGACCAGGCTCTGAGCAGTTTCCTCGGGTTGGCTGAGTGCTTGGACTGGAGGCCCCAAACCCATCCGGATCCCCTCGGCATCCCCGAGAGCGCCTCTTGACCACTTCTGATTTCAAGCTCTGAACCTGAAGTATCTTTTCGTTTTGGGGCCACCAGTCCTCCCTCCCAAGGAGATGAAGGCAAGAGGTCCAATCTTTTACAAGATATGTTCCTAGCATCCGCAGGAAAAGCGATGTCGTTTGTGGAAGACTAACCGGGACGGGACAACCCAGCTCCAAGATGGAAACTCTACCCTGAGTGCAGACCAGGACGGGTTCCCTCTGCACCCTCCCCCTGCCAGGGCTGGCCTGGACAGTGGCTCCCACTGCCGGATCGGCAGGCCGGGTGGCTGTGGCAGCTACTGAACCAGCCATCCTATAATTTTGCTCGGCATTGACGAAGGGGGAGCCGAGGGTCTAGGGAAGGAATCTGCTGTCCCGTGGTAGGGTAGCGTTTTGCTAGGTTCTTCCCTTCCTTCCTTTTCTCACTGCTCTTCTCTGCTACCCGGCTGGCTCAGTCTGTCGGCTTCTGCACAGCCCTGCTGACTCCAGCCAAGTGAAATCAGGAGACGGCCCCGGTGGCCCCGCGCTGGGAACGATGATGGGATGTGCTGTCCCAGCTCCCCCCCGCCCCCCGCAGCCCCCCACCGCCCACACCGCTCCGAGCAACTGGTCACTTTGGACCACAGGCCCCCTGCCTCTGCAGGGCCCCAGGAGGCCGTTCTCTTTGCTCCACTCGCTCTGGGCCTCTCCTCGCAGCCACAGCTCGGACCGCAGTTTTCTGGCCTCCACACCCAACAGTCAGCCCTTCCTGTCGTGCTCTGCCAACGATGTAGTTGGCGATCTATTTTCAGTGGGAAGTTTAAAAACCTACACGTTGAAGAGGAAGAGAAAGCTGGGCTGCAGGTCAGCCGAACCGGCAGGCAAGTAGCACTGCACAGCTGACCCTCTGGAGCGTTCTTTCAGGCTCCAAACCCGGGGACAGAGGTGGTCCAGTCACCCGGTTCTCAGCTTGGACGGTTCAGGGACGCCACGGAACGGAAGAGCTGGCACCTGGACTCAGGACTTAAATCCCAAATCCCTTCCCTCTGCAGCCACACCACCTGTCTCAGGCGGTTGGCTGTGGTCCTTCCCCGAAGGAAGGACATCACTCTGGGGACTTCGGCGACCGAGAGCTCGCAGCACGCCCAGGGAAGCCTCCCCCGCTTGGACACAAGGACGTGGCCCCAAGCTCGGAGAGTGGCACAGTGTTCGACCCTGAAAGAGCTGCGCGAGTGTCCGCACACGGTGTCCTCCATAGGCCAAGGTGGGTCACAAAGTCGTTACGGAAAATTCTCTGCACCTGGAGCATCCTGTGAGAGGCAGCAGGGCACAGCCGAAAGGAACCCGGGTTTTTGTCGTCAGAGAGACCTGGGTTTGAAACGTGACCCTGCCTGTGCGCCCTCAGGTTGCCTCTCAGACCATCAGTCTCTTGACCCATAAACCGGGACTGATCACGCCTTTGTCGGGTTGTGTCGAAGGGACGGCGCGTGGCACAGGGAACGCTAAGACATCCTGAGGGCTTTGCTTGTTTTTATCCGTTTTTCTTTTTTTTTTTTAATTTTCTTTTTAACGTTTAATTATTTTTGAGACAGAGAGAGACAGAGCATGAACAGGGAGGGGCAGAGAGAGAGGGAGACACAGAATCTGAAACAGGCTCCAGGCTCTGAGCTGTCAGCACAGAACCCCTATGTGGGGCTCAAACTCATGAACCATGAGATCATGACCTGAGCCAAAGTCGGACGTGTAATCAACCAAGCCACCTAGGCGGCCCCCCAGAAAATTCTTATATGGCGTGGCCGTCACCCCAGGGGCCCTTTCTAGAGCTTCCCATTTCCGGCCCAAGTTCTGACCTTCCCTCTCTGGTGATTCTCAAATCTGACCTCCTTTCAGGGTCGGCACTGACAGTCTCTTCCAACAACCGTTCCGGAATTGCGCGCTTTCTCTAACAATACCACAGGACTTAAATACACTTGCCATGGAATTAAACCTACTGGTTGTTTTCTGTCTGTGGCAGGAGTCTTTCCAGCCTGATAACTTCCTGGGACCCAAATCACTGACACAGCTGGAACCGGGGTGTCGGATAAAAGGCAGCTGTCACTTCACATCTTACAAAGTGTTTCCACAAAAACTGCCCCCAGCTGCTAACATCTTTCACTAGGGAGAGCTGATTCATGGAATTTAAAATAGGATTTCTGCATAGCCAAAAAATTCTGCTGAGGAAGATAGAAAGAGAGAAACAAGGACTGACTTCTTCAAGTTGTTCCTTTGAGGACGAGTCAGGGCACAGACGGTCGTAAACACTGGATGGCTAGTGCGGAGAAAGGGAATGTTGGAGAAGACACCCCCGTGTGGGTCCCGAAGGTGTCTACAAAAGTACACAGCTCCTGGGGGTTCACCGAGACCCTCCCCAGGCTAGAAATATCCAGCAGGAAACCAAAATTAGGGCCCACCCACCAGCCCTCCAGAGACCAAAAGTTCTGCGAAACCACTGATGGGATCTGTTTCCTGTTACTTGGTGACGATGTCGCCACAACCTCTGTGACACACAGGACTTTGGATCTCATCCCTTCCCGTCTTCCCAGGCACTTTTCATTGCTGAGCCTTCTCTCTTACACGTTCGACCTCTTTCTGACAACTGGTTTCGTCCAGCTGACCTTTAATATCTACACTTTTCACCAGAAAGATGAGTTTCACTCAACTTTTTCTTTCTGGCTCCTCTTTGTCTCCCTGCCCTTCAAACGTTAGTTTTCCTCAGGGCTCAGTGCAAAGACTTCCATGATTCTCTGTTGTCCTCTGTCTCTGGAAAACCTCACCCATAGCCCATTGTGTCCATTGCCACCAACGGTACTGACCCACCTGACTCACAGGTTTCCATGTTGACCTCAGTCCCATGCCCATCAGTCCATTAGATATCTCAATGGCACCTCCCATTTTTCAATCCCCCAAAGAAACAAACAAAAAGGACAAGAGTCTCTTGTTCCAATAGTTTCTGATTTCTGGAATGGCACCATCTTTTAGCTGTCAACCCAGAGGTCACCCTTGACATCTTCCTGCTACTTCCCACGGCCAAGCCGTCACCACATCTTATCCACTTACCTGCCAACTATCCCTCAGACCCGCCAACTGTCCACCTGCCTCCACACTTCAGGCCTTTCATATGCTGTTCCACTGCCCAGGAAGCGCTTCCCTCCTTCTTCTGGTCACCTGGATCTCGGGTCAATGATCACTTACTTACTTGGGGAAGCTGTGCTGACTTCTCTGTTGAGGTCAAATGTGCCCATTACAGCTGGACCTCCAGAGACCTTGTCACTGTTGCAACTTTACATCTGTTGGCCTAGGGATTTGATGACTACGCCTCTAGTAATATTGGAAGCTCCTGGCAAGAAGTCTGTATTTGTGCACCTGCTGCCTGGTCTCCACCTGCCGTAGTTCCCATCACCCAACTGTGTGCCGTGCAAGGATTCATTTAAAGAATAAACAAAAGAGGTTTTCCAAGTTGTTTGGGATCTGACCAGAGTGATTCGTCAGCACACCTGCCGCCCTCAGGCCATCATCATCTGGAGCAGGTTTCATCAAAAAGCATTCTGTGAAATATGGCCTTTTGTAGCAACATGGATGGAACTGGAGAGTGTGATGCTAAGTGAAATAAGCCATACAGAGAAAGACAGATACCATAGGTTTTCACTCTTATGTGGATCCTGAGAAACTTAACAGAAGACCATGGGGGAGGGGAAGGAAAAAAATGGTTAGAGCGGGAGGGAGCCAAAACATAAGAGACTCCTAAAAACTGAGAACAAACTGAGGGTTTATGGGGGGTGGGAGGGAGGGGTGGTGGGTGATGGGCATTGAGGAGGGTACCTGTTGGGATGAGCACTGGGTGTTGTATGGAAACCAATTTGAAAATAAATTTCGTGATAAAAAAAAGCCAGACAGAGAATGACAAACAAACAAACAAACAAACACAAAAAAGCATTCTGTAATTAAGAAGCTAGAGAGAGGCACCTGGGTGCCTCAGTTGGTTAAGAGTCAGACTCTTGATTTCCACTCAGGTCATGATCCTGGGGACACGGGATCGAGGCATGTGTCGAGCTCCCCTCTGAGCGTGGAGCCTACTTGAGATTCTCTCTCCCTCTTCCTCAACCCTTGCCCCTCTCATGATCCCTCTCTCATAAAAAAAAATAAATTAAAAATAAAAAGCTAAAGAAAACAAAGTGAGAAATGAGAAAATGCTTCCTTTTTATTTCTCATAAGAAAGAAAGAAAGAAAGAAAGAAAGAAAGAAAGAAAGAAAGAAGAAAAAACTCCTAAAAGCTTCTTGGGAAACACCAAACCAAATATGAGGTGACCAAGGAAGTCTTGATAGTAAATGCAGGACATGGCCCGAGCGTTTCTTCGTTGCCTTAGCACCAAGAAATGGCTCTAGAGATCTGTATTTCTGAAGGCAGGCTGAAAAGACCCTATTTTCTAAGGACAGTGCTTACCTGCTCTGACTCAATTTGCTAAAAACCAATTCCCAGAGGACCAGTTCCATGGACTAAGTTTTGGGCAAACGGGCTGACTTCCGTATTTCTCCAAACGTGATCCCTGCATTTCCTGTATTACCACCCCCTGGAATGCTTCCTAAAAGCACAGGCCATCCCAGACTTATTAAGGGTGGGATCCAGGAATCTGAATTTTCAATACCCCAGATGATTCTCGTGCAAGTTAAATTTGAGAGCAGGACTGTGGTTCTGGAGAGCAGACGGCCACGATTTGCAAATACACTGAATCAGCCTCTCCTTGCCTCCTGGCAAGCCCCAAGCAATGACAAGAACCCGCCAAACACAGTAGTGAAAACCTCTCTCCTGGGAAAACAAAGATATCTTGCTTTCTAAGTTCTGTAGGAAGAGTTTGCTTTAAAAAAAAAAAAATGGACACCAAGGAAGTTGGCTCGAATCGTTCCTGCTGTGGAGTTGAGCCAAGGGTACTATCGCTTGTGAGAGCCTCTGGCCAGCGGGCTAAATCCCGAACTGACTTTGGGAAGCAGGGTCTATGGGAGACAGAGCTTTGCAAAGTTTTGGCATCCAGGTGTTAGGGAGAGGCTCAGCCCCCAATCGCCTCAGGACCTTGAGCGACAGAACACTTGCACACGGGGCACGAGATGGGCTGAGGTCAGGGAAAATGGCTGTGCTTAAAACAAGACAGAAAACCCCATCCTGCAGTAACTCTCTGTCTCCTACATTTATTTCACTTTAAGTAATGTCATTTGTGAACACAGTTGTCTCCAGGAGGCATCCATCAATAGAGGGGGAAGCCCTTGTCCACCATAGCAGGTGGACTGACGTGGAAATAACAGGTAATAACAGCAATAACAGGTCCCTAGAACTCCACCTGCATGGACTATAATTCATGCCCGTGAAGAAAAGTAGATTGAATTCACAGCACCCTCCAGAGGAGAAAAGAGTCCGAAAGGTTTCACAATTTGCCCAAGGTCACACAGCAACGTCACACGTATGCAACGTCGTGACTAACGCCCAAGGTCACACGTATGCAACGTCGTGACTAATGCCATTCCATCCACATTCAAAGTCCCCTCCGGCGCGCTCCTGCAATGCCAGCCTCCCTCCCTACTTCCATTTTAGATCTCTCTTAACCTTTAGCTCTGCCCAGATCAAGCCAGAATTCTACTTCGTTTGTTTCCCGCAGCATTATTGAGATATAAGTGACATACGACATTGCGGAAGTTTAAGGTGTACAATGTGATGATTACCACAATAAGGTTAGTTAACCCCTCCATCCCCTCATATAATTCCTTTTTGTGTGGGGGTGGTGAGATCTCCTCTCTCAGCGACTTTCAAGTATATAACACAGTAATGTTCACTACGGTCATCACAGTGTATGTCGAATCCCCATGTTACACTGGGAAGTTTGTACTTTTTGACCACTGTTGTCCCATCTCCTCCACCACCAGCAACCACCCCCCCCCCCCCGCCCCCAGTAGCCCCTGGCAACCACTATTCTATGATTCGCAGGCTTTTCAAATTATTTCTTCAGGGTCGTATTCCTAATCTTCCCTTCGTGTGTCTGGCTTTTCTTGTTTTCCTTGCATGGATCTGTATCTTTTCATGCTCTGTATAGCTTTTCTCAGTTCACACCCCAAAGGGAACACTAACCTTTGGAACCAAGACTCACACGTACCAGCCTCCAGGTTTTTAATGGAGTACAAGATATGTCTTAAATACAAGTAAACATCTTACGTACTGGGCAATTACCCTGTGCAAAGTACTATTCAAAGGTGTTGGGGGGAAAAAAAAAGATGTGGACATGGCCTCTGCCCTCAAAGAGTGTACAATCAAATGGGGCACAGACGTAGAAAGCACAAGTCCACAAGCAAGTGGGCTTGCTTATCCTCACGGATGCCATGGATGGTTTCCAGACTATGGTGGATGTCGCTGGAATGACTCCCTCTCCTGGACAGGTGGCATACAAACTGCACTCTGTGCATTAAATTCAGTTTTGTGCCTCCCAGAGCCATTTTTTCTCTTCTGTCTTTCATTGGCAGAGCTTCTATTACTCTGGTTTCCATCTTCTCTCACCCTGGACCCATGACCGCTGCTCATCAAACCATCTGTGGCCGCACCAAGAGGCGGACTGTGGTGGAACAGTTTCAGCCAATCCAGGAACAAATGTGAGTCATTAACTGTTAGGAATAATCTACCTGTTTAAGTGTGTGTTTCGAGTTCACTTAAAGTAGAGTCCTATCCTAACTTAGCGAAGGGATTTCAAATCTGCTGACTGACAACCAGCAGCATGAGGCTGGCCTCTGTAGTGGGCAAGAATAAAAAAAAAAATAATACAGTTCCCTGGTGAGAAGCTCCTACTTGGATCCTGTTTGAATAAACCAGCTGTGAAAGACACGTGGAAATCACTGGGAAACATGAATACAGACTAAGTGTTTGCTGATATTGGGAAATTATTAGCAATTTTGTTAGACTAAAATAGTACTATAGCTATAGGGGGAAATGTTCTTTTAAGATACATACTAAGTCTTTAGGTGTGCAATAAAATAAAATTGTCTGTAGTTGACTTCACATTCTTCTGCATAAACAAATAAATAATAAAGATTAAGTAAACACGGCTCAATTTCAACAATTGTTAAATCTAGATGATTCATATGTGTGTGTTCATTTTACTATCCTCTTTCTGCTTGTCTGTGGATTCAAACATTTTTTTATAACAAAAGTTTTTTATTGGTACCAAAGCAAGGAAAAGTAATCTAATATTTATTGTGTGTTAGGCCCATTATAAATACTTCCTCTTACATTATCTTATTAAACGTAACAATGACAAGCGAAATATTAGCCCCATTTTACAGATGAAGATTGAGGTTTAAAGAGAAACATTAATCGTACATTCAAAAAACATTAAGCATCTATGATATGCCAGACACAGTTTCTGCCCTCAAAAAACTCACTTACCAGCCAGCAGGGGAATCAGCTACATAAGCCATAATGACAACTATTGTTACTGCTTTTTATAGAGCACCTAGTGTGACAAGCACTTCAAATGTCTTTTTTTTTTCAGTTTATTTATTTATTTTGAGAGAGAGAGAGAGAGAGAGAGAGAGAGAGAGAGAGAGAGACAGAACACAAGCCAGGGAAGGGGAGAGAGAGAGAGAGAGAGAGAGAGAGAGAGAGAGAATCCCAAGCAGGCTCCAAGCTGTTAGCGCACAGCCCAACGCAAGTCTCGAACTCACAGGCCATGAGATCACGACCTGAGTCAAAATCAAGAGTTGGATGCTTAACCGACTGAGCGACCCAGGCACCCGGGCGTTTCAAATGTCTTAACTCAGTCTTCACAACGACCCCTTGAGGTTAGTAGCACTATCACTCCCCATTTATAGATGAGAAGACTGAGGCCCAGAGAGGTTGAAGACATTGCCCAAAGTATCCCACAAAATATACAATAAAGTATCATGGATGGTCCTACAGACATATATATAGGACACAAGGAGGAAGTGAGCATTCCTCCTGAAAGGGAAGCCATCAGGAAAGGCAACGCGCAGAGGCTAAGTAACTCGATTCTACCTACCAGGTGACGTAAGTGGAGCCATGGTGCATCTAACTCAGGGTTTCTCAACCTCAACACTACCGACATTTGAGGCTGCGTAATTCTCTGTTGTGGGAGGCTGTCCTGTGTGTTGTAGGGTGCTCAGCAGCATCCCTCGCCACCACCCACCAGATGCCAGTAGCCACCTCCTGCTGGGTCATACGGAAATGCTTCAGACATTGCCAAATGTCCCCTGGGGGACAAAATAGCCCCCCTTTGAGAAACACTCATCTACTTTAAATTGCAATTCCATTTATAAACTATCGATCTTATCCTCTTATCTCAAACTATACTCTTATCCTTAGCTAAATGTAAATGGGATCCCCCAAAACTATTTTACCCAAAGGTCCTCCAAAACACCATGCGACTGTCACTTTCTCTAGCCCATTCGAAGAGTCTTGATCTGTGACTTTTCTCATGTGGATGTTTAGCCTTTCCACTAACCTCAACCTTGGCTATAAAGTCATCTCTAGACCCAGAGAAGAAAATCATTTCTACCCAAAACCTGCAACTAGAGAGAAAAGAGGCACAAAGAGATTGGGTCATCACCCCAGACTTTGAAATCATGACTATCAAATATATTCAGGCTCCCATCCTTTGCTGTCGACACTTGTATTAACTTGCGTCTGCTGGCTCTTCAGATAGGGAATGACCTTGTGAGTTCCTTCAAATTGGAGTTTGCAGACTACGTGATTGATAACGACAGTTCTGCAGGCAGGAAACCAGCATGAAACACAGCTGCCCAGCTGCACTCGGCTCACTAACCAGCCCAAACACAGGTCAGTCCCAACAACACCAAAACTCATGAGATGTTACATCAGTTCTTCTGAAAATATGGCAGGCAGATAAACATCCAGGAAAACTGAAAATGGAAGCCAGCCCATGCTGACCCACATCAACGGTTCTATCATCGTTATTAGCAACACAGGTAAGTGGAAACAGAGCTAGAGAATATTATTTGCAACGTATCTGTCTCTGGACATGGGCTTTATTTCTAAGTCAGCCTATCTTTCCATTAGAGTTTCTCATCAGAGTTGAACTACGAAAGGGTGAGTGAGTGACTGTGTGGATAGAGTGATGGCCAAGTGCTAAAAAAGAACTTTGGAAAATACCTTTTCATCCCCTGAATGATCCCCGAAATTTCTTTAAAGCGTAATTCATTTGGCTTAAAGCTTTGGTCTCTGGAAAAATGAAAAATAAGAGAAAAAACTCTCAAAGTGGTAACGGGACATCTACACTATAGTGTGAATAAGTTTCAGATACCAAAAAGAAGTTTTGGGAGGGAATACAGCAATAACATAGATTAGATAGAGACAGACAGACAGACACATGTATTTCCCAAAATATTTTGGGAGGAAATACCGGTAAACCTGGCTTAGAACATTTTGCAATCCCGTTGTTTCTATCTCAGAAATAAGAACAATTAGGCAACAAAATGAGAAGCATTTTCCAGATCATTTAAAAAAGAAGACACGACACTTTACCAAAAATTTGACTGGTGGATAGGGAGAGAAAAGCAGAGGGAAAGTAGGAAAGACAACTAAGTATACATCCACTTAACAACTTCTTCTAGATCCTACTCTAGTTATCATCATACGTTTCAAAAACATTCTTGCACCAAGAATAAACATGTTTAACAAGATAAGGGTCGGGGGCTTTCACCCAAAGACACGCAGAACGAATAATACACATTTTTTAAATCTTTTTTTCTCCACTAGCCCAGTGGTGCGGTAAGTGTAATTTTATGATATTTTATGTATGTAATTTTATGTATGTAAATTTATGTATGTATTTTATGCATGTAATTTTATGATACTGAACTTGAATTTTATGATATTGAACTTGAACTGAATGGTGTCCCCCTCCAAATTCACTTGTTAAAGTCCTAATCCCCAGTAACTCAGAATGTCACTCTGTTTGGGAACATGGTCTTTTAAAAAGTAATTCATATTACCAAATCTGCCGACACTTGGATCTCAGAATTTTCACCACCAGAACCAGGGGAAAATGTACGTCTACTGTTTGAGCCCCCCAGGCTCTGGTCCAGCCCTGGGAAACTAATAAAAACTTCAAACTGCTTATCAGCTTGAGTTGATTTTATCATTACCTAAGAATAATGGCCTAAGTTTTATACAGGGCACAGGGGCCCCCGCCATGATGTTGTGTTCCCGAAAGTTCTTCTGTGGCATCAGTCACTAGAATGTCTCAAAAGTTAACCAAACAGGATGCACGGGGGCCAGACAGCCTACAAACATCAAGAGAATTTACTGCAGCCAGTTGCCAACAGAATTTGGCCAATGGGAACCACTGGGCAGAAAAAAACAAATCCAAATATTACTCAAGCGTTCCCAGGCAAACCCTCTGGGCACCCACGTTTCTTTTGATGCTGTTTTCACTTCTGGAAATATCCAGGCCACTCTTTGTCGCCCATGCTTTGCCTTCTGTGTCCTCTATATTTTCAGAGGTCAGCAAGCATTTCTAGTAATGATGCTTTCTCGCACATGGCTGGCAGAATGTGAAATAGGATATAGCCGCTCTGGAAAATAGTCTGACTTTTCCTCCGTGAAACACAGAGTTACCAATTGACCTAGCAATGCCACTTCTAGGTATATACCCAAGGAAAATGAAAACAGATGCCCATACGAAACTTACACACAAATGTTCATGGCAGCATTATTTATAATATCCAAAAGTACAGAAGCACCTGGGTGGCTCAGTCGGTTAAGCGCCTGACTCTAGATTTCAGCTCAGGTCACGATCTCGTGGTGTGTGATTTTGAGCCCCACACGGGCTCTGTGCTGACGGTGCGGAGCCTGTCTGAGATTCTCCCTCTTTCTCTGCCCCTCCCCTGCTCACACTCTCTCTGTCTCTCTCAAAATAAATACACTTAAAAAAAAAAAGTGCAAACCCAAATGTCCATCAACTGATGAGTGGATAAATAAAATGTGGCATACACATACAATGGAATATTATGTTGCGATAAAACGGAAAAAGGACCGATCATGCTACAACATGGATGAACTTTGAAAACATGAAGCTAAGCAAAAGAAGCCAGATTTTTATAAAAGGTCACATATTGTATGATTTTGTTCATATGAGATATCCAGGATTGGCAAATCTAGGAGATTAGTAGTTGCCAGGGCTTGGAGACAGAGGAGAATTCAGTGAAGGATAATGGGTACAGATTTTCTTTTGGGGGTAATGATGCTCTAAAATCAATTGTGACGATCGATGCATCAACTCTGTGAATATTACTAAAATCCATTGGAGTATTCTTTAAATGGGCAAAGTGCGGGCGCCTGGGTGGCTCAGTCGGTTGAGCGTCCGACTTCGGCTCAGGTCATGACCTCACGGTCCGTGAGTTCGAGCCCCGTGCCGGGCTCTGTGCTGACCGCTCAGAGCCTGGAGCCTGCTTCGGATTCTGTGTCTCCCTCTCCCTCTGCCCCTCCCCTGCTCGTGCTCTGTCTCTCTCTGTCTCAAAAATAAATAAAAACATTAAAAAAAATCTTTAAATGGGCTAAGTGTATGCTGTATGAACTACACCTCCAAAAAGCTGTTCTAAATAAACATTTTTCTATTCCCCATTTCCTTCTGGCTGTTCTCCTTTTCCCAAACCCAGTACACACACCACAGACTTCCTCCTTGACAGGGGTAACAAAAAAGGGGATTCAGGAATAGGACCTAGAGTACACAGCGATCAAGGCCCTTTTCAGACCTCAAGAATATAAAATACCTACGGATCATTTAATTATCCTATTGTTGCTCTGACGAATTACCACAAACTTGGTGGCTTCCAACCACACAAATTTATTATCAGACCGTTCTGAGGATCACAAGTCTGAAATGGGTTTCCCGGGGATCAAATCAACATATCACCAGGGCTGTGCTCCTTCTAGAAGCTCTACAGGAGAAGATGTTCCCTGTCTTTCCAGCTTCTGGATGCTGCCTGCATCCTTGACACATGGACCGTTCCTCTGTCCCCAAAGTCAGCACCTTCAGATCTTTCTCGGATTCTATTACCCAGGATAATCTCCCCATCTCAGATCTCCACATAATCATATATGCCAAGTCCTTTTGCCCTGTAAGCTAACACATCCAAAAGTTCCAGGGACAGAACATGCACATCTTGAGGGGGCCATTATACTGCCTACACATCTACTATGTCAAGCAAGTGGTTACAGCATTAGGGGAGACAGTGGACCTTAAGAAAGGACCATGGAAGAGAGAGAAAACAGGATAACTAGGTCCTCAAGATCACAGACCCAGTTCAAGGCTACCCCAGGCACATGATCGGCCTCTCCACCTGTCTCCTTATGAATATAAGCAAACAATCAACAGAGGTAGTTTCAATTTTTCAAACAAAGAGAAAGAAAAATCCAGATTTGTAACAGTCCTTGAAGGAAATTTATGAGCTCTTAGAAAAGACAGCAGTGATCTCCAGGAACCAGCAGCATTTCATGAACAAAGTTCAAGACCTGACAGTTACACTTTCCTTTTTCCTTTGAGAGGGGACACTCCAGCTAAGAAATGTGGAGATTTGGCATATCTCACCTACTCCAAAGTCTCAACTTGGAGAACTATGGGCTACAATGTAAGGCACTTCTCTACGTAAACAATTGACTAAATAATCTTTGTTGAAAGGATATTGAGGGGTGCCTGGGTGGCTCAGTCGGTTAAGCGTCCGACTTCAACTCAGGTCATGATCTTGTGGTCTCTCCCTGTCTCGAAAATAAATAAAACGTTAAAAAAAAAATTAAAAAAAAAAAAAAGAAGAAGAAGACAGGGAAATGGGTAATATTTTTTTTTAATTTCTCTACAATCTCATTCCTTCCAGAGGCTACCTTTAGTCACAAAAAATAAAAAATAAATAAATAAAAACAAACGCAAGCAGAATGACGTTTCTAAAGATTCGAGACAGCTTTTTCTGGATGGCCCATTTAAACCCAGCATCAAATGGTGTCAGTCCCAGGCTAGTAGATCTGAATGCACTTCCTTTCAGAGAGGCCTGTAAACAGAAGCAAGCAGACGGGTGACAGCAGCAGTTCCCTGGGGATAATCGGCACCTTGCCCCCGGCCACGGCCACGTAGACCAACCAGGCCCCAGACAGAGGCAGGTACCACTACTCCCCTGGCCCCGTGCTTTTCTAAATGGTCGTGACGAGCCCTAAGGAGAAAAAGCGCTTCCCTTGTTCTACAGGAGCGGGTCCACAGAATCAGATTCAAAGTAAAAAAAGACAATCAGAGGTCCCCATGTCCTTTCCGTGCCAGGTGTATTAATATGCTAAACAGCGACCTGCAAAGCCAGCTCCAGAGTGTCTGTGATGTCGCCTTCGGAAATGCTGCAGCCAAACCCTGCCCTGCCCCCTTCCAACAGACACGAAAGCTCTTGAGAAAATTCCCTCTCTGTCATTGCAGGAGACGGCGGACGCTTAACAGACTACCTGGGTCCGAGGTCGATGGGAAAATGGAGCGGACTAAAGATATTTCCTACAAAACGCATCCCAAAAGATCCTGAAATCGCGCATCATGGATTAACAATTGATTTGCTAACCTCCCCAGCCTTCCTTCTCTCGGCCTTGAGCTTGGAGGCCACAGACCCAAGTCACCAAGCCTTGAAAAGAGCACGTGTCACATGTCCTGAGAAGCACACGCATGTATTACGTCCCTTCATTTTCACAATATCCGCGCCAGGCAGGAAGTATTTACCATTTTTCAATGAGGCAAGGGAGGCTCCAGGAGGAATCTGCCCAAGTCCCTACAACCAGCAAGTGGCACCATGGGATTCCCTCTTTACCTTCTCCCCAAGGAAAAAAATATACAAGGTAGTAGCCTTTGGGAGCAACAGAAAGAATTATAACCTGTGACCGAAGCTAAAATATCCGGAACTGCCGGTTAGTATCTTAGGAGGTGGGCGGAGAGAATCGAGGACAGGACGGAGAATGTGGATCAGAATGGTGCTAAGGGTACCATTCTCAGTCAAAACAAAAGCTTCAACCACGTTGCCTGGAGCTCTTTTTCCCTGTTGCTCCTTTTACCTCCTTTGTTTGAGATCTAAGTAGTTTGACATTTTTCCCCCGAATTTGTTTTTTTGTTAAACTCACGGTTAGCACCTGCCGGGGTAACTATTCACACCTGTGTACGGTCCAGCAAGACGATCCTTGGGGATCGTCCTTAGGGGACCAGGGTCCCAGCGCCTGAGCTCTGAAACCCACGCACGTGCACGCGGCTCCCAGCCATGACCAAGTGCGGCAGGGATGCTAACGCACTGGCGCTCCTGAGAGACACAGGACCCCTCTGGAAGCTGGCCTTGGCCGGGGGACTCTCAAAGGCCTTCTTGAACATTCCTTATGCTCGCGGCAGTCTAAGAAGCTTCCCCCAACTTTCTCTCCTCTTCTCCCTCGCTTGGGATCAGACCCGCATTTTGATTTGACTGATCTCTCAGACTTTCTGACTTCTTCCTCTTTTTTTTCCTCCCAGGCATTTCCTTAATAAAATTCTGGCACGTGTCATTCCATCTTGGCCTCTGCTTCTTGGAGATGCCCAGACTGACACAAGTTAACAGAGGGAGTCCGCTGGACAAACCGGTTCACCATCAATCCCACCAATACTGTGCCTTGGATTGCAGCACCACCCCCCCCCCCCCCCCCGCTATGGACTGAGCTGTGTCTTTCCAACAATTCCTCTGCTGAAGTTCTAAAGTCTCGTACTTCAGAATGTGGCTTTTATGTGGAGACAGCGTCTTTAAGGAGGTAATGAAGTTAAAATGAGATCATCAGAGTGGGTCCAAATGGAAGATGACCGGTGTCCTTACAAGGAGAGATTAGGGACACAACATGCGTTGAGGGAGGGCATGTGAAGACACAGGGAGAGAGGGCTCCGAAGAAATCAACCCTACCGACGCCTGGTCTGGGGCCTGTAGGCCTCAAGAGATGTGGGAAGATAAATTTCTGTTGTTTAAATCCCCCGGGCCCTGGTACTCTGTGATGGCATCCGTAGCAAAGTAATACAGTCCCCTGACATTTTATGGCCTGAATTGGAAGGTGCCTTCTACTCTCTTAGAGTTCCTTACTCTTTCTCCACTCCCGTTCTGTGTGGGGTCCTTCACCTGCCTGACAGGGAGCCCTTCAATTTCTTGCACACAAAGGACACAGACAACACGCCCAGCACCCTGATAACAGGGGTTCTGAGGATCCCGCACCAACCCACATCCACAATGGAGAGTATACATTGGCTTGAAATTTCAGGAAGTCTTTTGGCAGAAGTTTCTCCGGACGAGTTTTAATCTCACCGAGGATCCCTCTTAGAGTAGATGGATAGAGAATTAATTTCTTGTTGGTAAAGTGTTTTGGGGGGAGGGGGGTGGATCTCTTTTCCTTTTATGCCACTATTTTATGCCGTTCTACCAAGGTTCCCCACGGCTCTCGGCCGGCATGTGCCAGATGGAAACTGGGTTCATTCATGTTGCTCTCATCTCAGTCCTTCCCATTTTGAGAACGCTGACTTCTGACTAAACTCTGATCCTTACAGGTCGTAAGACCTTCACAAGCTACCAACCGCCTCATGTAGGAGAATGCCCCCCAAGACCACTCATCACAGGTCTTCTGTGGCAATCACCACCTTGTCACCTTCAGCTTCCGGCTCAGAGAGATTGAAGGAGATGTTGCCCGACTATGTAACTCATATTTGCCTCAATAGAAGCTTTTATGAGTTGAAAAAAGGAGTGTGCACAGAAAGACTAGACAGAGTGGACACTATTTTTTTTTTAAATGATTAATTAAATTAACTAATTAATTAAAATTTACAAAGACGAGCAAGAAAAAAAGCTAATGCAAATAATTCTGTGAAGGTGATGAAATTAAAGATGTGTGCGTGGTTTTGAAATCGTCTAACGTATAAATGACTTTAATGGATAAATGTATACATTTCTTTCACGTATAAATAAAAACAAAAAAAGGATAAACTGGTGTAAAATAAAAATTCATCGGGGGAGGAGCCAAGATGGCGGAACAGCAAGGGAAGTTTTTTTGTGCGTCTCGCGTCCCTGAAATACAACCAGACCAACACTAAACCGTCCTGCACACCTAGAAAACGGATCCGAGGATTCACACAACAATCTGCACCACCTGAACCACCGAACTCAGCAGGTACGCGGCGCAGAGAGGTGAACTGGGGGAGAGAGAAGCCGGGAGGGCAGGGAGCCGCTTTTGGGTGCAGAGAGAGGATGGAGGTGGGGGGGGAGGGGATACAGGAAAAGCACCGCCCCCAGCAAAAGCAGCTGGAGAGTAAGCGGGAAAGTGGAAACAGCCGCAGGGACTGGACTAAAAAGGGAGAAAGGAGAGGCTGTAAATTCCCTGAAGACTCTGTAAACAGGGGGAGCAGAGGCTGAAACTCCGCAGCTCCATACCTGGCGGCGCTCGGGTGGGAAGGGCGAATCCCCAGGAGCAGAGTGGAGTCCGGGGGGCTTCGGGCCACACGGGAGAGGCGGTTCCCCCGCTGGGAGGACACCTGGTAGAGGCGGCGTGGCCCCCGCACAGGCAAAGACCCCGGCGGACCCGGGAGAACGGCCACATTCCTGGTGCTGGAACAAGGTCGCTGGGGGCGGAGCCCGGTGCCAGATGCGTGTGGTGATTTTCCATAATCCCAGAAACGAGGCTGCTACACGACGGCGCGAACTTTCTCTGGGGCAGGCTGGCCCCCGGCTGCAGTCTCGGGGCGTCAGCAGCAGCGCGGTCCCGCGAACACTCCCAGGTGCGGCCGGCACCCGGCCATTGCTCGGTGAGACCCTCCGCAGAGGGGCAGAAAGGGTCAGAGCCGCGGTCCCTCCGAAGTAAGGGGTCGGGAGACACAGCCGCATCTGAGATAAAACTCAGGAGGGAGGTGCTGCCTGGGGCTCGGTTGCAGATGGTGTAAAAGCGGGGAGTGGACGGAAGCCGAAGACAAAGGACAGGTGCAGGATTGCTAAACTAATCCAGAAGAAGGGAGTTCAATACTAGAGAGCAGGAAGCCGGGCAACACAATCGCCACCATTCCCGCGCATGCGCATACGCACCTACAAGCGCCAGGACAACCCACCCCAGTAAGCTAAGCAGCGCCATCTAGTGGAGAAGGGAGCCGTTACACTAAGCCCCGCCCAACTGGGCTAACCTCGCTCTTCAGGAACACAAATCTCTCCGCTTGCTTAGTTTCTGGACTGGAAAGAAATCATAGTTTGACTTCTACGGGAAAACAAAGTAATTTCAATTGTATTTCAGTCTGTTCACTGGTCCATCTATTTTTGTTTCTTTTTTTTCTCTTTTTCATTTCTTTTCTTTTTCTTGAATACAGAAAGAAAAAAATTATTTTTGTTTTCAATTTTTATTGAAAATATTTTCCTCTAATTTTTTTCTACTGTATTTTTTTTTACTTTGGTGTAAATTTTTTCGAATTCTATTTTACTTCCATCATTTCATTTTATTCTATTTCAGTGTATTCATTTTTTCAAATTTTCCAACAATTTCCTTTTTTTTTTCTTTCCCCTTTTTTTCTCGAGTCTATCAACCCCCTTTCAACACCCAGACCAAAACACGCCTAGGATCTAGCATCATCTACTTGATTTGTGTTTGTCTGTGTGTGTGTTGTTTTCAATTTTTTAATTTTAATTTTTTTTATTTTTTTATCTCATTAATTCCTTTTCTCCCTTCAAAATGATGAAAAGAAGCAATTCGCCCCAAAGAAAGAACAGGAAGAAACGACAGCCAGGGACTTAACCAACACAGATACAAGCAAGATGTCTGAACCAGAATTTAGAATTATGATAATAAGAATACCAGCTGGAGTGGAAAATAGACTAGAATCCCTTTCTGCAGAAACAAAAGAAGTAAAAGCTACTCAGGATGAAATAAAAAAATGCTATAACTGAGCTGCAATCTCCAATGGATGCCACAGTGGCAAGGATGGATGAGGCAGCACAGAGAATCAACGATATAGAGGACAAACATGGAGAATAATGAAGCAGAAAAAAAGAGGGAGGCTAAGGCAAAGGAGAAAAATTTAAGAATTAGAGAAATCGATGACTCATTAAAAAGGAAAAACATCAGAATCATAGGGGTCCCAGAAGATGAGGAGAGAGAAAAAGGGGTAGAAGGGTTCTGTAAGCAAATCATAGCAGAAAACTTTCCTGACCTGGGGAAAGACACAGACATCAAAATCCAGGAAGCACAGAGGACTCCCATAAGATTCAATAAAAAGCGACCATCAACAAGGCCTGTCATAGTCAAATTCACAAAATACTCAGGCAAGGAAAGAATCATGAAAGCAGCAAGGGAAAAAAAGTCCTTAACCCACAAGGGAAGACAGATCAGGTTTGCAGCAGACCTATCCACAGATATTTGGCAGGCCAGAAAGGAGTGGCAGGATATATTCAATGTGCTGAATCAGAAAGATATGCAGCCAAGAATTCTTTATCCAGCAAGGCTGTCATTCAAAATAGAAGGAGAGATTAAAAGTTTCCCAAACAAAAATTAAAGGAGTTCATGACCACTGAACCAGCCCTGCAAGAAATTGTAACGGGGACTCTCTGAGGGGAGAAAAGACTAAATAAATAAATAAATAAATAAATACCAAAAGCAACAAAGACTAGAAAGGACCAGAGAACACCACCAGAAACTCCAACTCAGCAAGCAACATAATGGCAATAAATTCATATCTTTCAGTACTCACTGTAAACGTCAATGGACTCAATGCCCCAATCAAAAGACATAGGGCAATAGAATGGATAAGAAAACCAGATCCATCAATATGCTGTTTACAAGAGACCCACTTTATACCTAAAGACACCTTCAGATTGAAAGTTAGGGGATGGAGAACCATCTATCATGCTAATGGTCACCAGAAGAAAGCCAGAGTAGCCATATTGATATGAGACAAACTAGATTTTTAAACAAAGATTGTAACAAAAGATGAAGAAGGGCATTATATTATAATTAAGGGATCTATCCACCACAAAGATCTAACAATTGGAAATATCTATGCCCCAACTTAGAACACCCAAATATGTAAATCAATCAATTACAAATATAAAGAAACTCATCGATAGTAATACCATAATAGTAGGAGACTTCAATACCCCACTCACAACAATGGACAGATCATCTAATCAAAAACTCAACAAGGAAACAACAGCTTTGAATGACACACTGGACCAGATGGACTTAACAGATATATTCTGAACATTTCTTCCTAAAGCAGCTGAATATACACTCTTCCCCAGTGCACATGGAACGTTCTCCAGAATAGACCACATACTGTGACAGATATCAACCCTGAACAAGTACAAAAAGATCAAGATCATACCGTGCATATTTTCAGACCACAATGCTTTAAACTCTAAATCAACCACAAGAAAAAATTTGGAAAGGTAACAAATACTTGGAGACTAAAGAACATCCTACTAAAGAATGAATAAGCTCACTAAGAAGTTAAAGAGGAAATTAAAAAATACAAGGAAGCTGGGGCACCTAGGTGGCTCAGTCAGTTGGGCGGCCAACATCAGCTCAGGTCATGATCTCATGGCTGGAGAGTTCAAGCTCCACGTCAGGCTCTGGGCTAACAGCTAGGAGCCTGCAGCCTGCTTCGGATTTTGTGTCTCCCTCTCTCTCTACCCCTCCACCACTCGCACTCTGTCTCTCTCTGTCTCAAAGGTAAATAAACATTAAAAATAATAATAATAAATAAAAGTACGTGGAGGGGCGCCTGGGTAGCTCAGTCAGTTAAGCATCTGACTTCGGCTCAGGTCATGATCTCACGGTTTATGAGTTCGAGCCCCGTGTCGGGCTCTGTGCTGATAGCTCAGAGCCTGGAGCCTGCTTCAGATTCTGTGTCTCCCCCTCTCTCTGTCCCTCCCATGCTCATGCGCTGCCTCTCTCTGCCTCTCGATAATAAACATTAAAAATAATTTTTTTTAAAGTACATGGAAACCAATGAAAATGATAACACCACAGCCCAAAACCTCTGGGATGCAGCAAAGTTGGTCATAAGAGGAAAAGTAGATAGCAATCCAGGCCTTCCTAAAGAAGGAAGAAAGGTCTCAGATACAGAACCTAACCTTACACCTTAAAGAGCTGGAAAAAGAACAGCAAATAAACCCCAAACCAGCAGAAGACAGGAAATAATAAAGATCAGAGCAGAAATTAATGCCAAAAAAACCAAAACAAAACAGTAGAACAGATCAGTGAAACCAGAAGCTGCTTCTTTGAAAGAATTAACAAAATTGATAAACCACTAGCCAGTCTGATCAAAAAGAAAAAGGACCCAAATAAATAAAATCAAGAATGAAAGAGGAGAGATCACAACCAACACTGCAGAAATACAAACAATAATAAGAGAATATTATGAGCAATTATACGACAATAAAATGGGCAATCTGGAAGAAATAGACAAATTCCTAGAAACATATACACTACTAAAACTGAAACAGGAAGAAATAGAAAATTTGAAAAGACCCATAACCAGTAAAGAAATCAAATTAGTAATCAAAAATCTCCCAAAAAGCAAGAGTCCAGGTTTAGATGGCTTTCCAGGGAATTCTGCCAAACATTTAAGGAAAAGTTAACACCTATTCTCTTGAAGCTATTCCAAAAAATAGAAATGGAAGGAAAACTTCCAAACTCTTCCTATGAAGCCGGCATTACCTTGATTCCAAAACCAGACAAAGACCCCACTAAAAAGGAGAACTACAGACCAATTTCCCTGATGAACATGAATGCAAAAACCCTCAACAAGATATTAGCCAACCGGCTCCAACAATACATTAAAAAAATTATTCACCACAACTACGTGGGATTTATACCTTGGATGCAGGGCTGGTTCAATATCCACAAAACAATCAATGTGATTCATCACATCAATAAAAGAAAGGACAAGAACCACATGATGCTCTCAATAGATGCAGAGAAAGCATTTGACAAAATACATCATCTTTTCTTGATAAAAACCCTCAAGAAAATAGGGACTGGGGCGCCTGGGTGGCTCATTTGGTTGGGCGTCCGACTTCGGCTCAGGTCATGATCTCACGGTCTCATGAGTTCAAGCCCCACGTTGGGCTCTGTGCTGACAGCTCAGAGCCTGGAGCCTGTTTCAGATTCTGTGTCTCCCTCTCTCTCTGACCCTCCCCCATTCATGCTCTGTCTCTCTGTGTCTCAAAAATAAATAAACGTTAAAAAATTAAAAAAAAAAAAAGAAAATAGGGATAGAAGGATCATACCTCGAGATCAGAAAAGCCATATATGAAAGACCCAGCGCTAATATCATCCTCAATGGGGAAAAACTGAGAGCTTTCCCTCTAAGGTCAGGAACAAGACAGGGATGTCCACTGTCACCACTGTTATTCAACGTAGTATTGGAAGTCTTAGCCTCAGCAATCAGACAACACAAAGAAATAAAAGGCATCCAGATTGGCCAGGAGGAGGTCAAACTTTCACTCTTCGCAGATGACATGACACTGTATATGGAAAACCCAAAAGATTCCACCAAAAAACTGCTAGAACTGAGTCATGAATTCAGCAAAGTTGCAGGATATAAAATCACTACACAGAAATCAGTTGCATTCCTATACATCAACAATGAAGCAACAGAAAGAGAAATCAAGGAATCACACCAAAAACCATAAAATACCTAGGAATAAATCTAACCAAAGAGATGAAAAATCTATATACTGAAAACTATAGAAAGCTTATGAAAGAAATTGAAGAAGACACACAAAAAAAAGGAAAAAGATTCCATGTTCCTGGATAGGAAGAACAAATATTGTTAAAATGTCAATACTACCCAAAGCAATCTACATATTCAATGCAATTCCTATCAAAATAACACGAGCATTCTTCACAGAGCTAGAACAAACAATCCTAAAATTTGTATGGAAACAGAAAAGACCCCGAATAGCCAAAGCAATCTTGAAGAAGAAAACCAAAGCAGGAGGCATCACAATCCCAGTCTTCAAGCTGTATTACAAAGCTGTAATCATCAAGACAGTGTGGTACTTGCACAAAAACAGACACTCAGATCAATGGAACAGAATACAAAAACCCAGAAATGGACACACAAACGTTTGGCCAACTAATCTTTGACAAAGCAGGAAAGAATATCCATTGGAATAAAGACAGTCTCTTCAGCAAGTGGTGCTGGGAAACTGGACAGCAATGTGCAGAAAAATGAACCTGTACCACTTTCTTACACCTTACACAAAAATAAAACCAAAATGGATAAAAGACCTAAATGTAAAACAGGATGCCATCAAAATCCTCGAGGAGAAAGCAGGCAAAAACCTCTTTGATCTTGCCCGCAACTTCTTCTTACTCAACACGTCTCCAGAGGCAAGGGAAACAAAAGCAAAAATGAACTATTGGGACCTCATCAAAATAAAAAGCTTCTGCACAGCGAAGGAAACAATCAGCAAAACTAAAAGGCAACTGATGGAATGGGAGAAGACATTTGCAAACGGTTAGTATCCAAAATCTATAAAGAACTTATCAAACTCAACACCCAAAAAACAAATAATCCAGTGAAGAAATGGGGAAAAGACATGAATTGACACTTTTCCAAAGAAGATATCCAGATGGCCAACCGACACATGGAAAACTGCTCAACATCACTCATCATCAGGGAAATACTAATCAAAACCACAGTGAGATACCACCTCACACCAGTCAGAATGGCTAACATCAACAACTCAGGCAACAACAGATGTTGGCAACGATGCGGAGAAAGAGGAGCCGTTTAGCACTGCTGGTGGGAATGCAAACTAGTGCAGCCACTCTGGAAAACAGTTTTGAGGTTCCTCAAAAAATTAAAAATAGAACTACCCTACGATCCAGCAATTGCACTGGTAGGTATTTACCCAAGGGATACAGGTATGCTGTTTCAAAGGGAGCACATGCACCCCAATGTTTATAGCAGCACTATCAATAGCCAAAGTATGGAAAGAGCCCGAATGTCCATTGATGGATGAATGGATAAAGAAGATGTGGTGTATACATATATAATGGAGTATTACTCAGCAGTCAAAAAGAATGAAATCTTGCCATTTGCAACTACGTGAATGGAACTAAAAGGTATTATGCTAAGCAAAATTAGTCAGAGAAAGACAAATATCATATGACTTCACTCATATGAGGACTTTAAGACACAGAACAGATGAACACAAGGGAAGGGAAGCAAAAATAACATAAAAACAGGTAGGGGAGCAAAACATAAGAGACTCTTAAATATGAAGAACAAACAGAGGGCTACTGGAGGGGTTGTGGGAGGGGAGATGGGCTAAATGGGTAAGGGTCATTAAGGAATCTACTCCTGAAATCATTGTTGCACTAGATGCTAACTAACTTGGATGTAAAATTAAAAAATAAAATAAAACTTAAAAATAAATAAATAAATAAATAAATAAATAAATAAATAAATAAAAACAATATCTAAAAAAAAATAATAGAACTTGTAAGTTTATCTGGGTACATAGCCAACAGAGAGGAAGATGATACTTACCAGCCTCCCTTGCAGCTAAGAAAGGCCATAAAGCTAAGTTCTGGACAATGGAATATAAGCAGAGTGTTGTATGAAAATTCCAGGAAATATTCTTATATAAGAGGAGTTGTACACTGTTCTTTATATCTTCCTCCTTTTTGATGGCCAGGAAATGAATATGATAGCTAGAAGTGGAATAACCATGCCAGACCATGAGGTAGAAACCTAATGCCAAACGTGTAAAAGCACTAAAAGCACTTCTAAGAAGCCTAAGTCCTTCATGATTATGAGCCATCTGTACTAAATCCCTATGTATTTTTCTAGAAGTGTATCCATTTCATCTAAATTGTAAAATTTATTTGCATATTCATAATATTCTCTTACTGTCTTTAGAATATCTGTAGGATCTGTAGTGATGTCTTCTTTTTTACTCTTGATACTGATTATGTCTTCTTTCTTTTCTTGATCAATCTTGCCAAAAGTATATTAATTTTATTAGTCTTCAAAGATTTGACTTTTAGATTTATTGATGATCCCTTCTATTTATATATTTTCTATTACCATTATAATTTATTTCTTTCTATTGGGGGAGTGTTATTTAACTATTTTTCTACATCCTTGAATGTAGGAATATAAATCTTTCTTGCTTTCGCTACATCTCATAAGTAATCATATGTCATATTTTCATTATCATTCATCTATTTTCTAAATACCAATTCTTGTTTGTCCCATGAGTAATTTAGAAGTATATTTTTTAGTTTCCAAAAATATATGGATATTCTAGTTCTCTTGTATTTATTTATACAAAAATTGTGTCATGGTCAAATTCTGAACAAATACAATTCCTTTTCCACCTCCTATAGAATAGATTTTTTAAAATATCCTGTTTGTACTTAAAAATAACTCTATTCTGTCTTTCTAAGAAATTGTTCTATAATTTGTTCACTGTGTTACTCAAGTCTTTTAAATTCTTATAGATTTTTGTCTAATTACTCTGTCAATTACTCATAGATGTATAATAAAATTGTCCACTATGGTTGTGAATTTGTTTACTTATCCCTGAAGTTTTTATAATTTTTACTTTATATATATTGAGATTATGCTATTTGATGTAAATTTAGAAATGTTTTATAAACCTAGTGAACTGTCCTTTTGTCATTATCTAGAGATACATTTATTTCTAGCAATGCTTTTTTTTTTCCTTAAAGTCTGTTTTATCTGATATTAACATAGCTACTTTGGCTTTTGGGTTTGGTTTTAATTTCTACAGTATATCTTTTTCTATGATCTTAGTCTTTGTGAATCTTTATGTTTTACCTGTCTCTTATAAAGAGTATATGGTTTCTTTTTAAAACAAACTGCTGATGATGTTAATTAGCACCTTTGCTCCATTTATACTTAACACAATGACTGATACATTAGCACTTATCTGTCATGATGTGGTATTGTTCTGCCTATTCTACATCCTTCCCCTTATTTATTGCTGCATTTGAATTGATTATATTTTAATCATTCAGTTAGTTGGCTCCCATCCTTTTGTTCATAAGCTACATGCTGTTTTGGAATTCTCTCAGTGTTACCCTTGAAATTATCAGATGCATTTGGGGCTTATCAAAGTCTAATTAATTACTGTGAATTAATATTCTCATCCTCATCCTAACAATGCAAAGACCTGAAACATTTTTCACTGCATTCTCTAACCCTTAACCCACATATTAAGATTTTTATTCATCTTGGGGCACCTGGGTGGCTCAGTTAAGTCTCCAACTTCTCCCTAGTCACGATCTCGTAGTTTCCGGGTTCCAGCCCCACGTCAGGTTCTGCGCTGACAGCTCAGAGCCTGGAGCCTGCTTCAGACTCTGTGTCTCCCTCTCTCTCTGCCCCTCCCCCACTCACACTCTGTATCTCTCAAAAATAAACATTACAAATTTAAAAAAAAAAAAAAGATTTTCACTCAACTTAACTTCTTCCTGCTTTTTCATCTGGCATCATATTCCTTTTGCCTGAAGTTAACCCTTTAGTATTTCCTTTACTACTGATGGCAAATTCTGTTTCATTTTGTCTGGAAATGTCTTTATTTTCCCTGCATACGTTAGTACTTTTCTTCTCTCAGCATTTTGGAAATATCAGTCCTCCGTATTTGGTCCCCCACTGTCGCAAGCAGGAAGGCAGCTGTTGGCCTGTTGCTCTTTTCAAGGTAATCCAAGTTATGTTCTTGATCTTTCTCGCTATAATATGCCACGCATCGACTTCCTGTTCAAAATGTATTGGGTTTCTTAAAATCTGGATTAATGTCTTTCATCGGTTTTGAAAAAAAAATGCTCAGTCATTATCTCTTCAAATATCATTTCTGTTCCTTTAGAAAAAATGTGACAGATGCAATATTTCCCTCCCCTTTTTCCAAGATTCAAATTAAATGATTGCCCTACCTTCTCACTGTATTCTCCACTCACATATATTGCCTTTTGTGTTTTCTTATTATAAAGACTGCCACTATTAGCATTAGCTATTTCCCCTTCTATTTCCAGTTTTTCATTTTAGTGCTTCCTCTCAGACCAAAACAAAGTAATTGCTCTAGATGCTTAAAAATTACTGTGCTTTTCAAATATTTATTCTTTTCATACAATTTCCTCTTCCTCTCCGTAATGCTAGCAATGCTGACAATGGTCTTAGCTGGCCTTACCCCATCTTACCCAGATCCCTAAAGCCTTGCCAGGCTCATGACCTCATTCTCCCTCCCAGACTCTCTTGCAGAAGGGCAACAGACAAGAAACCTTAGCCGGCCTGGTTTGGGGAGAAGGGGATACCAAAGGAAGGCTCCAATTTGCTACAGGGAATTAAGATAAATGTTTTTTGCAGTTTTTATTTTGTTTTTAAAGTTTTGTTCCCATAGCAAGGGGCTTTCCTCTAAGGACTGATCCATCGATTCATTACCTCACTGGGGTGGGTCACCTTCTCAAACTCAGGACAGAAATTGGGCGGGGGGGGGGGGGGGGGGGGGCAGGGCGGTGTGAAGGGGGAGCAGGGAAAATGGAAGAAGCCAATGGCCAAGCCAGTAGATGCTGGGTGCCTGCAGATGGGAGGAGTCAGAGGCAAAACAGACCAGAGGAAAAAAGACACAAAAAGTTCCAAGGCTGGGATGGTACAACAAAATGCCCCGTTCACCCCATTTGCCCCAGCTCCCCCATCTCCCGTTTCGGCAACAACACCTTTACTACCCGCTGAGGCCTCCTGCCCAGCCAATCCTCCTTATACACTCTCCGGAGGACCCTGTCTCTTCTGTGACAATGAAATCCCTTCATCTGCTACCACACTTCTCTCCTTTCCTTCTCTGCCTGAGCTCCTCGGACCCTGGGTCCCGTCGTCCCCTCCCGCCTGCTCCCTGGGCATCAGCGTTCACTCACACTGGAAGGAGTCTCCCTTGAGATCCACATTCAATACCCACTTAGTTGTCGTCTTCATATGTATTTCTCGAAGGCACTTAACATCTTCCCACTATCGAAATCTGGGTCCCCTATTATGTATCTCCTTTTCAGTAAACAGTCTCCAAATCTCTCTGGTCACATAGAGCAGAAATTTCATACCTTCATACCTACCATTCCTCAAGCCCATATCTGGTCCACCTGCCTATCTTGACCCCCAAGCCCCTAAACATGTCTCAAGCCTGTCCCCGTTGATCTTCTTAGCCACCACCCGATACCTGCTGACCCATCTGCCTGCATAGACTTTGCTGTCCCATCCATTTCTGTAGCAGCCACCAGGACCTCTGTGAAAATGCAAATCTGACTCCATCGCTCCCTTGCTAAAAATGCGTCAGTGATTCCTTAATGATCTTAGTTAAAAGAACCCAAAAATCCTTAAAATAGTGTAGTAACAGGAATCCTATTTTGAAACATACACACACCCCCACACACTTTTACCTTCTGCCTTCCCCGAGAAGTCAACTGTCTCCCTAGATGGCAAAGCATCTATCCACTGGGGAGAAATTTGGCCTGAAAAGGAAGAATGCCGAGGGAAGGAAGGGCGTTCATATCCAGAGTTTTAATTTCAAAATGGAGTTCTGCAGCAAACCAATAGCCACGCAAGGGAGAATTTTCTGAATCCCTTTTTCCTCTTTTTTGGCTTAACTGGGAATCAAGACTGACTGTCCACACCACAGGGTCTCCACAGGACAGAGCCGGTTCCCCCTGCAAAGGCCATTTGGAAAACAAAAACACAGCAAGACCTGAGGTCAGGCTGAATCATCCAGGGGATAATTGCTGGGCCCTGACCAATTGGAGGGAAAGATAGAGGAAGCGGGGGAGAGGGAAAGGGAGGAAGAGGGGAAGGGGGGGAGGGAGGGAGGCCCAGCCACAAGGTGCACAGACTGCCGGCCACAGCCACCAACGTCAGCAGGGCGCTAGGTGGCCAGAGAGACAAGGGGCGCTACTGCGAAGACCAAAAGAGGCGGAGAACAGTCCAGGTCACTTCAGGGCTCCAAGGTCGCTTTTGTCACTGTTGCTACAAGTACCAAGCAAGCCAAAGCCCAGCCCCATGCTCAGGAGCCAGCCTGAAAAGTTGCCCGGTAAGCGTAGCCAAATCTAAGCATGTTTACTCAAAAAGGACTATTTCTATTTTTATTTCACGCTAAGTTTTGAAGCTGAAATTCTTGCTCCTCAGCAGATGGAGTTTCTGAGAAAGATGAAATTAGAGACCGATCCCCCCACCCCCCCCCAAAAAAAAAGAAAAAGAGAAGGAGGGCAGGGAAGTGGAGAGGGAAAGAGGAGGGGCAGAGGAAGGGGGAAGGGGAGGAGGAGGAACCATCACTGCTCCCCACCTGTGCCTCTGTCTATGGTGTCCTGGAACCCCCCCCACCCCCCTCCACCTGCTGTCTCTCACACCCCACTCTCCCTCCATTCTCAAGACACAGTGTCCCCCCCCCCACCTCCCCAGTCCTTTTTCAAACCTGCTCACCTACAGGCACTTTCCCACACAGTCTATCCCCCCTCCCCCTGGCTGCTGCACCCTGCCTGGTGGACCGGTGGGTGGACGGGACTGTTTGGCCCTGCCTCGCTTTCCCCCGAGGAACCCGCCCCAGACCATCCCCCCTGGCCCCACACCCCTCCCCCGCCTGCAGGGGCCCAGAGGCCCCCCAGCTTATGGCCCCAGAGTCTCCTGGTCACCGTCTCCCCCACTGGCAACCACGGTGCTGTCGGGTTGTGCCCTTGATTCCGCCAACCCGGAGACCCTGAGCCCCACACTGGCAGGACCGTTTTGCTCACCCCTGCATCTCACACCAAGGGCATTCCATTGGTCTTTACCGAATGAAAGAATTGCTCCATAAATCTATAAAGAGGTGAACAATCCCATCTGTTCAAAAATGTACTGGGCTGCCCTGTGAGCCAAGCGGCCTCCATCCCTGCGGATTCAAGTTCAGCAGCACGGTTGCCATGGGGGGACACTTTAGCGGCAATGCCCGCACTGGATGGATGGCCAGGGTGCACACGGCTCAAGTCTCACCCACCTCGAGTCCCATGCTTCGCGGGATTGAAGTGCTCCCAGAGCCAATGCCATTTCCTCAGATCATGAGGGTGGCCAAGGCATCCTTGCCCAGCGTGTGCTTGAGACCAGAGGACGGCGTGCTCCACCGCAGGAGGAGGAGAATGAGCGTATGTCTGTGTCCCTGGTGGCTCTGCCTTCATCGCTGGGGATTTGTTGTTGTCTCCCCATTAGCTGCTGCTGCTGCTCAAGGCAGTGTGTGTGTGTGTGTGTGTGTGTGTGTGTGTACGTGACGTGCATGGACACAGTACATATGTACGGGTAGGGGTGGGATACGGAACTGGGGGACCAACTTGTAACCAACATAAAATGTTCTGTGCCAGCCTCAGCAGCACCATGGGTGATGCACGTACGACGTGCAGAGGAAGACCCTCTTCCAGGCGTAGCTTACTACCCAACCCCCCCACCCCACCACCTATATCTTTATCCAAAAGGCTAACGATTTGGTTCCCCTGAGTTTTAAAATATTTTGCTTCTGAAAGCCTTGTTAAAATGAAAATGCTTTTGGAAGGGGAACGGTTCAAGCTTCTATACTCCGCGTTGTAGAGACGATTGAGATGGCTAATTAAGAAGGGCCTGGAACATCAGACACAAGATGAGGAGTGGGGAACGTCAGCGAAGGAGGATGGGAAAACCCAGCATCCAGAGAGCTGCCAATGGTGGCCTCTGTCACCTGTAAACGTCACTGTCGCAACTCGGCTTGGGAGGCCCACAGGATAACTGTCTGTCCTCAAAGGAACACTGCAGATCTCTGAGATAAAGGGGTGTGGTCCGTTTAGTTTAGATTCAAAGAAAAAGTGCCGGGTTCACTTGAGGTTCTCTGATCAAGGGCAACAAGCAGCATCTTGGGGGCTCTGCAGCACCGACGGTGACAGCCTGGCCATTTCCCGGTTAGGAGACATAAGGAGCAGCAGCAGGGAAAGCCACCTATTACTGGTGGGATGAGGTCCACATAACTGCTCTGGGGAGCTCAGGACCACCCCCTATACCCACCCCCCGCAGAGATCCTGCAGCACTCAGTGTCAAGTTTAGGGAGGACCCGGGGAAGTGAGGGTGCAGAAAGAAATGAAGGATGGAGAGAGGAAAACAAAGAAAGACAGAGAAGGAGGAGGACAGGTTAAGCATCTGGAAAATTACTGCAGGCTCATGGCTTTTGCTGCTTCAAAGCCAGGATGAGTCATCGGCTGGTTGCCTAGGCAACAGCTATCTTCCTCCTGCCGCTGATCAATTTCATCTGCACAAATGTCCCGGGAAACCGTGAGCTGTAAAGATAATATGCCCGAGTCACAGAAAGTCCTGCCAAACGAGGTCTGCATTTCAAGTGTTCTGAGCCAGACCTTATGTATGCTTACCCATCGTCTCTGTAACCCACCCCAGCCCCATTCCAATGTTCACACACACACACACACACACACACACACACACACACAGCAATGGGCCAGAGCAGGGGTCAGGGATACAGGCAGGAGGAGATTGTCACCTCTGCCTTATTCTGGCTATGCCGGGATCATAACTGCCCAACATCACCGTCCCCCCCTTAAAGACAGAGTAGATATGTGGTCATTCTGTCCTCTTATGTCTCCAAGCAGTTCCCTGGATGATGGAATACAGCCACGGAGGGCAGTCAGGGGCAACTCCGGGGGTCAGAACAGGGAATAGTGGCCACTGTCTCTACCCTGAGTCCTCCAAAGACATCGCTGTCACCTTCTAATACTTTCTTTTTCCTCCCACCACTTGTCACTACATGTGACAGACTAAGTACGTAATTGCTTTGTCTTACCCACTAGAGCACATGCTCCTTTAGGGCAGGAAATTTATTTGTCCCGCTCTCCAGCATATCCTCACCTCCCAGCCCAGCTCATCATCCTGCACATACTAGGTGCTCAGTGATAGTTGGTTGGCTGAACAAAGGGATGAGTAAATGAATAGCAATGTTTTCGGACCACCTCACAGAGAAGGCCACCCTAAAAAGAATTACGCAATCAATACCGTCAACCGCCTTCTGAAGGGGTTAACATCCACGGGACTTCTGTACTATCGGCGAGACAAAACCTACAATATGACAAGTCAGGAAACCGTCAGTTTCCATGGTTTCCCCCATCCTCCCGCCACCATTTAGGGCGCAAAGAACTCAGGAAAGATCTTACGGGGAAAAAGGACGCGCGTCTCACATACACGTAGCCATCCCGCAGCACGTACATACATAAATGATAGATAAATAGATGACTGAGAGATAAATAGATGATAGATAGATAGATAGATAATAGATAGATAGATAATAGAGATACAAGATAGATAGATAGATAGATAGATAGATAGATAGATAGATAGATAATAGGTAGATGATAGATAATAGATAGATAGATAGATAGATAGATAGATAGATAGATAATAGATAGATGATAGATAGATAGATAATAGAGATACAAGATAGATAGATGATAGGTAGATGATAGATAATAGATAGATAGATGATTGATAGATAATAGATGGACAGATAGATAATAGAGATACAAGATAGATAGATAGATAGATAGATAGATAGATAGATAGATGATAGGTAGATGATAGATAGATAGATAGATAGATAGATAGATAGATAGATAGATAATAGATGATTGATAGACAATAGATGGACAGATAGATGATTGATAGACAGATAGATAAGCAGCATCAGCATGCAACCCCAGTTCTGAGTTCTTAGCCACAGCCGGTGTCACCTCTGCTTGCCTCACCCCTGCACTTGTCCCTGTTGTTCCTTTGGTGAGATTTCCAACCCCCCTTTCTCCTTCAAGCAGCCCAGAATGTCAATTTTAGCCTGAAGTGTTTTGCCTCTCGTACTGCGCTACCTAATTTTCTGAGTATCTTCACATAAGTGATGTCCTTTGGGCCTCAAAATAATGCCGGCTGCTAAGCAGGGGCTCCCCATCACTGCAGATGGGGAACATGAGAAACAGAAAGGTGATGTGATTTGCATGACACCGTTCACCCAATCAGAGCTGGGGTTTGCACATCGATGCTCAGACGCCACTGTCTCTCCAGTCCAAGTGCGCTCCGGAAAAGAGCATCCGAGGGCACTCTCGGTGTGATCAGCCCCAGGCCCTGCCAGCACCCTAATTTGGCTCTGGGCCCCACCATTGCTCAGAGCTGTCTGTGAGAAGCCTCAAGCTGGCTCTCACTGATCCCCCTTGTCAGCTAATTCTAGGCACAGCCAGCCCTGGGGAACCTTAGGGACCTTCCTTCTGCAATAACAGGAAAGCAACCTGAGATTTCAGAGGAAATCTGAGTATGTGAGAGTCTAAATGTTATGGCTCAATTTGGAAAATGGTGCCAGATATTTGTACTAATTTTATCTTCACTCTTTCCTGGCCCTGATCCCCTCAGCCTCAGTCTGCTCTCCACCCACCCCCCTTCCCCTTCAAAAAGAAATAACCTTGCATCATCCGCCATGCAGTAAAAATGCTTCAAATTATAGCTCTGGGGTCATCCTTCTGAGAAACGAGTTCACAAAATATTCTTACCCGCTCTCTCTCTCTGCAAACACTGCTAGGCCAGGTGGGAATGAGTAATTAGAAGAGCCAGAATTATACATTTGAATCCAAACACTTGTAAGATGTCCCTACTGGCCGGCAACCAACAGGCATATAAAAGAAACATGCTAATGATCACCAAAAATGAGGAGTCTTGCTTGCTTTGAGTGGTTTCTATGAACGACTCCACCTGCCCGCCAGAGCCATTCTTTTTCTTCAGTATGGCTTCCTTTCTCTATGATTTGTCTATATGGACAATTTTCCTGTCTGTATGAAAGCCACATTTTTCCCTCTGTGTCTGAGCCCATGTGTTTTGTGCACACATTTGCATGTCTTCATTGGTGGGAGGTGGACCGAGAGAGGGCCTGCCATGTGCTGGGCACTGGGCCAGGTGCTTCCGGTATGTGACCTCAGCCCCACCTCCAGGGGGCTATAACAGCAATATGATTGCTAGTGGGTTTTTTTCCTTTTACAGGTGAAGAAACTGGGGCTCGAAGAAGTTAAGGAATTTGCCGACCAGCACAAAATAATGTAAAATTAATCCTAGCAGTAGACCTAGAACGGTAACTGGATATCATCCAGGCGTTCACACAACACTTTTATTTCAGCATGGGACTACTCTTTCCAGTGAATCTGAATGACCATCACCGCTGAGAGACCAGGAGGAGAAAATTATATTGAATCTTTAATAACATTCTTTACCCCCATTTATGAGATCCACGAAGACAATGGAGTGTTCACCTTAATTTTGTTTGGGCCAAAATTAGTTCTCACAGTTTAACCCCTCAAAAGCATGATGTTATGTGTCAAAATTATTTACAAACCAAGTCAGAGACATTTTAGATTTTCCAAATCCACCTATCCCCTCAACTATGAGGGCAGGATGATAACTATTTGTTATGTTTCCAGTAATACATCATTACATTAATTCTAATGATGATACATGAGGCCATGTTAGAATATTTAAACGATTTGTCTGTCTTCAATGATTGAGCTTAAGAAAAAACAAATTCTGATTAATGAAAAAAAATAAGTCTAATTCTTCATCAAGCCTTGCCTATGAACATACATCTGAAGAAAAGTGGGCCAGTCCATAAGAAAATCATCCTGCTGATGTCTTCCTTAATTAGTCATATCTGACCCACAACTTGGACAGTACTTCTGTTACACTCATGTGCTGATCGATTAGATGCATCATCACCCCATCCATAGAAAGCGTAAGAATGGTTACTGCTGACTTTATAAAGAGCAAAATATTCTCAAGCTACTGAATTTTTCAATATTAACATGGATGAGTAAAATTCTTTCCTTTCTTTAGAGCTATGCGCTTTGCCTTACTCTATGATTGTGGTCAGAAAGTTGAGTATAAATAGTGTTTTTATAACATGAAACATATTTTCTCATTCATTCTTGTGTGTGTGTTCTCATTCGTTTATGTGATTAACGTGGGCATTTTCCTGAAGGAAATGAAAGTTTCATTAAATATAAATGGCACAAGTTTCCTATTGTTAAAATTGAGGATCTTAAACACGGTGACCTCAAGAAGATCTGGGAAAGCTCAAACACAGGACAAGTTAGGACGAAAAGAGGCAAAAAAAAAAAATCACTGGAAGCTGGGGTCTTGTCTGGGTAGTATCATTGGAGCAAAGGATGTATGGGACCAAGTGACGAGATAAGAGGCTGCAGAGACAAGCAAAAGTCAGACCTTGAAAGGCCTTATCAAGGCGCACATACTGCGAAATCCACTAGCGGGTTTTTAGGCACAGTGACATAGTCAGCTTGGAAACGAACTCTGAGAAAGATGACTCAATCAGCAGTATGAAGATGCCCTGGAGGACAGACGCCACCGACGGCAGGAAGAATGTTTATAGTAACCCAGCGAGAAGCAATGGAGAACTAATCCAAGGCCATCGATGAAGATGGAGATGTGGTGGTGGGTCCGGGAGAGTTTAGACAGACGGAAGCTCCAGGAGGTTGTGACTGGGCCCGTGGGAAAGGAAGGAAGTACAAGTTAGTGAAGGAGCCAGCCTGGAAAGGATCATGAAGAGGCTGCTATGCCAGGTAAGGAGATAAGAAACACCAGAGCAGGTGCATGTTTGGCCAGGGATTTAAAATAATGAACTTCCAACGTATGTGTACAGCTTGTGGAGCTGTCCCACAGAGCGCTCGGTGGGACTGGAACATCAGAGGGGAAATCGGTGCTCACCCGTGGAAGCCGAAGCTGGCTCTTGGTGAGGTCGCTCACTACGTGGGTACGGAGCGAGGAGAGAAACACGTTTAAGGGGTGAGTGAAGAGGCTTCCATGAAAAAAGATAAGGCGGGGAAGGCCCAGCAAATAGTGACGACCTTGGATGTCAAAGAGAAAGAGAAGTTCAGGAAGAAAGCAGTCCACACAGTCAAAGACGGCGGAAACGAAAAAGTACTCTTTGTTTTGCAGAGCATGGGTGAGTCCGTTTCAATGCAGTAAGAACAGAAGCCAGAATGTAACAGGTCCAAGAGTTGGAGTAAAGATTGCAAATACAGTCACTGGCATTCCAGGCACGTTATATACCTGCAAAAAGGTTTACAATACTTGTTTTTCATTACAGAACAATATACCCATATGATATAAAGCTTAGCAAATAAAGAACACAAGCTCACCCGTGATTTCTATATCTCGAAACAAACCACTGCCCTTGGTCAATTTTCTCCCAGTCTTTAACCATGTGAATATACTTCACTTCGAACTACTGTCTCTTAAGAAACCTGAAGGTGAAAACCTACAAAAATTCCAACACGTCCCCCAAACGTATCTGTGGCTTGCCTTAAATATTTGTCTTACTTCAAAGCATCTTTGCAAGAGCGTGGCCCCAAATAATAGGCCTTGAACTTAAAGCTGGGGCCACGTGTTGTTCATAACATACCCAAACTTAAACTTCTTTTCATAGCCTTTAGAAGTCTCACTCCAGCAAAGCCAGCAATCGAGTGTCAAACTCGGAACCTCAGCCAAGTGTCTCCCTGCCCCCAGGGACTACTCCAGGCTTCACCTGAAACACACAAGGTGTATGGATCAGGTCCCCGGAAACTGGAATGGAAATGGGCAATCATCCCACATCAGATCATTTACTAGAAGCAACTTCTTTCTTATTCCATACATCATACCAAACATTCTCCAGCTTCTCACGTCGCCCAACGCATACTTAACGAACTGGGCTTGCTGGAGTAAGAACAAAAAAGGTTCAAGTGTACCTAAGCCTGACCTCACCTCCAGGCCAGCCTGGCGAATGTTGCAAGAAGGCTGGGCTGTCTCCAACGTAACACCTCATCTCCTTCTTTGATATTCCTGAAAGCAAAACCTCTTCTGAAATTTGTCCTGACTTCACGGAGACAGGGACAAATGGATAAACGTTTTTCAAATGTCAGCAGCCAGGCTTTCATATGGAAATTTTACAAGGGAAGAGGTAATGTTGGAAGTGGTGGGATGGAGGAGTGAAAGTTTAAGACTAAAGATGTCTAGAGGCGCCTGGGTGGCTCAGTCGGTTAAGCGGCCGACCTCGGCTCAGGTCATGATCTCACGGTCCGTGAGTTCGAGCCCCGCTTCGGGCTCTGTGCTGACAGCTCAGAGCCTGGAGCCTGTTTCAGATTCTGTGTCTTCCTCTCTCTGACCCTCCCCCGTTCATGCTGTCTCTCTCTGTCTCAAAAATAAATAAACATTAGGGGCGCCTGGGTGGCACAGTCCGTTAAGCGTCCGACTTCAGCCAGGTCACGATCTCGCGGTCCGTGAGTTCGAGCCCTGCATCAGGCTCTGGGCTGATGGCTCAGAGCCTGGAGCCTGTTTCCGATTCTGTGTCTCCCTCTCTCTCTGCCCCTCCCCCGTTCATGCTCTGTCTCTCTCTGTCCCAAAAATAAATAAAAACGTTGAAAAAAAAAATTTTTTTTAAATAAAAATAAATAAATAAATAAATAAATAAATAAATAAACAAACGTTAAAAAAAAATTAAAAAAAAAAGACTAAAGATGTCTATGAATTTGTGCTACAGAGGCCATCCCTGGTGCTAGTAATTCTGGGAGGAAAGCCACATACATGTTTGCATTTTACTGGGAGTTCCCCAGAGCCACAAGTCTTAACCCCAAGGCAGCACAGCTTGAAAAGCAGGAATAGGAAGATCCTGGGGATACTTCAACTTTGTGGTGTCCTTCCAATGGTACTCTCTAGCTAGTGATCTATAGCTCAAATTTTTTGGTATCCAGATTATTCCTTTTGCAAAGAGCTTTTACAAGTACAGAGACTCGTGTCGAATGGGCCCCTTGAAGCGTTGGGCACTAGCCCTCTTCTGTTGGTTGATAGGGTCTGGGTGGCCCTGTCTAACCATGGCTGGATAAACCTGGATAAAACTAAATCTCGTAGGCGGTCGCATGTGGAGTCCTTAGTATGGTAAACAGATCCAAGCAGACCCACCCCAGAGGACCTCAGAACTCTTCCTACTTCTCGATGGCAGCTTGAAAACCACTCATCCAACCCAATGTCCCAGTTTTACAGATGAGCAAATAGGAAGCCCAAAGAAAGAACATGACGTCCAAGGTCATACAGCTAAACCAGGATCTGCTCACTTCTGGTGCTTTCTCCCATCCCATTCTGGAGCTGCCAGTGTGACTTTCTATTTTACGCTTAGTACTCATTGGATCACACTGGTCCGGGAGACCATCAAGCCACTGGGACCCCGTGTCTAGGACTTGTGTCACCAGGACCTTCAAGAGCAAGCCAGATTCCTTTTCCACCTCCATCCTTCCAGTCCACGGCCTGATGGGAAATTTAGAATTTAGGATTCAAATTTTAAATGGTCCAGATGAGCTGGGTAAGCAGCCATTAATGAACAATGAAACTCCATTGTATTTGATCTTCCTCTGGTCCCTCCTGAATTCACAAGCAGAGAGCCTTGTAATTAATTCCTTTGCCATTGGAAACAGGGAGAGCATCCAGAGGGGTCGGGAGGGCTCTAAGGAGAGCAAGCCTGGGGACACCCTGGGTAGCATTCCTGCAGGGAGCATCTACTGAGCGCCTACTGTTTGTCATACTCTGTGCCTTGCACGGGGGACGCAAAGACTGTTAGTCCCCAGGCCTGGTCAGGAGGCGTCTGGGTGGCCCTTTCTAACCATGGCTGGATAAACCTGGATAAAACTAAATCTCATAGGCAGTCCTATGTGGAGTCCTTAACTCTACCCCAACCTGTCTTGGGAGTTCCATGATTATCTCTGAGCCTCCAGACGAGGAGAAGCACTGACAGAGTCAGGGACAAAAAGCAAATCTACCAGGTCAGTGATTATGAGGTAAATAGGGCCAGTCCTGGCCACAACCGCACCTCTCCTCTCCCCTTTTCACCTCCTCCTTCTCTCTCTCCTGCCGGGATGCCCACCACATCCCACGCCCAACACCTGCCCCTCTGTCCCTCGCCCTGTTCCCGCTCTGTCGCAGGGCTCGCAAAGATGTATGCTGTGTTTTTTCCTCGACCTTCTGAACTTCCCCGAGCTCCCATGTGCCCAGAGATACAAATATTCACCTGCTAGGACCGCCAGAACAATGAAATAAGGCAATGAGTAAAAGGTATCTATGGCACAAAACAGTTCTCCGAGTTGTTACCCTTATTACTATTCATTTCTGTTACGGTTGTTATCCCTTCCCTTAACGATACTACTTTTCCCTGGGGTATGTGCATTCAATGGGAGACAAAGGCTTCAAACCAAGAGGAAGAGAGCGGGCAGGGGTCCTTCAGGGGCACCCTCAATATCTCCCCGGGAGTATACCCACGGTGGGGGGGGGGGTCTCCCTCCACAGCCCAGCCTCCTGGGATGACTGCGTCTGCTGCCCCACTGAGGGCCACGTGGCTGTCCTGCTCAGGCACACAGGGCGATCGCCACGCAGCCCGCGGGGACGGGAGCCACAAAACAGATGTTCCCGTGCATCCGCCTTCATCCAGAGAAGTGCTTCCCTTGCGGGCAACTAACTTCGTTTTGCAGGCCTGCCGGAGTCCAGGATAGCCCAAGGTCAAGCTCCCTGGGGCCTCATCTAAAGTTTATAATGAGGCCGGGACTCTGCTGAAGCAAGCCTCAGCATAAAACTGCCTTTCAGCTCGAGGGCAAGGCACCACGACTCAGCATTCTGGTCTACCTCCCCCTGGTCTCTGACTTCTCCCTCCTCCTCCTCATCCGCCGGCTGCTGCCTCAGCCAGGGCTCCTGTCATCTCTCTCTCCCCCAAGTAAACCATAACCAACCAATAATTTACTAAGTGCTTACTACTCTGTGCCGGGCCATCTAGACAAAAGTTTTTGCATGCAATTTCTCGCCAAGCGTCAACACAAGCCACGAGGTGGAAATTATTTGTTGGAAAATATTTGGAAAATTTTGGAAAATATTTGGAAATATTTGGAAATATTGGTTGGGAAATTATTTGTTGGGAAACTATTTGATGGGAAAGTTGAGGATGCTCAGCGAAGGTCACTAACTTGACCAGAACTTCCGCCCTTTCACCCCCACTCTCTAGCCTCCTTCCCCCCTGCCCTCCCCACACCTACTCCCACTCTACCATGAGTCCCCCTCTCCTCCAGCCCACCCACCATCCGCTTACAAGAATCCCTTCACCATGTCATTCACACACTGGAAATCCTTCAGAGACTCGCCGTTGGGTCCAAATAAGGTCAAGGTCCCCTCAATCGGCATCCTAGACTTTTCCCACCCTCACTCCAAGCCAACCACCTCATCCCACGATCCGCTCCGTCCCACATGAAGCCGCATGTCATCCGAAAGCAGCTCTCCATCCCTCACACCCACCACCCCTTGCGGAATGTGGTTTCCCCAATCTTCCGCCTGACAAACATCTCTTCGTCCTTGAAGACGCAGCCCAAAATGCCACTTGCCCTGTGAAATCTTCCCAAACTCCCTCTGCTCCTTCACTCTGTCTCTCCCTCTGGGGTCTCCCAGCCCTTCCCACTCTTTCCACTAACCTGCTACTGCATCAGATTGTATGCCTTTGCTGGTCGGGGGTCAGCACCCCAAATGGGCTGGGAGCTCTCCCGGGGCAGGGAGAGTTTTTCATTCTAGTCCCGGAACCTTCCACAGGGCCTGGACCGGGTGGTCGATTGAACATTTCCTGCATGCTGTATGGAGGAATCATTTATTTATTCGTTCGGCCAGTTGGTTTTTAGTCCGTCGTGGGCTAGTCTGCTGTCAGGGAGCTAATCTTCGACTATGCACAAGGCACCACACTAGGGACTAGGGAGGCAGAGAGGAAGAAAAGTCAGACCCGCCGGGAGGAGTCCCAGCTTTGGTCTAATGCTTATATAACTGTGGGCTTTTATTACTTTTTTCTTGACTCCCTTCCCAGAAAACAAATTGAATTGCAGAGCCTGCAAAATACCACCCAATTCCATCCTATTTAATCTGAACACAAGTGCCATCCATTTAACTGCTAACCAAAAAAAAAAAAAAAAACCCTCAATTGTCGGGTCTAAATCACAGCTCATGCAAATAACAAAGGTTAGATGGCTTCCAGCTCCACTGAGATCCTCAATCCATCATGGTGTTAGTTCCCCAAGTTCTACACATCCAATTAACTTTTCTGATTACTCACGGATTAATTAACCAAATTGTGCTGACGAGAAAGCATCGCGGCTTAAGGTGGCTGTCTACCTAAGTAGACCTTATTCCACCATGATGATTAAACACTGGAAGCACCTTCGGGCAAGGATCCCACCTCTGTGACCCCTACCAAACCAACCGGCACATGGTGGGCGGTGGGGGGGAGGGGGATCTCCAGAATTGCAGGTGCAAAGAAGCAGAAGATGACGTCATCTGAAAACCTCATTGTGCACAGGAAAGAAACGAGTCCCGGAGAAGGGCAATGACACGCCCAAGGCTCTTTAAGGCTGAGCTGGGACCAGCACCCAGGTTGCTTAAACTCGTTTAACGATAGGGTCAACCCCCCCAGCTTACCCATTGTTTATTGCCTGGTGTTATCTGCTGACCCGGAACCATGGGGCCAAAGGCAGAGGAGCCGATCGATCGGTATTAGTGGCCTGAGGGACGTAAATCTGAGGTCAGGGCTACCGAAGCAGCGCAAGTCTGAGGGAGCCCACCCTTGCGAGAAAAGTGCAGGGAAGGGATTCTGAATTCTGGACCCCTCTAGGTCTCCAGGCAGTTGCTGACTTGTGAGCCGCAAGCAGAAGCCACTGGGCAAGAGGCTGAGATGCAAGGCAAACGTTTCAGCAGCCTCACAGCACTCTGGAGACACAATGTGGAGTTGAGGACCCACCGAGAGGATGCTGTGGGAAGCGCTCAACGTTGTAGCTGGGACTCCTTGCATTCGCTTCCTGTGGCAACTAATTATCACCAGTGTAATGGCTTTAAACAACCCAAGTTTACGGTCTCAGGGTCCTGGAGGTCAGAAGACTGGCAGGGGTCCCGCTGGGCTCCCATCAAGGTGCCTGGTAGGGCTGCGTTCCCGCTGGAGGCCTTCGGGGAGGAGCTGTGCCCTTGCTTTTGCCAGTTTCCAGAAGCTGCTCACATTCCTTGACATGGGGCCCTTTCCCCACCTCCGACACCAGCAACCGCAGGTTGACTCCCTCTCGTTGAGCATCACTCTGTTCTCCTGCCTCCCTTTTCCACTGTTAAGGGCCCTTGTGATTCTGCTGGGACCACCCAGAAAATCCAGGATCATCTATTTTAAGGTCAGCTGATTAGCAACGTCAACTCCATCTGTCCCTTTCTTTCCCCCTTTGCCATGGAAACTAACAGATTCGTGGATTCCCAGCATCAGGATGCGGACGTCTCGGGAGGGGGGGCTTTATTCTGCCAACACACCCTAGAAGTAGTGAAACTGAAACACAGTTCTGAATCACCTCAATCCAAACATGATTAAGGCAACATGCCCCCAGGATAACAGCCAGCCAGAGCAAAAATAAATCCTCTCCGGAGAAAAGTCAGCATCCTCCAGAGCTTCCATAACCTCTCCTATAAAATGTCCAGCACTTGTGGGGCACCTGGGTGGCTCAGTCGGTTGAGGGTCCCACTTCGGCTCGGGTCATGATCGCGCGCGGTCGTGGGTGCGAGCCCCGCATCGGGCTGTGTGCCGACAGCTCAGAGCCTGGAGCCCGCTCCGGGTTCTGCGCGCCCCCCTCTCTCTCTGTCCCTCCCCCGCTCGCGCTCTGCTTCTCTCCCTCAAAAATAAACGTTAAAAAAAATTTTTTTTTTAATGTCCAACACTTGAGGTCACCAAATATGTCAATACACAGGACCAGATGACCCCTTGGTTTCTTTCTGCTCCCCCACTAGAATGTGAGCCCCCTGAGAACGAGGGCTACGACAAGTGTGTAATACCCAGGCCTCACCCCAGGCTGTGATGTATAACAGCAGCCCTGCAAATACGTAGTCAGTGACTGGCCAGATGCCCACCACGACTGCACCGCAGTGGAAAACACAGTGGCCCTGGGCAGGGACTTCGGAAGCCAACATGAAACTCTCGGAAATCCTGCCGCACCTGCAAAAAGGCTACAGCTCCCAGGGCCAGCTTCCCACAGGCCAACCTGAATGATAATAACAACAACAACAACAGTAACAAGAAGGAACGAAGAAAACCAAGCAGCCGATGCCGCGGGCAGCTCACGACCGCCCATCACTGGGACTGAGCAGAGAGCAGACCAGCCGCGCTCGACTCCCACCTGACGTCCTCCGGTGACAGCTGGTCACATCTCCAATCCCCTCCTACCTCTTACTTATTTTGAGAGTCTTCCTTTTTTTTTTTTTAACGTTTATTTATTTTTGAGACAGAGAGAGACAGAGCATGAACGGGGGAGGGGCAGAGAGAGAGGGAGACACAGAATGGGAAGCAGGCTCCAGGCTCCGAGCCGTCAGCCCAGAGCCCGACGTGGGGCTCGAACTCACAGACTGTGAGATCACGACCTGAGCCGAAGTCGGACGCTTAACCGACCAAGCCACCCAGGCGCCCCTTCCTTTTTTGTTTTTTTTTTTTTTTTAAGTTTATCTATTTATTTTGAGAGAGCGACAGAGAGAGCAAGTGGGGGAGGGGCAGAGAGAGAGAGAGAGAGAGAGAATCCCAAGCGGCCTCCGCGCTGTCAGCCCCCAGCCGGATGCGGGCCTGGAACGCACGAACCGCAAGATCATGACCTGAGCTGAAACCGAGAGTCGGTGGCTTAACCGACTGAGCCCCCCCAGGTGCCCCTATTTTGAAATGTTTCTTAATGTTCCTAGGAGACTTAACCCTTCCAAGATACCTTCCAGGAAAATGGCTGAGAAACAAGAGACGTGGGAGCGTTAAGGCAGAGCTGGGGCACGCAGTGTGAAGCTTGTGCTCCCGGCTGGAAGCCACCAGCCTCTGTGCTGCAGAAAGGCTGGGGGGGGGGGGGGGGTAGGAACCGCCTCGTTTCCGTTTGTCTGCAGTGGAGGCACTTTCTTCTACTGTGCAAAGGTTTAACCTGCGCCAGTGTCAGCCCCGAACTGGCAACATTTCAAGAAATACCCTAAATGGGAGAAGGAGCCATCATTTATTTGAGTATCTATTGCGTGCCTGACATTGTGCTAGGCGCTTGACGTGGGTTGTTTATTCTCTAAAATGCCGCTTTGCCAAGAGACTGCAGCGCAGGGAGGTTAATTACTTGAGTCAAGCCTACCCGGGCAGGAAGCAAGCAGAGCCACTGGCCACGGTGACACACAACGCCTGTGTGGCCACCACAAATGTCTGCCTTCCCTTCATTCGCTAGCGTGAGCAACTGGTACAGTTGAACCTCCCAGCCACTCAGAAAGCGAGCATGGAAAGAAAAAGAAGGTGTCTTGTTGAAAGCGGGTGGCCAAGCGGCTCTTCCCCCTTCTCGGCCATGCTGGTACCTAATGGTGCCCCCCGCGGCAATATTTCCAGAACATTCCAGTCCTACAGCAGGACTCCGGGGTAATGGGCCACGTGATGCGGTGAGACTTTTCATGCGAAACAGGCGGAGGTGAAGAGTACTGTCAGAGGGCAGACCGGCAGCTTCTTTTCTCTAAAACGTGCAGGGTTTGTGCAAAAAGAGGGTTCTCGGTCCCCCCACGTGTCCTTCAGATTATTCCTGCCAGTATCACCCACTCCCTGGAGCCGTCTTCACGCACAGACCGCACCCGAGTATTGGATGGTATCTCCCTATGATCAAGTTGCATTTGGGGGACAGTGAGGTTCCTTTTTAGCGCCTCATCAAGAAAAGAGCCCTGAGATCAGCCTGCGTGCCCTTGGCGTTGGGTGATCAGGTTGCCAAGGCAACAGCAGCCGCTTCTGACGTCACTGAGGGAAGGCAGGCTCCGCTGGAAGGTGGGCCCTCCCCTTCCGGATCTCCTTTGTCAGACTTCGTTAATTCCCTGAGCTTCTCCAGAGTTCCCAGCGCCACCCGCCCAACCCCACGCAGCTCAGCAAACACAGGAAGAGAAGAAACTGCCTTTATTGGAAGTCCTTCTCTCCCTGGTCACCCTCTAGCCAAAATCATCAAAAAAAAAAAAAACCAAAAAACGGGAGGGAGAAGGGGGAGTGAGGTCCTGAATGGTTCCCAGGCAAATTTGCCTGTGACTCTGCCTGGAGATTTGGGGAAAAAGGAAATGGGCTGGGGAGAGAGACTAGGGAGGGGTCCGCGCCCAGCACATGGAGCAGGAACAGAGGTAAATCTGATCAAAGAAAGGGTGAAGCTCTTCACTCCACACCAGTTCCTATCTGAAGCATTAATAAAGGTCACCTTTGGGCAGAGCCTCTTGCTTGATAAAGTATAAGGACTTCTGCCCACAGGAACAGAAGGGTAACTAGGCGGCAGGAGTGCAAGCTTGTTCCCAGCTCAGTCCCATGGCAGACATAGCCCACTGCCCACCACGGTCCAGGGCTCCTTTTCCATGGTGTAAAAGCTGTGTTTGAGGAACAGCTACCCAGCCAAGGATGTATTTCCAAGGGAATCCTGCCTCTAGGCCCCATGTTCCTGCCAATAGAAGGTGAGCGAAAGTGAGGCGGTGCATTTACAAGTCAAAATGAGGCCGTCTAGGGGGCGCCTGGGTGGCTCAGTGGGTTAAGCATCCCACTCTTGATTTCGGCTCAGGTCATGATCTTGTGGTCCGATTCCCTCTCTCTTTGACCCCTCTTGCTCGTGCGCTCTCTCTCTCTCTCTCAAAAATAAATAAATGGCAAAGGAGAGGGAGAGAAGGAGCCTGGGTCCCTAAATTACCACCCCGCACACAGTCATCAGACTGCTTGGTGAGTCAGAAATAAAAATCTCCTGGGTTAGGCAGCTGGGATTTCAGAGTGTCTCTGCCGGAGCAGCCAGCATGAACTCCTACAGCTTTATCACCAGCGGGGTTTAGGCCAATGTGACAAGGCCCTGGCCCCGGGGCTCTCAGGCTCTGAGGGGCCAGCACAACTGCGTCCAGAATGAAAAGCCGCCAAACCAAAGCTAAACACAAAACCTGCTCTAACTGGAGGGAGGACACGTTCCAGCAAAAATCCCTCAATGGGGCTGTTTTGTCTCCAGGACGCAGGAGGGGTCACTGGGCAAGAAGCAGGAGCGGGCGGTAGGCGGAGGCAGGGGAGACGAGGCCGACGACACCAAGGCCTCTGCTCAGCCCTTGAGCGTGGCTGTGTCCTTCGAGCATCAGCACCACGGGCCCCTGACGTGGATGCCGTCAGGGCAACAGCCAGGAGTGGGAGCCGCGGTCAGGACTGCCGTGGACGGGCCAGTGCACAGTCTCACCGCCGAGGGTGTGAGTGGGGCCAAAGCGAAGCCGGCCCTTGTCTTATTACATCCTGGCTCAGAGCTGGGTTCACCTGAGAGGAAGGTATCTGGTTTGTAAATGTGCGCGTAGGTGACACCCGGGACCCCCCTGGCTCCCGTGGGGGTACCGCGCACGAAGGCTGTGGGTCAGTGGTGGCCCCGACCCCTGCGATCCTCGTCCGGCCAGGCCACAAAGTTCCCGCCTCCAAACCAGCGTCAACACTCAGTCACGTTGAAGCAAGCAGAACTCCGAGAACCGAAATGAAATTGGACAGCTGCCCACAGGGCTGAAAGAAAAATTCGCTGTCCCCCTCCTCCCTTCCTAGCCTTCTCCCCCACACCCAGCCCAGAATCTGATCCGGGTGCCAAATCCGCTCCCCCGGGGAGGTACGAAACCGACGCGACCTTTTCCAGAGGGTAATTGTGGTCCCTCTATTAAATACTTCCATATTCAAGCCCTTTGACCTTGCGAGTCCACTTCTAGGAACTGAACAGAAATGCACCCCCTCTCGGAAACTGCCAGAGAAATCTCTACAAAGATTTTGCTCCGTTTTGCCTGGGAACTTTTGTCACTCGTTCCCTTGTATGAGAACCATTATGCATCGCTGAGGATTCAGGATGTCGTGTGACCACGTAAAGGAGCCACGACCTGGTACTTTACCATTTGTTTTGAAACTGATCTCCACCACCCCACGGGAGTCCCTTGAGGGCAGGGGCCGCATCCTAGCCCCTGCTCCTTTTCAGACCTGCCCGCTTGCCCCCTTTAGCACAATATTCTAGAAGCAGAGCCGCTGGAGGCCCGCCTCACTCTCGGCTGTGTCCTTATTCCCCACTTCATGCAGGCGCTGCTTTAGGCAGGGAAACGGAGAGGTTCAGGAGAAGGAAGAAGGAGGAGAGAGCATGGCTGGGCATTTACGTTTTAAGGTGAAATAAGTCAGAGTTTTTAGCGTGTTGTCCATACCTTGAACCCCCTGCAATTATAGGCAGCCGTTTTCTGGGGAGACGGGGCGGGGCTTTCGTGACCTTCTCAAAGAACTCATGTCCGTGACACTAAAAAAAAAAAAAAAAAAAAAAAAAAAGTGGTTACGAATCCCTGCGTCCGGGAGTTTCAACTCCGAAAAGGGTATGTTGAGACAGCTTCTGAGAAAGCAGGGGAGAAGGCCAGCCAACATCCATAAAGAGAGCTACAAGAAGCTCCAACATCAACCGCCCCACTGGTGTGCCGATTTTCCTCTTGCAAGCCCTGAAGACGGGTGTTTCAAAGCACTACAGTCCCCGGCCCCCCAAGCTCCTAAACCTACCTCCGCCTTGCTGTCTGTCCTAACGAAGCGTGAAGACGTATGTTCTGACTCCTTAAAAAACTAAGAAGGAACAAAAGAATCTCAGAGAGGAACACGCTCAACGTTCCAAACATCACCTACGAGACAAAATACGACAGGGTGTCCCTACCACCGTTGGCCTTGAGAGTGCGGTTACTAGTCAAAGACTTTGGGGCAGGCAGTCGAAAGCAGTTGATTTTCTGTGACCGTGCGTTTCATTAGTGCTGAGCTCGGCACCCTTTGGGGAGTGAGTGAGGTGTGAGGATCGTAGGTTTCCCAACCCCTCAGGACGCTGGCGGCTCCCCATCTACCACGACCACTATTGTTTGGCCCAAACAGAAATCAACTTAGCCTCAAGTTATTTTGCTTTCAAAGAGCTCTGCTGTTCCCCGGTGCCATTACCTTTCAAGGTATCTTGGGTCTTCCTGATGCTTTGTGATCGACCAGAGTTAGATTTTGCAGCAAGAGATGTTCAGACATTTGCCACACTGTGCACGCGTGGTAAATTAACTACCGGGTTCCCGGTCATTTTCCACTACGATGCTTTATGTAAACTGCGGAGCGTCTGGCCTCCCTCCACCCCTTACCCTTCTACCATCTGATTAGCTCTAGTCCTTTCCTTTAACTCAAAGGTTAACAAATAGCTGTGCCTGAGGCCGCCTGGCACGGCACACAGAGAGATGATCTCACCAACACCATTTACTGGCACTTACCTGCCTGCCTCATCACACTGCCCTGCGTGCTATGAAAAGCAAATAATAAGATGCAGTATTTGGTCTCAAGATACCTACCGATCAAGCAGAGGAAAACCTGTCCTGACAGCAAAAAGCATCCTAGCATGGGACAGCAGAAAGAGAGAGAACCTGGGGGCCCGGAGGCCTAGTTGAGAAATGACATTTAGTTTCACGTTCGGTGAGTGACACAAAACAGTCATTGAAGAGGGGCGCCTGGGTGGCTCAGCCTGTTAAGCCGCTGACTCCGGCTCAGGTTATGATGTTGCAGTTCGTGAGTTCAAGACCAGCATCGAGCTCTCTACTGTCAGGGCAGAGCCTGCTTTGGACCCTCTGTCTCCCTCTCTCTCTGCCCCTCTTCCACTCGGTCTCTCTCTCTCTCTCTTTCTCTCTCTCAAAAATAAACATTAAAAAAACAGTCATTGAAGAATAAGTAAACACACACACGATATTTGCACTTTGTAACACATTAAGACTGCTTTTAAGATCAAGCACCACTGCATAGGACTTGGGAACTGGCCAAAGCCAAGGTCACTAGATATGATCATGAACTGTGGGTCAAAAGACTGGGGTTCTATTTCCTCGTAAGGTCAGGAACACAACAAGGATGCCCACTCTCACCACTGTTATTCAACACACTGTTGGAAGTCCTAGTCTCAGCAGACAACACAAAGAAATAAAAGGCATCCAAATCGGCCATGTCGCTCTTCACAAACATGACACTCTGGGTGGAAAACCCAAAGACTCCACCAAAAACCTGCTAGAACTGATGCATGAATTCAACAAAGTCGCAGAACATAAAATCAATGCCCAGAAATCGGTTGCATTCCTGTACAGCAATAATGAGGCAACAGAAAGAGAAGTCAAGGAATTAATTCCCCCTTACAACTGCACCCAAAACCATAAGATACCTAGGAATAAACCTAACCCAAGAGGCGAAAAATCTATGCATTGAAAACTGTAGAAAGCTGATAAGAAATTGAAGAAGACACACCAAAAAAATGGGAAAACGTTCCATGCTCATAGATTGGAATAACAAATATTGTTAAAATCTCAATACTACCCGTGGGGACACGGGGACACCTGGGTGGCTCAGTCAGTTAAGCATCCAACTTTGGCTCAGGTCATCATCTCACAGTTCATGGGTTCGAGCTCCATGTTGGGCTCTGTGCTGACAGCTCAGAGCCTGGAGCCTGCTTCAGATTCTGTCTCTCCCTCTCTCTCTCTGCCCTTCTCCCACTCATGCTCTGTCTCTTAAAAATAAATAAATGATATATTTTTAATGTCAATACTACCCAAAGCAATCTACATATTCAATGTAACCCCTATCAAAACAACACCAGCATTCTTCACAGAGCTAGAAGAAACAATCCTAAAATTTGTATGGAAACAGAAAAGACCCCGAATAGCCAGAGCAATCCTGAAAAAGAACCCAGATTTAGACACATCACAATCCCGGACTTCAAGATGTATTACAAAGCTGTAATCATCAAGACAGTATGGTACTGGAACAAAAACAGACATAGATCAATGGAACAGAATAGAGAACCCAGAAATGGACTCAAAAATGTATGGCCAACTTAATCTTTGACAAAGCAGGAAAGAGTATTCAATGGAAAAAAGACAGCCTCTTCAGCAAATGATGTTGGGAAAACTGGACAGTGACATGCAGAAGAATGAACCTGGACCACTTTCTTACACCAGACACAAAAATAAACTCGAAATGGATGAAAGACCTAAACATAAGACAGGAAGCCATCAAAATCCTACAGGGGAAAACAGACAACAATCTCTTTGACCTTGGCCACAGCAACTTCTTACTTGAAATGTCCCTAGAAGCAAAAGAAACAAAAGCAAAAATGAACTACCGGGACCTCATCAAGATGAAAATCTTCTGCACAGCAAAGGAAACAATCAGCAAAACTAAAGGGCAACCAACGGAATGGGAGGAAGTTATTTGCAAACTACACATCAGATAAAGGGTTAGTATCCAAAATCTGTAAAGAATTTATCAAGCTCAACACTCAAAAAACAAATAATCCAGTGAAGAAATGGGCAAAAGACACAAATAGACACTTTTCCAAAGAAGACATCCAGATGGCCAACCAACACATGAGAAAATGCTCAACATCGCTCATCATCAGGGAAATACAAATCAAAACCACAATGAGATACCCCATCACACCAGTCAGAATGGCTAACATTAACAACTCAGGCAACGACAGATGTTGGTGAGGATGGGGAGAAAGAGGAATCCTTTTGCACTGCTGGTGGGAATGCACACTGGTGCCACCATTCTGGAAAACAGTATGGAGGTTCCTCAAAAAATTAAAGATGGAACCACCTTATGACCTAGCAATTGCACTACTAGGTATTTATCCAGGGGATACAGATGTGCTGTTTCAAAGGGGCACACGTATCGCAATGTTTATAGCAGCACTATTGACAAGAGCCAAAGTATGGAAAGAGCCCAACTGTCCAATAACAGATGAATGGATAAAGAAGATGTGGTATATATATATATATATATATATACACATATATATATGTATATGTATATGCGTATATATATATATACATATATACACACACACACATATACACACACACACACACACACACACACACACACACACACACAATGGAATATTACTCGGCGATCAAAAAGAATGAAATCTTGCCATTTGCAACAATGTGGATGGAACTAGAGTGTATTATGCTAAGCGAAATAAGCCAGGGAATGACACATATCTTATGATTTCATTCATAATGTGGAATTTAAAACACAAAACAGATGAACATAATGAAGGGAAGCAAAAACAATATAAAAACAGAGAGAGAGAGACAAACCATAAGAGACTCTTAAACACAGAGAACAAACTGAGGGTTGCTGGAGGGGTGTTGGGTGGGGGGAGGATGGGCTGGGTGATGGGCATTAAGGAGGGCACTTGTTGGGATGAGCACTGGGTGTTACAAGTAAGTGATGAATCACTAACTTCTATTCCTGAAATCATTATTACACCATACGTTAACTAACTTGGATTTAAATTTAAAAAATGAAACCATTAACCTTAAATATATATTGGAAATAAAAGCCAGTGTTTTAAATAAATAAATAAATAAATAAATAAATAAATAAATAAATAAATAATTAAGTTTAAAAAAAAAAAAGCCTGGGGCTCTGGGTCATACAAGCTCTGAGTTCTTGTCTCCTCTGTCTTCCACCTATAATGGTAGTGATCTTTAAAGTCCTGATATTGGCTCTCTTTCTACTATACCAAACTTTCCTTCCTCGGTAATATTGGACATTGTAAGAGGCTAAGGGGCCTCCGTAGGTACCACGGCAGCTACAGAACTGGATGCACGTAACAGCAGATTGATTACCCAGTGCTATTGACTAGGCTCATAGTCATTACCGATTTGTACAGGTATTTTGACATTTTCTTGTAGATATCAGAACGGTGCCTTGGGAAAGGATGCTTTTTTCTAATTCACATCAAGTTTCCACATGCACTAGCTGACAGGTCTGAGACAGAGAGGTGAGGCAAGCAAGCCAAGCCCCAAGGACCAGGGTCAAGGCCGGACCCCGTGGCTTGAGAAGCCCAGCCTGGGAAGAGACACTTCCCAGGCTGTGCCTTTCACCGCGTTGCGGCTGATGCCCAAACCCTACCTGCTACACCTGACTTCTGCAGAGCTGCTCTACAAGCCCAGCCAGAGATTCTCGGCGACACTTACCCCCCAAGCATAGGCCCACCTGCTCATTTCACACTTCTGTCAAAGCCCCCATCAGTGTCCCCTTGCCGGAGTCCGAAAGCCTGAGGTCAGCTTAGAGTCCTTCACGCCTCCCTCCACTGCCATATTCGTTCAGGGAACACGGCCTTGACCTCTGGCAGCCAAATGGTCTCTGCACCCGTCCCCTCAGTGCCAGGCCTCCTGCCACCACCCAGTTCACTCACCTCCTCTGCCCTGAACCACAGATACCCTCCTAACTTGGTCTTCAAACCACCCATCTTCCTGCTCCAATGCATCCTGGGTGGTGTTGGTTAATTGTCTACAACGCTGTCCTCAGCACATCACTTCTTGCCCCCAAACCTTCACTGACATCATCCTGCTTACTGAGTCAAGCCCACACTGCTCCCAGGCAGGGCGGTACCCCGCCCCCCCCCCATGTAGGCAACACTCAGTACGATCAAAATCCTCATTGTTTACAGCTAACCCACCAGTGAGGTAGGGGGAAACCATTTCTCCAAGCCTGTTTCCACATCCGTTAAATGGGGATGTTAACAGTACCTACTGTATAGAGCTGTTGTGAATACTAAGTCCAATATATACTAAGCACAATACAAATACAAGTGCTTAACCCTCAGTAAATGTGAGTGGTGATAATGGTGATGATGAAGGTGAACACGATCTCCCCCCCCCCCCAAAACAATCTCTCAAATGGCTGTGGCTCCACTCTGGCTCACGATTGTTCCTTCTCGTGTTCGCTTCCAACCCAGGTCCCTTAGCTGCCACGCCCAGTGAATGCATTTTAGCTCACGTCTGTGTTTCAGTTCCCTTTTAACTTCTCCCAAATTGCCTTCTCTAGCCCTCAGGGAATGGAATCTCCCAGGACTCACTGATCAAAGTGAGTCCAGCCCACTTATCTCAACACCCTGACCTGACGCTTGCCCGCTTGTCAAAATCATCCAAATCAAAGTTTTACTAAAGTAGCAGAGGGGCACCTGGGGGGCTCAGACGGTTGAGCATCCAACTGTGGCTCAGGTCACGATCTCGTGGTTTGTGGGTTCGAGCCCCGCGTCGAGCTCTGCGCTGACAGCTCAGAGCCTGGGGCCTGCTTCGGATTCTGTGTCTCCCTCTGTCTCTCTCCCTGCCTGTCCCTCATTTGTGCTCTCTCTGTCTCTGAAAAAATAAACAAACTTAAAAAAATTTTAATAAAAAAGAGTATGAAATGTGAACTTAGATATTAGATAAAAGTCCAGCTCTTCCTGGTTTGAGCTCTGCTCCGATGGGGTCCTGGATGTGAATTAAGTAACAGAAGTCCACATCTGAATAACATGCTTACCAGGCGTCACTGAGTCTGTTTCCTCATCTGTAAAATGGAGATAATGATATCCACTGTGTAGGCTGCTATAAGAATTAAATGGCACCGTCTGTAAAGGACCCGGCATAGGGCCCGACTCCAGGCCCAGAATGAAGACCTTCCTTCTATACTCCTTACCCACTCTAACCAATGTGGCTAAGAATACCTCTTACTGGAGGGTGGGCTCTACTTTCAAACATGTATATGTTTTCCAGAATGCATCACTGTGGGAATCAAATCGACAGTGATAAGAAGGTGGGGCGCCTGGGTGGCTCAGTAGGTTAAGCGTCTGACTTCCGCTCAGGTCATGATCCCGCGGTTCGTGAGTTCGAGCCCTGCATCGGGCTCTGTGCTAATGGCTCAGAGCCTGGAGCCTGCTTCTGATTCTGTCTCTCTCTCTCTCTCTCTCTCTCTCTCTCTCTGCCCCTCCCTCACTCACACTCTGTCTCTCTCTCAAAAATAAATAAACACTTAAAAAAAACATTTATTAAAAAAAGAGTGACAATAAAGCATGACAACTGTATTCGTTGGCTGGAGCTATTATAACAAAATATGATGGACTGAGAACTTAGACATTTATTTCTCACAGTTCTGGAAGCTGGGAAGTCCAAAGTCAGGGTGCTGGCAGACAGGCTAATTCTGAGGCCTCCTCTCTTGGCTTGCAGGCTGCCGCCTCCTCACCGGGCGCTCACGTGAGCTTTCCTCAGCGCATGCTCACAGAAAGCAAGCAAGCCCTCTGGTGTCTCTTTTACAAGGGCACTCATCCCAATCAGACCAGGACCCCATCTTTACAACCTCATCTAACCCTAATTACCTCCCCAAAGCCCCTTCACATGCCATCACTTTGGGGGTTAGAGCTTCAACATATTAATCTGGGGGGGGTGGGGGGGAAGGGTGCACAACATTCAGTCCCTTAACGACATTATTCACCACTGCCCTTATTCATTATTACGGGATCACCAGTCTGCCTTCTAAGTCTCCACGGCTATGCAGGGAAGACTTCCAACAGTCCTGTCAGCCACCACACGGCATTGGCCAGTTTTCTTCTCTCCTGCTCCAGCCCTGAGGTCTCTGTAATTCCCGAAAGTTCTGCCAAGGCATTCAATCTCCACAGAGTCCCTGGAAAAGGCCCTCAGCCATAGCCAGAGCCAGAGCCACTGTTCCCTGTTACTGCTTCCTCTGAGTCCGCTGAGCCCCAAGAAGCTGCCGGAGCCAGGGCCACAGATGTGGTCAATGAAGGCCTGCCACCCGTGGCAGCCACGGGCCGCAGTTGTCCTGACCCCAAAAAGCAGCAGAGGCGCCCCCCCCCGCCCCCGCCTTTGGGCCGACCGTGTCACAGATTCCAGACAAAAATCTGTGATTCCTCCTCCTTCCCAGGATGCAAGCATGTTTCGCAGGGTCTTCTGTTCATCGCACAGAGCATGGCATGGAATGATGCTCGATAAACGTCATTTCACTGGTGGTGGCATGAAATACAGCGAGTCCTACAGGATGAATGCTGTACTCCAAACCGACCCTATCTCTAGCTCCAAGGCAGTATTGATCAGTGAAGCTTGTGGGCCTCAGTTCTCTCTCTCCCGAGCAAGATAAGCTGCTTCCTCAAAGCCCGAGCTTCCTTCCAGCAAGATGGGTCACACCCCTTGGTGTGCCAAGAGATATCATTCCCTCAAGGTCTCCAGGGTTGCTGGGCCGGGCCTGGGGGCCAAGAGTCATAGGCCGGACCCCTCCTGTGATCAATAGCTCCCACAGTTAACCCCCGTGTGCCACCTGATCACCACCATTCTCTACGTGCAGGACAGTCATACTCATTGCTGTCCAGCATGAACTGGAGAAAGTTGGGCAGCACTTCCTCATGCTGAAGGAACCCCAGCAGGCCTTCCCTCGTTCTGTCATGCGTGCACCCTAGGACAAGCCCAACTTGGGTTCCAGATGCCCTCTCCCACCAAAAACTGTGAGTGAAATATCATTTGCCTCTGTATCCTCTCATCTGCATCTGTATCCTCATTTCTACACGTACGTTGGTTCTCACTTTTCTTTTCCTTCCTTCACATATCTCTCAGTCTTGCTTGACCTCCTCATTCTTTCCTTTGATAACCTGATCTCATCCCCTCACTATACCTCCTCCAGCCATCCTTCCTGCCGCGCCGTCACCATCCATGGGTCTTCGTGGGTCTTCTAGAACAGTAATTTATTCCCTAACAATTGTCTGGATGGAATTCCCAAAAACTGAGCCCAAAGAGGAAGAACACCAAGATACCTTTGTATTGGAGGGCAATTTTCTAGTAGAAACCACATCCTACGAACAACTCCGTGTGTACAGATTTGAGACTCTAGATTGATAACACAATTCCCTGACAGGCACCGTCTATGAAAACTCACACACACACATACACACACAACTCACACAAGAATTAATAGACGATCTGAACAGGCTTATATCTATTAAATAAGTTGAATCAATAACTAATAACCTTCTAAAATAGAAAGTACCAGGCCTATTGAGTTCATTGGTGAATTCTACCAAATATGTAAACTCTCTACAATCTCTTTTCGCAAATAAAGCAGAAGCGTTTCTTTCTAATTAATTTGATGAGGCTGATATTACCCTAATACGGAAGCCAGACAAAGGCATTACAAGAAAAGAAAACTACAAGCCAATACCTCTCATAAACAAAGATGAAAAATCCTCAACAAAATACTAGCAAAGCAAACCCAACAATGTATAAAAAGAATTATACTGGGGCGCCTGGGTGGCTCAGTCGGTGAAGCACCCAACTCCGGCTCAGGTCATGATCTCACAGTCCGTGAGTTCGAGCCCTGTGTTGGGCTCCGTGCTGACAGCTCAGAACTTGAAGTCTGCTTCAGATTCGGTGTCTCCCTCTCTCTCTGCCCCTTTCCTGCCCACACTCTGTCACTCAAAAATAAATAAACATTAAAAGAAAAGAAAAGAAAAGAAAAGAAAAGAAGAGAAAAGAAAAGAAAAGAAAAGAAAAAGAATTGTATACCATGACCCAGTGGAACTTATTCCAGGTATGCAAGTCTGGTCCAACATTTGAAAATCAGTTAACGTAACCCATCACATCAACAGGCTAAAAAAGAAGAATGACATGATTATATCAATAGACGCAGAAAAAACATTTGACAAAATCCAACATCCATCCATATGTCATCAGGAAAATGCAAATTAAAATAACAATGAGGGGAGCCTGGGTGGCTCAGTAGGTTAAGACTCCAACTCCTGATTTCAGTCCAGGTCATGATCTCACAGTTCACGATGTCGGGCTCTGCACTGACAGTGTAGAGCCTGCTTGGGATTCTCTCTCTCCCTCTCTCTCTCTCTCTCTCTCTGTCTCTGCCACTCCCCTGCACACGTTTTCTCTCTCTCTCTCTCTCTCTCTCTCTCTCTCTGAAAATAAACAATAAACTTTAAAAAATAAAATAAAACTTGGACAGAACCAAGGTGCCCTTCAGTAGGCGAACGGATTAACAAACTGCGGTCCATCCAGACGATGGAATGTTATTCAATGATAAAAAGAAATGAGCTATCAAGCCATGAAAAGACATAGAGGAACTATAGGCTATTATTAAGCAAAAGAAGCCAACCTGAAAAGGCTGTATACTGTACAATTCCAATTACATGATGTTCTGGAAAAGGCAAAACTATAGAGAAGAGACCGTCAAAGTGCAATGGTTTCCAAGGGCTGGGAGAAAGAAGGACAAATCAATAGAACACAGAAGATTTTGAAGGCGGCAAAAATACTCCATATGATACTATAATGATGGATACATGTCATTCCACATTTGTCCAAACCCACAGAATGTACCAATACCAATGTACCAATACCAAATACTAATGTAAACTATGTCAGTGTAAATTCATCAATTATATAATAAACTCACCACTCTGGTGGAGGATGTTGGTAATGGGGGAGGCTGTGCATATGTGGGAGCAGGAGGCACATAGGAAATATCTGTACCTTCTTAATTTTGCTGTGAACCTAAAACTGCTCTAAAAAAGTGTCTGTAAAAAAAATCATGCTGCAGGGGCGCCTGGGTGGTTCAGTCAGTTGAGCATCCAACTTCAGCCCAGGTCATGATCTCATGGTTCATGAGTTCAGTCCCCGCATCAGGCTCTGTGCTGACAGCTCGGAGGCTGGGACCTGCTTCGGATTCTGTGTCTCACTCTCTCTCTCTCTGCCCCTTTCCTGTTCGCACTCTGTCTCTCTCGCTCTCAAAAATATATAAACATTAAAAACTTTTTTTTTTTTTTTTGCAGCTGAGGTCAAAGAGGTTGTTGCCTGTTTTGTCCTCTAGGGTTTTGATAGTTTCCTGTCTCACATGTAGGTCTTTCGTCCATTTTGAGTTTATTTTTGTGTCTGGTATAAGAACCTGGTCTAGTTTCATTCTTCTGCATGTTGCTGTCCATTTCTCCCCCACCATTTGCTAAAGAAGGCTGTCTTTTTTCCATTGGATACTCTTTCCTGCTTTGTCAAAGATTAGTTGGCCATACACCTGTGGGTCCAATTCTGGGTTCTCTATTCCATCGGTCTATGTGTCTGTTTTTGTGTCAATACCGTACCGTCTTGATGATTACAGCTTCGTAGGGGAGGCTCTGGCACTGGAGGGTATTATGCTAAGTGCAATGAGTCAGAGAAAAGGCAGATACCATACGTTTTCACTCATAATTGTGGGGCTTGAGAAACTTAACAGGAGACCGTGGGGGAAGGGAAGGGGGAAAAAGTAGTTACAAACAGAGGGGGAGGGAGGAAAACCATAAAAGCCTCTTAAGGACAGAGAACAACGGAGGGTTAATGGGGGGGCCGGGGGAGAGGGGGAAATGGGTGATGGGCATGGAGGAGGGCACTTGTTGGGATGAGCACTGGGTGTTGTATGGAAGGAATCTACCCCCAAAACCAAGAGCACACTGTATACGCTTTATGTTAGCCAATGTGAGAGTAAATTACAGTTAAAATAAACAAACCATTTTAATAACTTTGTAAAATGTCTTAATCATGCTGTAAAATCAAAATGTTGTTCAGTTGATATGTTTAAGCAAATGAACACATTAGTCGGCATCCACGGTCAAGTGCTGCGGCAGTCAATAAAAAGGAGGAGGAAGGCGGTGAACGGGTCTACAGTTGGCCACACAGTGGCACTCCAGGTAGCTCACCTACATTCAAGTTCACTGTCAATCACGCTTGTCCCAATTGCAAGTAGGCGACGGCTTCCCTGGACAGCGACGTTACTCCCCTAATTTTAACCTTCCCGAGTCCACTCCCCTCGTTTCTCGTTAAACCTTGGCCCTAAGAATCCACACTACCTATCACGACCACCTTGCGGAAGGAAAGAGGAGGATGCTCCCTCTCACAAGAGAAGAGGGTTGCTTCCTTCAACACAGGCATCTGCTACCTAGGATTCACCGATACGGAGAAATAGATTTACGCGCCCTCAAAAAGAAACTGAAGAGTGTTTCCCGGTAGGCTGTAGGGTTCGATGCCCGATCCTATCCAAAGCAAAAAGCCGAACACAGACCCAAACTCAGATCCCACCATCCACGGATGGAGCTGGCCGGTCAGCCTGTCTCAAGTCTTCCCCCTCCTTGCCTCCCACATCTAGCCGGTCCCCTAGTCTGTTGTTCAAGGATCCCAGCTATGCCTGCGTCCCAACCCCAGAGACCCTCACCTTCCTGAAGTCAGGCAATTGCCTGCAGGGACCCAGACCTGTCCTGCCTGCCCCACCCTGCCCTGGCAAACCCACTCTACCGTATGCCAGATAATGCACATAAAATGCTTTATTGGCGTGCGGGAGTCCTCATATCCCCCAAGGTCTCCCTTGGGCTTTTATTACCTTCATCCTATACATGTGGAAGCTGAGCTCTTGGCCCTTGTATCAAGTTCTTGGGGAACCGTTGGCCAGGCTGTGAGCGCCTTGACACTGAGAATACCTTTCATTTTTCTGCACCCCCCCCAGCCCTCCAGCAGGCACTCAGAAAACAGCCGTGCCATTGCACTACATCAACAAGCCAGCGGGGTGCTCCAAGCACCCCGACACCTGATAATATCCAGCAGGGATCTTGCCGTCGGTGTCCTCTCCCGTTCGTGTTCACACAATAAAAACTGACCTGAACATCACGTTTTTTCAGCAGCCACTACCAGAGCTTTGCATGCGAGGATTGGTTACAAACCTCACTCTCACCACATCTCCCAGGGAACGGAACCAAAAACACTCCTCCAGGGTGAGGGGGTGCACACACAGGCACTGAGGACCCCTGCCGGCCAGGTCTCCTCCCGGGGAGGTGAGCTTTCCGTGTGGGCACCTGGAAACAGAACCCACACGCTCTCTGCCCCTTGTTGCCCTGGAGCCTTGACAGCTGTCAGCTGTTCTGACATAGCCTGACAATAACGAGCCCGTAATGCCTCTTCAGGGTCTTGCTAAGTCATCAGATCCCCTGGTGATGCCATCTGCCGCCGGGGGGGGGAGCACGTCCAGAGATCCTGATCCCCAGGCGGCAGCCTGACAATGGGATTTTAGCCCGGGATTTATGCCAGGCACACAGACCCAACCTGACACTGCAGGGTTTAGAATTCAGAGCCCATACGCCAGAGTCCCCAGGGAGAAAAGCAAATGATTTTCTGAAGACAGTGGGACCTGCTGTTTCCTCTTAGGAACGCATTAATAACATGCTAATAAAAACAAAGTATCATCAAAAGAACATATTTAGATCAACTGTTCCCTTCAGCAGGTTGGAATTTCTGCAACAATCAGGGGAACAGCTTTGAGCTCTGCATAGCAGCTCCCACGCGAGACACAATCTGTCTGTTGCAGAGGGGATGAGTCAGCCTGGGGGAAGGGGGGGAGGGCAAGGACAACCTCCTACCCCAACCCCGCCCCCCACAGCAGCAGGGCGGCTCAGCTGGGTTTTCTTGTGAGATGAGCTCTTAACCTGCCTAACAGGTCACTTCTCTCTGCTTTAAAAGGAAGAGTGGTATCCCAGAGGCTCCCAAACTTTGAGGGAAGTGGCCTGTCACCGAAGCAACGACCCTCCTTCAGAGCAGGGGTGAAGCCCACCCAGCTCCTCCTCTGTCCGGGTTTCCAAAATGCAAAGCTCTATAGATACCTTTGACCCCTCGTTTCTGTCTGTTCCTCGGTCTTCTATACCCCCAGCTATAAACGGCTTTGTGCCACTTCCTGATGGGTGTTGCAGGCATTCATTCATTCAGGAAGGCATTCATGCATGCAGGCAGGCAATAATTCATGCGTGCATGCAGGCAGGCATTCATGCATGCATGCATGCAGGCAGGCAGGCATTCGTTCATGCATGCACGCATGCATTCGTTCATGCGTGCATGCAGGCAGGCCTTCCACAGGGCTGGCTGAGCACCATTACATGCTGCGTCAGGTGTTAGGGGCGTTGGGCTGAAGTTATAGCCCAGCACCACCCTCCTGGATCCCATCCACCCAGCCCTTCCTCTTACCCCCGCTTCCCACGGCAACAAGAGAAGCCTGGGACACCAGCCTGTCCGCCAGGTTGGAGGGGCTCCTGCTGGCTCCCTGCTGGCTCCCTACGGGCCCCCTGCGGGCCGGCTACCCTCCCGAGAGCTGAGCCTGGCAGAGCAGGGCCTGCTTCCTCCCGTCACACCTCTGCAGCCACTCGAGGGCCCCCCCCCTCGGCTCCCCCACTGCGGGGATGTCTCCTAAGGGCTCCTCTTCCCCGGCCTGCCTGGAGAGGCAACTGGGCCTCTGAGCCCCTCCCCCCACAAGTCCACAGTTTGCCCCCTGGAGGGTGTGCAGACCTGCCTTCCCTCCTCTCCGCCCCCCACCCCTGCTTTCTGTCCACCTGGCTCCCAACAGCGCTTTCCACAGGAGCCTTCGGGGAGGCCCTCAGCTCAGCGACACCGGATTCCGACCTCCGACCTTCACCGTCCTTTCTCCGCTTTCTCCTCTGTCGCCAAACGGTGGGGGGGTGCCACTCTGACACGTGGATTGTTGTGAGCGGAAGGCAATCGGGACCCAGCTGACTCAGGAAAGGTTGTGTTGTGTTGTGTTTCACCCTTCCCTTGACTGCCTAAAAAACATAGATCAAGGGCTTATGCCAGGAGGACAGTTCCTACCAGAGATGACTTTTTTATATCAGGCTGAGCGACGCGACCAACATCTGTTTCCCAGACATTTGCTCTCCTGTCGTCCCGTGAACTGCTTCCTCCCCCCAGCCCCAGACCCTTTCCCCTTCTCCTTAGCTCCCAGCCTCCATTGCCTGGTGTCTTGGAGCTTCCCCAGTCTTTGGGGCTCCCGTGGAATCAATTAAAAAGCGGCTCTTGCGTCCATTTAATCATGAGACCCGCCCACGAACCCACGAGGGAGGGGGGCGGGTGTCCCTCCCCACGACGCCCACAAACGGGCATCCCTTCCAGCACCTGAAGAGGGAACTGTCCCGAGACTCTGTCGTCAGCCCCACGCTGGCAGTGGCTGCCACCCCCCCCTCCCCCCGGCTGCCACCCCACCCCCACCCCGGTGCTCAGGGGTGGCACCTGTGGGCTGGCTGGTTCCTGAACTCCCGAGGTTCCCAAACACAGCTCCAGCACAGCCCGTCTCCTCGCCCCGCCCAGCTCGTCCCTCACTGCGTTTCTAAAACTTCTCCCCTGCCCCGTGTCGCTTCTCTGCTTCTCTCCCTAAAACCCTCAGAGGAGGCCACAGAGCACCGTGGCTACAATTGTGACCGTGGACGCTGGACTGTGTGGTCTCAGTCCTCACCATCCCATCGCTACCCGGGCGACCCTGAGCGGGTGACTTAACTTCCCTGGGCCTTGGTTCCCTCATCTGCAAAAAGGGGATGATCCTAGTGTCTTCTAAGAGGTGCTGGAAACGCTGACACGGGGCTCAGATCCACATCTGGCACAGAGTGCGTGTCCTGAACGTTCTTACCGAATAAAGAACGGCTCCCTGCTGCGCAGCATTTAAACCCCGGGCTTGGGGCGCCTGGGTGGCTCAGTAGGTTAAGCGGCCGACTTCGGCTCAGGTCACAATCTCACGGTCCGTGAGTTCGAGCCCCGCGTCGGGCTCTGGGCTGATGGCTCGGAGCCTGTGTCTCCCTCTCTCTGACCCTCCCCCGTTCATGCTCCGTCTCTCTCTGTCTCAAAAATATTTGGACTTTCTTCTGCCTAGAAGGTTCTTCCCCACTAGCTCCTGGCCTCCCTGCCCACCCCCGTGCTCCTCCACGCCCCACCCCTGTTTTTCATCTCCCTCCTAAGCTTGCTTGCTTTCCACGGTCCTAACAAACCAGCCCTTCTCAGCACATCGCACAGTGTTTATTGACTAGTAGGTGCTCAATAAATATTCGATGCAAGAACAGATGTCCAAGCTGTACGATAGATCAGTCATCAGTAGCCATATCTCCAGCTCCCCAGTCATTCCAGATATAATCGTTGTTTGGGCTCCTCAGCGCCAGGAAGAAGGTTCTTTTCCGAGGATATCCAAATCCCAGACAGGCAAGGGGGACTGTGGCCGGGAAGGGGCACAGGCCGAGGCTGGTTCCCCAAAAGGTGACAAGCGCAGTGTTCCAGACAGCACAGGACCCCGAAGCACTGAAGGCAGGGCCCCTGGACACTGGGTGGGATCAGAGGCCAGACTGGCCCGAGGACCCGCTGAACAACCTTCTTGCCTCTCTGGGCCTCAGTTTCTTCACCTTCAAACCCAGGGGCTTGACGCTTTGCTAAGGATTCCTCCAACTTAAAAAATCCTTGAGTCTGTCCCAATATCGAACGTGACTTGATTCCCGCCATGTCATTCCTCCACGCCAACCATTGTCAGTGGCTCCCCACTGCCCTGAGAATCCAGACTCCGCTTATACTGGTGGCTGGATTGGGTGTTCTCACTCCGGCCTTCCTGTTCCTGTCTAACGGCCCCGCTCCCCATTCAGGTGAAACTCTTCCTGCCGCCTGTTGAACAGGTCCCTTCCCTGTGCCTCCTTTTTCCACCTGAAGAACCTTCCCTCCTCTCTGCAAAGCTGACGTCCCCCCTCTCTTCTGAAACCAAGTCAAACCTCTGCTCCTTCACACAGCTGTCCCCGGGCCTCCCCAACCCGTGGCGCCTTGACCTTCCTTGTTGGCCTACCGTTCGGGTCCGCGTACCTGGTATCGTACCGCGCTATTTATCGCCCCGACCTTGCCTTCGCCGATTCCTACATATTGGTATTTTCTCGTTAGGAGTGCGGGCTTCTCAAGGAAGAGACCCTGTCTTCTCCCTTGCTACACTTTCCTCTTACGCGGCCTCAATAATCCGTTAGCCAAGAGAACAGTATTTAGTAAACCACTGGCTGAATAAGCAACTTTCTGGCTGAATCACGCGTCTCTCGAGTGTTCAGAGGCTGGAGCTAGATGCCAGTGATCACATAAGGGACCGCAGGCTTATCAACCACAGAGGCAGTTTTCGAAAACCAGATGCCTCCATGTTGGCTGCCTCGAAGTGACCAGCCCGTCACCAGCCACCTCCCTTGTGTACCCGAGGCTCCTTCCACTAAGAGACCCACACGTGTTTACGGTCATCTTGCTACCGTCTCACTGGCCCCCCTATATCCTTGGCCCCATCAACGGCATCACCCGAAAAATCAAAGCTGAGAGGCAACGGAAGAGAGGAAGAGTCTCTCCAGGTGCCCCCACCGCCCCGCGGCCCCCTGCCCAACGTCAGTCGGGCTCTGGCCTTGTGGACCCAGCCTACTTTTCGTGACTAATTTTTGCCTAAAATGGACCCCCCTGACTGCGTGTTTTCTTCTTTTGAACAAGAATGCCGGGAATCCTCACCCAGCGGCATCGGCCTGAAGGATCCAGGTCTGAAGGCTGCTCTTCTCCTGGGTCTTCCAAAAACAGAAGCATCTCGAACTCACCTCCTCACTTCCCTCCCTTCCTCTGTGCAAGCTTCGCACCTTGTGTGCACGAATGACCAGGGGCCAGGGGCCACCGAGCCCTTCAGGCCCTCGCCTGGCTTCCGTGGAGAACCAGGAACAGAAGGCCGGCGGCCCCGCTCCCTGATCCCGCCACAGCCACACCTGTTCCCAGACTTGGCCTCTGGGGACAGAGTGGCTCGCTGTGCTGAGGGACAGTGTCCAGACAGAGCGGCAGGAGCCAGGAAAGGTGGCGGGAAGGGGCCGTGGCAGGAGGAGCGGCAGAGAGCCAAAACCCACAGACGGCAGTGAACGGTCAATGCAGGTAACGGGACCCATCCAGAAACCTGTATCTACCTCTCCAGGTCTCACTTCCAGCCCGGGGTTTTCTCGGTTGCAAGATAAGGTCGGGAAGGAAAAAACACAGACAGCGGCACTTCCTTTTCCCCCAAACACCAGATGGTGCCAGATACAGAGTTCTTTCCGCCGAAGTCGGTTACTGACAGGGAGCTGGGCTCCCGCAAAGCGCCCCCTGCAGGCCCGTGCAGAGGGACGGTGCTCTATTCGTGCCCAAGTGGGTTTCACCGAAAAGGCATTTCAGAATTATTTTTGTAAAGGGTGGCTGGGTTCCCAAACCACCTGCAAAAGCTTACTTCCCCCCGAAACGTAGCTGAAATAGTGAGCGCTTGCAAAAAGAAAAACCATTTAGTGGAGGAGGCGGCGGGTGAGCGGGAGATAAGAAATGAATGCAAAGAAATGATTCTAAATAACCAGTAAAATTGGGTTGAGAGTTCCTTGAGGGCATGAGCCTTCCTTAGTGAACTGTTCGTCTGCCTTGCAAGTCACAGCTCACAGCCCGTCACTGCACGGTTTTGCTCACTGAACTCCGGGTGCTTGAGAATAAAGCCGGTTTCGTTAGAGGTGGATAAGGAGGCATCTGAAGACTTGTGTGGATTTCCTGGAATGGCTTCCCGGGATGTGGACCCTGACTGCCCTAGTTGTCTATTATCACCTCAGGTCTAGAAGTTTCCTTTCCTCCACACAGATACATTGGTAGCAATCATCATGCACTTATTAATGATAACAAGCATCCTTTTTTTTTTTTTTTTTTTGGTCCAAAAATGAACAAAACGAAGTAAAAGGGAAAACAGAGGAGACCAGAAAAGGAACGAAGGGAAGGAGGGAGATTTTCCTCGGGTGTCTCTGGGCAAAGGTGTGGAAAGAAAGGAGACACTCTTAAGCTAGAAGAGAGAGGGCAAAGAGGGAAAAAAGGAGAGAAGAGGAGAGAGGAGGAGGGAAGGGAATGAAGGCGCTTAAAGATCACCGGGCTCGATTCACGCGCTTCCTAAGCGGAAAAATCATCCCGTCGAGGATGTGAGGATTGAAAGAAACATGGCGTCAGGCACAGCGCTTGGACCCCGGTGCCTTCTCACACGTGGTAGCCGGCCTTTCTGTTACTATTACAAGACTCTTATTAGTGTTCCAACACCACGAAGGTCGCAGTGGGGACCACGTCACCTCACGCCAGCCCTCAGTGGGGGCCCACAGAGGGACACCCTGCACATCACCAACCAGGATGACCGGGAGAGGAAGAAACAGCAAAAGGGAGAGGCTGCCGGCTGGGCACCCAGTGCCAATTCACAGGGTCACCCAGGCCTGCGGGGCAAGGCCGTTCTCCCCAGAGAACCTAGAGCTCCCTGGAGAGACGGGCACCCAGCAGCGGGCGGGGGGTGGGGGTGGGGGGGTAGGGGGACTTTGCCACGTTGTCCAGTTATCCAACAACCAACCCATCCAGCAACCCCCCGATCAGGGAGGATTTCTTCTTTTGTGAGGCTTCACAAGAGAGAGTCGACCCTGTTCCCACCGCGGAAGCCAGCGAACCGGGTCACCCAGAGTTACGCCCAAGGCACCTGGTGCTCCCCGCCTCCTGACCCACCGGAGCCAACCTCGTTGGCGCCCGCTCGTTTGCAATGTCTGCTTCTCCAGCTGCCCAGGGAGCTCAAGCACCAGAGCTTCGGCTTCTGTTATTTACGCCCGAGGGAGTCCCACCCGGCGCCCAACTTGGGGGAGTCCGTCGGTCCTCAGCTGCTCGTCTTGCCCCGCGATGACCCTTGTGCCTTCATCAGGCCGCTTCCCGACTCAGTGGCTGCAGAGGACCTTGAAGATCTGCCAGCCCCGCCCCCCAAGCAGAGACGCTCTGTGCCCCGCCCCCAAACCAAGGGCCAGGAGTCCTTCCTGCGGGATCTCCGGTGCCTGGGGGGGGGGGGGCCACCACCTCCCGTGAACAGCCTTTCTGCTCCTGAAGAGCTCGGATTCGGGGCAAGTTCCCAGGTACAAGAAGATGACATCTGGCTGCTGGAAACGTCCACCCATTAAACCGATTCCCTCAGCCAGTTTTCAAAGCGTCGCAGGACTGAAAGCGAACAGAGCTCCTGCTTTTATACATTCTGGCGTGGTGACAACGAACAGGAACAGAGAGCAGCCACCAAGAAGGCAGGCAGGGCTGCTTCTAAGCTCTTTGCGGGGAGCCAGCCACTTACCGCTCACACCTTCCCTGTGAGGAGTACAGTGGCTGCCCCCCCCCCATTTTATGCAGGAGGGGGTGGGGTCGGGAGAGGTTACCAAACATGCCTGAAGTGACCCACCCGGAAAGGAAGAGAACCAGGGTCTGAACCCTGCAGTCGGAGGCCACAGCCCAGCATCCTTGGCAAAGTCACGCTGCGACACAAAAACTGCCCGGAAACAAATGGATCTGTTGTTCAGATGCTGACCTGCAGAGCAGAGGGCGGTGATTGACGGTCCCAATCGCCCGCTCCGGGGGGAGGGTCCCTGCGGGAGCAGAGCTGCTGAGGACCCAGAGGGTGGAGGAGGGTTTGGTGGGAGAGGGGGCGGTGGGAGCACGGGTATAAGGAATGGGTCTGGCCCATGATGCTACCTGGAGCTCTGTCTACAAGTAACTCTCATGTCCTCTTACCCTTCCCGGCGCCTCCTTCACACACCCGTAATTTTTTTGTGTTTTGTCTCCTCGGGAGCCTGCTAACCCCCTGGGTGCCAGCTCTGCCCAGGCCCGCTGGCTCCGCACGACTTCCCCGATGGCGACGGCGGCTGTGCAGCGGCAGCCAGGCTGGGCCGGGCCAGGCAGAGGGGCAGCCGCAGGTTCGTGCCCTCACTGCACCCAGACACGTGCACCTCTGAATCGTCACCATCGATTCGGCTGCTCTATCGGATGACTCCCAGATCTTTTCCCAGAAACAGCCCTCATTCTATATTTGGACAGTTGCTTTTTTTTAAATCTGCAAAGTTCTAACTTCCTCATGTTAGTTTCAGCCTGCTATTCCGGGCCACTGAAATTATTTTCAAATCTCTGTCCTGCCATCACTGTTACTAGGTTCCTCTGAGCTTTGTCTCATCTGCTGGATTATAAAATGTTTCTTTCTTCAGTTGAAGCATAAATAAAACTGTTGAGCGAGACAAAGCCAAGGTCAAGGACAAAGTCCTCTGCCTCAACAAGAGATCATTCCCCAGGCTGACAAAGGATACTGTTTATACCAACGAGTCTGGGACATCTGACAATAGCATCCAGTCAAATATTATACACTCTCCTCCCTCGAGATCACACAGAGCACATTTTCCTAAATGCCAGGCAGGAATGGCACATGCTGTACCCCCAGCTTTCCTTAAACTTGCACATGAATTGCCCTGCTTTAAAAAACAGAATGATGTTCATTTCTTATATTTTTTTCCCTGTAAGAAGTGATCCCTGCATCCATTTCAAAATATTCAGAATCCCTTTAAGAAATGGTTTTTTTTTTTTTTTTAATTTTTTTTTTCAACGTTTATTTATTTTTGGGACAGAGAGAGACAGAGCATGAACGGGGGAGGGGCAGAGAGAGAGGGAGACACAGAATCAGAAACAGGCTCCAGGCTCCGAGCCATCAGCCCAGAGCCTGACGCGGGGCTCGAACTCACGGACCGCGAGATCGTGACCTGGCTGAAGTCGGACGCTTAACCGACTGCGCCACCCAGGCGCCCCTAAGAAATGGTTTTTAATGTGATCTCTGTCAATACCTTGCTTATCTTCCTGATTTCTCAGGGTTATCTGCAAAAGCTCTGAAGTCATCCCTACATTTTTCTTCAGGAGAGCTCACCACCGCCTTGCAAGGAGGAGAGTGGCCTGTCTCTCTTTAATTGTCCATTCTTTCTTATGGAGAAAAGGAAACTTGCATCAGACCCTTTTTAAAACACATTGGGGAATAAATGTAATAAAAGAATCCCCAGAGAAGATTAATTTTTTTTTTTTTTTTAATATTGAGCAGCTTCTGTATAGAGTGAGAATTTCCGGACCCAAACAAGATTCCAAAAGCCTTTTCTGTGCTCAGCAACGTCTAGAAGTCTGCCCTAAGACCCCTTCCGAACACGCTTTTCCCTAGGTATTGAGTACAGCATTCTCTCCTTGTCTTTCAAATTTCCTCCTGCAGGCGGCACCCTGAGTGGGAGGGCCGTGGAGGAAGTCTGCACCCCAAGGTGCCAGACCTGGTTCCTCCCTAGCTTGGTGCTGGTCTGTTTTGAGTCACTGTGCAAGTTCACGCCACCCGTCCTCAAACCTACCACCAGCCCACCCTTCCCTTTATACGGCCCGCCTTCAAGGAAACTGTCGGAGGTGTCAAAGCAAGGGGTTGATAGGAATCTAAGTCAACGTGTGAGCATTTCCCCTCGAGGGGGATAAAAAGAAGACACAGACCACAGTGAAGAAAATAAAAGCAGAGATACCTGATTAAGATCTCCCTGCCATGATGTACGCATGGCCTCAGACCAGGCGACTGAAGGGTTATCGGTTCTGCTTTTTTCCGGCCATTTTGGACTTTTGTGGGAAATGAAATGATACCTTTGGAAAAAAGAGTAAAAAATGATCATTCTTACTGCTAATGGGCACACGGCAAAACTAGTATACTTATTTATGGCCTGTCCCAAGCTAACTTGGCCCAATCACTTTGCACTGTCAATGCAAAGCAAGGATCAACAAGAAACTCACACTCCAAGGAAGTTACCCTGAAGAAACCAAGAGAAGAAAACTACATACGTAGGCCCAAAACCGTTCGATGCCGCATAAAAAGGTCAACCCGGCGCAGTCCCAGGTATATCTTACGCACTCAAAACTATCTTTTGAAAAGCTAAGTAGGTCCAACAGTCTGATGATGATTTAATAACTTTGGCCAACAAGATGGACAAGAACATGAACACGATGAAATAGTGCACAGAAACGAAAGTCATAGTAGAAAGTCTATAAAAATAAAGGGACGGGGCTCCTGAGTGGTTCAGCCAGTTAAGCATCCAATGCTTGATTTCAGCTCCGGTCATGGGGTTGAGGCCCGCATCAGGCTCCAGGCTGAGTGCGGAGCCTGCTTGGGAAAAAAAAAAAAAAAAAAAAAAAAAAAAAATATATATATATATATATATATATATATGGATGATTGCACAGCATAAAATTAAATAAATATGCTACACTTCAAACTAACATCCAAATTGATTGCAATTAAATAGATATGTGTGTCAAGAGGATAATATGAGAAATAGAAATAGTTATGCAAAGTGAGAGAATTGAAAGCAATTTTCATGATTTTATTAACTTTTACTCTGTCGCATTTTCTTTACCACTTCGGAAGTGCTTTCGGCAGAAAGAAAAATGCACCGCCTGTGAAGGCGAGAGACTATAAAGATCTTAACCAGTTATTTTAGAAGTCATCGTGGACGCTCTTGGAGGGTTAAAATGCCTGTCCAGGGGCGCCTGGGTGGCTCAGTCTGTTGAGCGTCCGACTTCGGCACAGGTCATGATCTCACGGTTTGTGAGTTCGAGCCCCATGTCGGGCTCTGTGCAGGCAGCACGGAGCCTGGAGCCTGCTTCGAATTCTGTGTCTCCCTCTCTCTCTGCTCCTCCCTCGCTCATGCTCTGTCTCTCTCCTTCAAAAAATAAATTTAAAAACATTAAAAAAAATTTTTTTAAATAAAATAAAATGCCTGTCCAAAGGTGGGGGCTGCCCTGTGGGAGACACGGTTGGCATCCCTTAGAACTGCCCAAACTGAATTCCTCCTTCTTGAAACGTACTTGACTTCATGGCTCAATAAAATGGAGGTCGAATATCTACTTTGCCCCAGGATTCTCATACTGTTTCTGAAAATACAATCACTCTCTTTCTGACATTGTCACCTAATCTTCCGGGGCTGGTTTTGGAAGTGGCCAGCAGGGCTTTTTCCCTTCCGAAAGGTCACAAAAAAGAGTGGCCCCCATGCAGCCCCAATTTTCAAGTTGGTTTTTAATCGATCTTAACACAGCTCACAGCATTGTCATTATGAATGCGTGTCCAGGACCTAATGAGGTTAAATTTGGAACAGATTAAGCCGCCCAAACAAGGCTTTGGACTTCAGTGTCCAAGGAATTGGATTTCGAGAGAGGTTTTGGTCCCCCCCCCCCCCCAAGAGCTTACACATTTGACCTAACCTTTCCAGACACTTGCTCTCGCCTGGGTTTCCAGCTTCGCCAAGAGGGGAAGGGGCATGCGCGAGGGGCCCTAGCCCATGTGCACAATGGTGCTCCTCCCCCCACCCCCCCCGCCCCCCCCCCCCCAACCCCGGAGTTCAGCGGGGCTCTCCAGGTCTATGCAGCTCCTGCTGGTGCACGATCGCCTGCTGAGTTTCTTGGGAGAAGGACACCTGGCCCCAAAAGTCATTCTGAGGCGGCAGCTTTAAACGGGGTGACGGTCACCATTGGGACTGGTTGTGTGCTGGGACCCCCAGCTTACCAGTCCTCAGGGCTCCCAGGTGTCTGTTTGCAAAAGATGTCCCTGCAGCCTGCCAAGCAGTGTAGACTCCTCCAGCTTCCCCTGAAGGGACAATACGTGCATTGGTGTCACTTGGGGCTTGGAGTGTGATAGATGCCAGATGCCCCCAGTAGCCCACTCCTGCGACCCCGCCTCTCCCAAGAGCTGCTGTCTTCTGGGTCCCTGGCTCCCCTGACCTGAGTGTCAGCTCGCACCTGCACAGCAGGCACCCCCTTGTCTGCCCAGGGCTGCCGGGGCCGTCCAGGCCTTTGGAGCTTAGGCTGGTCCCGAACCTCCTGCAGAGGATCCGGGTGGAAGGAGGCTCTCCACCGCACAGATCTCTTTGAGGCGGCAGCTGCCTTTGGACTTGATACATGGCGGAACCTGGGGCTTCTCCAGCACTAGGGCAGCCCTGAGTCACGGGAAGACACTCAGGCCAGCCCTCCCAGCACCCGCCCCCCACCCTGCGTTGCAGTTGAGATTCCTCCAGGGAATTGCCTTCAGGGAAAATGTTCACTATTGGGTAGGTTATGGCTTGCACTTAGACAGACGGCGTGTTCCTCCGAAAGACAGCTCCTGTGACCTGGCCTCCCTTGAACCTTGCCCTGTGCCCTATCCCCGGTTCCCCTGAACTACGTGGACATGAGCAGTAGGCACCCCTCAGCAGGCCTTGGGCAGCCGGAGCGCTCCAGGCCTGAGGAGTTGGGACCCACCCTCAACCACCTGCACAGCCTCAGTCGTGGAGGCAGCCGCCAGCCCACAAATGTCACTGAGGCGTCAGCTGCAAATTCACAAGTCAGACCCCATCTGAACTTGGTGCCTGATGAGGACCCGACCTTCTGCAGAAACCAGGGCTCCCAGCTGTCTTTGACTGAAGACTCACCTGCACTGCCCTGGGAAGACGGTCGCATTCCCTCCAGCTCTGCCTTCGGGGTGAATATGCCCATTGGGTAGGGTGGGGCTTGGGATTATGGGGCTGCCTTATTCACCCAACAGGCTCCTGCCCCTTGCCATTTTCTAGACCTCTGCCCTTCGCTGAACTGCTGGGCGTGTGCATGGACGATATACAACCCCCCCCCAGCAGGTTATGCTGTATAGTTCAGGGTAGGCATAGATCTTGAACAGAAGAGTGCCCCATACCAATGCCCTACTGTATCTATCTGAGCCTCAATGTCCCAATTAAGATGTGGATAGTAGTCTTTGCAAAGGTCAAGTGAGATAAAAAGTCCTTGACATCTCTTTGCAAGTGACAAAGCGGCCATGGCCATGTTTTTGCACGTTATAGTTTATACATGGATTTGCTTGATGGTCTTCTTGTCTGCCTCCCCATTTGCATGCCCTCTGGCAAACAGAAATCTGAGACACAGCACAGTAATTCTGGAGACGCAGGGAAAACGCCAGTTATGAGCAAACCTAGCATTCATACGCAAATTTGCCAGGAACCGCTTTACGCTGTCAGCAAAGACATGAAGCAGTTTCGGTGAGGTCACACGTGAAAACAGAATTGTAGAGTTTGAATGTGTGGGATCCCAACTCTCCTTCGTTAAGCAAAGAAGGCTTTCTGAGGAAGGAGGGATTTCAGGTAGCATGTAAATATCAGAAAGAAGAGGCCTAAAACGCACACCATGTGGGTGAAATGGTCCACTGACCGGGACGGGACAGCAAGTAGATAGATCTCATCGATCACCCAGGCTCTTAAGAGAATGCAAGGTGCACGCGGGCCACGTTATGTCTCGCTGAGGTCGCAGGGAGACTTTGAAAGGTGAGGACGTCAACACCGCCGCCCAGATGGGTGTCTCATCCTCTGTAAACGTACAGCTCTCCACTGCCCTTGAAACTGTAGGCTGCTTAGGTGACGAAAAATGAGAGAGTAATCTGACAGGAGCTCTCCCTCTCTCTCGGATTCTCGCTTCCTCTCCCTGCCCTTTCGCAGCTTCCAGGCCCACCCTGGAGCCACGTAAATAGCTTTCCGGCAAGCCGAAACACTGGTCTTCAGCAAGAAGATTGCTTTTCCAAGCGCAGCAGGCCCAGCTGAAACGGGCTGGCTTCTCCAAAGAACTCTGCTGGCCCTCTAAAAATACCCTGCTGAAGCAAGAGCAGGGGTGGGTGTGGGGAGCAGGGATGATGGGGGCGGGTTCACTAAATTCTAAGAACCATTTGGTCTTTGGGAGACGGGACTCGGGGGTTTTGGACCCTAGAAAAGTGCTTGCTTTCACCGCCCCCTCGGTCCCCCATTTGTCCCTCTCCTTGCTCTGGGATGCAGCTTGGACAGGGCTGTGCCATGCGATGGGCCCAATGGTCTACTCCCCGAAGGCTCTGCCTTAAAAGCAGGCGGATTCTTCCTCCCGAGCTAATCCCTGTCATTTAGAAAGAAACCCCGTGTTAACATCAGTCTGGGATCCACGTATTGATCTACACGAGGCCCCACGACGCGAGGTCACCATGACGGATGTCACCAAAGCGTGCAGAACTACCTCCTCTGCGGCCAGTAAACTTTCATGAGACTTTCACATTTTAGGTGCCAAACTGCCGGCAGAACGGGCCTCAGAGAATATCCACACCCAATATCAAATGATCGGCTCCGAAGCATCGACCGAAATTGCATTGTATCGTCCTCGGAGGGGTTTCATAAACGATGGCCCGTTGCGGTGGGGGCGGGGGGGGGGGGGGGCGTCTGGTTTGTTTGCCCATCCTATTCAGAAGGCATTTTTGTCCTGACGACTGTTCAGTTATCTCTATTGCTGTCTTTACAGCTGCTCGTCTTGCTTGGGTGGGTCCTTCTCTGAAAGGAAAATCTGCGGCCCCACTTTTTTTCAAGTTCTGCGGCAGAAGACTGCAGATGCTGTTGGGCCGGCGCTTTGCTGCCACCTAGTGTCGAGCCTCGGGGTTGCAGCGGTAAAGAGGTAGAGGCGGCCGGAGCATGCGCTCTGCGGACCTTCACAGTCGGTGGTCCGCCGGTGGTCCGCAGGCTCCCAGATCCAGTGCTGCACGGACAGGGGGGTGCAGAGTTCTGGGTTATACGGCTGATTTCAGGAGGCCGACCATGCATACCCAGAGGCAGAAAACCCAAGCCTGCCCCCACCCCCCGCCCCACCTCCAGCCACCCACCCCGCCCCTCGCCCCTCGTCCTCACCAGGGCGAGGCCGGTGTGGCCAGCACTCTCCCATTCCCCGCAGACCTTTCCAGTTTGCCCTCGGTGATTTCTCCCGTCCACCTGAATCCCACGAGCTAGGATTGAATCCCCTGAGACCCCCCCCCCCCTCCCCTCCTCTGGGCGCCTCAAGCCCCTACAGAAAGTTCTGAGCACTAAAACCAAGGGAGAGAAAGCGATCTTAGTGAAATCCGGGCGCGGAAACCTCCAGGAGACGGCAGCCATCAAGGTGATGAGCCTGCTTTCCTAAGGGCTGGACAGCACCCTGTGACTCAACTACAGACATTCAAGGAAAAAAAGCTAAAGCCAGCTTTACTAAAAATGTCTGCTGGCTGTTTGGGGTCCATCTGCAAATCCAAAGCCCCAGTAGCTCCTGGTGTGTATTCTGTACGGGAACACAACGGGGAACACTCACACAACAGTTGCTCAAACCTTTAATAGTAATGCTATGAACTCGGGGCGCCTGGGGGGCTCAGTAGGTTAAGCCTCTACCTCGAACTCGGCTCAGGTTCTGATCTCACGGTAGTGAGGTATAGCCCCACATCGGGCTCAGTGCTGCTGGTGTGGAGCCTGCTTGGGATTCTCTCTCTCTCCCTCTCTCTACCCCTCCTGTGTGTGCTCGCTCACTCTCTCTCTCAAAATAAATAAAATAAACTTAAAAAAAATAACGCTATGAACTTCACTTACTCAGAAGGATCAGGGTCAGGGAGGTTTAATTCAAATTTTTCGTTATCTGAGAGCTAAGGCAAACATTGTCTCTGATCCAGGAAAGTGGCTTCTGGTAGTTACAACTCTCACAGTCTGTGTCCTGTGAATATTTCTGCTAATACATAGGAAGAAGATTCGGAGATGTGCTGATCAAATTCCATATTGCATAGGCTGGGGAAGACTGATAATGCATCCTGTGACAGAATTTCCTTCGAGAATAATTCAACAGACTTCTAAGAGATGAGACTAAAAGCCTGCCGATAGCTTACTTTTTTTAAGCTGATCGTGCAAATAAAGGATGTGCCAACTTGCCTTGATGGTGGGTGATGGGGTTGCTGACTGCCTTTGGCCTGGAACCGCTGTCCAAAAAAACGCCAAACCGGTCTTAGGCGGCGCGGATAAGAGGAAGGTGTCAAAGGCAGGCGCTAAAGTGGGAGGGACAGATTCAATCAGCGATAGGGAAGATTCCAGTAGGAACTGAACTCCGCTTTGACTTGCACAGAGGTAAGTGGGTGTTTTAAATTTTTTTTTAATGTTTATTTATTTTTGAGACAGAGAGAGACAGAGCATGAACGGGGGAGGGGCAGAGAGAGAGGGAGACACAGAATCCGAAGCAGGCTCCAGGCTCTGAGCTGTCAGCCCAGAGCCCGACGCGGGGCTCGAACTCCCGGACCGCGAGATCGTGACCTGAGCCGAAGTCAGACGCTCAACCTACTGAGCCACCCAGGTGCCCCAAGTGGGTGTTTTAAAGGGAGTCTGAGGGAATGCGAGGGGGGCCGGAGGGGGAGCAGGGGCCCGGCAGAGTCCGGGAAGTGAAAAATTACAAACAAGGTGGGAGGGGAGGTGCGTGCAGGTGACACGCACCTGGGCTTGCTAACCGGCGCTTACTGAAGTTAGGCTCCTACCTCTCAGAGGCTGGGAGACCGAGACCCTGCCTTCAAGTGTTACCGGAGCAAACGGGAAATCCTTTTGGCAGCCTTGGGTCTTCTAGCACTCTGTCTCCTGCCCCATCTGTCTGCTTCTCTCCCAGCTGCCCGGAGTCCTCGGCCTCTCCAGCTGCACGGGAGAGAGGGCAACACGGAGGGCAGAGGGTGGGAGGTGGCCCCTCCTCGGCAACCTCGGCCATGGCCATCTCTCGTGCACTGGAAGGCCAGCCGAAACTGAACTGGAATCTGACGACGATTTCCAGATTCCTGGGAGAGAGCAAAAGAGCGTGGGTCAGGAGGGACCGTGGAGGCGAAGAGGCGGGTGTGACAGAACACAAGGCGCGGCTGTCAAGGTTCTCAGCTCCCTTGGGAGGGAGGGAGCCAAAGGGTGTGTGATTCACCCACACTCAGTGAAGAGTGTGATTTCGGGGCGATGTCACCAGTAAATGGAGTGGGTTTGCACCAAGCCCCCTGGCGGGACTGTCAGGACCAAGGACACCTCCCGATGCCTTCCGGGGCCCACACGCCCCTCAGGTTCCTATTTCCTAGAACTTATTTGTGGGGTTCTAACAACCCGTCCTTAGAGCTGCGGCCCGGAGTGAGGGCTGGTATGCGGTCTGCCCCTCGGAGACCCCCAGCGTGCCTCTTTTCTCCCCAGCCGACACTGATTTCACCCGAGGACACCGTCGTCTGCCCCGCACCCGTGTCCTCGCCTGTCTCTCCTGCCTACTGTTTCTCATGTAGATGGGGAGGCCCCGGTTCTTTTGGCCTTTCCAAGCCAGATACATTTTTTTCTCAGAAACACTAACTTCTACGAGTTGTAAGAGGCTATTTTGGATCACAAAAGCGGATCTATGTCACGCGTGGGGGGCAGGGGTAAGTGACGCGTGCCAACAAGGAAGGTTCAGGTAGTTACCTCGGGGGCAGTGGAGAATCTCACTTTTATTCTGCTTCGTGTTAGAGATAATCTAGAAATAAGGGGGCCGTGATGTACATGACCTCACCCTCGAGTTTGTTGGCCCCAGTGTCCTTTCCTCAGAGACCAGAGATAAACAGGAATCCCAAAGACTTTTTAAAAAGGGGGGGGGGGGTTGGTGAGCGACAGAGGGGGACGCCACTAGGTGGTATTACCGTAGGCAACTTGTGACATTCCCATAGGGCACGGCTGAATGTGAGAACATTCAGCATTAACGTTAATTGAAGGTAACTCTGCCCTCCTCTTTCTCGCACGCTCAGGAATGAAACGCATGAAATAGTCGAGCCCAATTTCAACGTATCAGTCACCCCAGACTCACATAGCCGTTGTCCCCTCCTTCTCCAACCGCCAGCTCTCGCTATATTCCGCTCAGACCCTGCTGCCTCAGGACCCATTTGCGGGATCCTTGCCTAGGCATCGGTCTTCAATCTGCCCACGTAGACCCCGCTTGGGAGCAGGGGGGCAGGGCAGTCTTTTCTCCAGAACGCTGGAATGCCATATATTAAGTGGACCCTTTGCCCCATGCTCAGAGGCCTCCGTTCTTCAGGCAAAGGTACAGCTGACGCGCCTAGCCCAGTGCCTGGCAGCTGAGGAAAATTGGGACCATCCCAGGTCCCCTCGGCCCTGAGGCTGAAGCAACTGCCCAGTGACACAAAGCTCAGTGGCAGGCAGCGAATCTGGAGAAAGCGTCTGGTTCTCCACCAGAGGGTTCTCATACCAAGAAGTGCCTTTCCAGCTGGACCCATAGGCCCCCGGTGTTGAAACTTTCTATGTGCAGGGCGTGCTGACGGGCCACTTGAAACACAAAGAGACGTGATCCCTCCGTATCAGGAGGTTGCAGAATAGCCGAAGAGACAGGGTGTGCTCATTGGAAGGGAAATAGCCACCGAAGGTAGTAAATATCACAACGGAAAACACGTCCGCTGGTCGCAGATCACTTCGCGTGGGTTATCTGCTTGGGTTCCTGCTCCAGTAAATCCTTGGGGGGTTGCTCAGTGACAGCATTGGCCCAAATCTCGCCCCCTTTCTAACTCCTGTACCCCCTCCGCCCCAGTGGAAGCTCAATCCCCTTCTCAGAGATCCCTTGAGGACTCCAGTCTGTCCTCAGCCAAGGCTTTGCTCTTGGGAACCGCTCTCATCTTCCCCAGAGGCTAGAAGGTGTGACCTACATGATGGCTGCTATTCAGGGTTAGACGTCCATCTAGTGGCTAGAGAAATAGGGCTGGATCTTACCTGAGACGCACAGTCAGCCTCTGCAGGGAGGAAGGCTTCCTGATCTGCCCCAGAAGTCATCACTCTGGCCTCATGCTCGCCACCTTGCGCCTGCCTCCGCTGCAGGGTTGACACGCCGTGTCCACGCGGGAGGGAATCGGGTTCTCTTCAGCTTGTTGTCCCCAGCACCTGCGCCTGGCAGAGCCAGTGCCCAGGGGGCATTTGCTGCCTCATCCTGCATTTGGTTGAACTGAGAGGTATCAAAGCCGATGTGAGTTTAACAAGTCACATGTATGGCACCTTTGTTTTTAGCGACTGGCGTCTACTTTAGAATTCGACGCAGCTTACCTGAAGAGGTTTCTTCTTTTGTGGACCAGTGCTGCCAGGTCACTTGTTCGGTCCGTCTTCCGCTCGGATGCCCCTTATTGGCACAGGGTCAACGCTCGATAAGCCCGTGACGTGCCAGCGGACAACGTGGCTGCCACCCCACGGCACGAGAGGATCAAGAGCAAAGACCCTCCACATTATCATGGCCCTATTCCAGGATACCGTTTCCCAGGATGATGAAGTCACAAATTACGTTAGTGACTGCTTCAGAAACGCCCTAACGATCCATGCATCTGAATAATACATGACTCAAATGGTCCCCCAGACCCCCAAATCCTATAAACATCCATCCTGGGTTTTTCTCTTCTAAGACTATTAAGACTCTATCAAGGTGGCAGGGACTCCTTTACTGCAATTAGTAATAAATTCAGTGTTGCTTTGTCAGCAGGCGACCTTGGTGGTCTTTTTGAAGGTTGGCATACTGCGTTGTATTGAACTGAACCCTGTTCCAGGCCTGGCCCTAAAGCCCTCCTCAGTTCAAGATCAAAAAGCCCCGATCCTTTGTGCGGTTCATTGGAAGGTGCATTGGAATTAAGGTGCATTGGAAGGGCCACTAGACAATGAATGGACAGATAATGTTCTTTCCAGTAACGCAGGGCATTTGTAATGGGTGGGAGGTAAATTATCAAGATTACACTGTGGATAGATTCTAGTTGCTACAAGAGAGAGGGCCAGATGTCTCTAGGAGGGCCCATCATGGCTGTAATTTGGATACTCTTGCCCAGACCAGAACAGCCTGACAAGAAGAAAGCCACCCATCTCCATGATGGGGTTTACATATTTTTATTTGTTTGTTTGTTTGTTTGTTTGTTTGTTTGTTTGTTTGAGAGAGAGAGCATGCACACGAGCGGGGCAGAGAGGGACAGAGAGAGAGAGAAAATTCCAAACAGGCTCCACACTCAGCGCAGAACCCAACACGGGGCCCAATCCCACGACTCTGGGATCGTGACCAGAGCCAAAATCAAGAGTTGGATGCTCAACCAACTGAGGCACCCAGGTGCCCATCCATGATGGGGTTTAAGGGTCTGCAGACAGAAATAACCACAAACTACCCCTGAGCACCTGAATCGCCACAGTGTAAGCCTTGTTCCTTTTCACTTCCAGGACCTTGTACTTTAAGTGGAGTTATCATCCTGTCATCATTTCAGCCATTTGCTTTGTTGCCATGCAGTTTAGAGCAAAGCTCTTCTTGGAACAGAGGAAAAATGATCCCAAGAGCCAGAGAGGAAGCCCCAGCTACAAAATGTCAAGGAGCTGGCCATTCCTTGTACTTAAGTTTCTTGATGTGGAGCACACTCACTGCAGTTGAATGAGACAAAAATGACCCGGATTTGTCACTTGTCTCTGTGTCCACACCCCTTGTGGAAACAAATGGCTTCTTCTAACCAGGAAGCCACATCGGAAGGTCGCATTGAGTGCAAACTACAGTCTTATCGTATAAAACTACTGAGATTCAGGGTTTTACCTGTTGTAGCATCTAGACTCCTTACAAAGACCGTACCTACCTAGGTAGTAAGGAAAATTAGGTATGTTTAAAATTAACCAGTTTTGTGGCACAAAAACAGATACTCAGATCAGTGGAACAGAATAGAGAACCCAGAAATGGACCCACAAACGTCTGGCCAGCTAATCGTTGACAAAGCAGGAAAGAATATCCAATGGAAAAAAGACAGTCTCTTTGGCAAGTGGTGCTGGGAAAACTGGACAGCGATGTGCAGAAAAATGAACTTGGACCATTTTCTTACACCATACACAAAAATAAAGTCAAAATGGATGAAAGACCTAAACGTAAGACAGGAAGCCATCAAAATCCTCGAGGAGAAAGCGGGCAAAAACCTCTTTGACCTTGGCCACAGCAACTTCTTACTCAACACATCTCCGGAGGCAAGGGAAACAAAAGCAAAAATGAACTATTGGGACCTCATCAAAATAAAAAGCTTCTGCACAGCGAAGGAAACAATCAGCTAAACTAAAAGGCAACCGATGGAATGGGAGAAGATATTTGCAAATGACGTATCAGATAAAGGCTTAGTATCCAAAATCTGTAAAGAGCTTATCAAACTCAACACCCCAAAAAAACAAATAATCCAGTGAATAAATGGGCAAAAGACAAGAATAGACACTTCTCCAAAGACATCCAGATGGCCAACCGACACATGAAAAAATGCTCAACATCACTCATCATCAGGGAAATACAAATCAAAATCACAATGAGATACCACCTTACACCTATCAGAATGGCTAACATTAACAATTCAGGCAACAACAGATGTTGGCGAGGATCTGGAGAAAGAGGAACCCTTTTGCACCGCTGGTGGGAATGCAAACTGGTGCAGCCACTCTGGAAAACAGTATGGAGGGTCCTCAAGCAATTAAAAATAGAACTACCCTACGACTCAGCAATTGCACGAGTAGGTATTTACCCAAGGGATACAGATGTGCTGTCTCAAAAGGGCACAAGCACCCCAATTTTTATAGCAGCTCTATCAACAATAGCCAAAGTGTGAAAAGAGCCCAAATGTCCATCGATGGATGAACGGATAAAGAAGATGTGGTATATATATACACTGGAGTATTACTCGGCAATCGAAAAGAATGCAATCTTGCCATTTGCAACTACGTGAATGGAACTAGAGGGTATTGTGCTAAGCGAAATTAGTCAGAGAAAGACAAGTATCATATGACTTCACTCATATGAGGACTTTAAGACACAGAACAGATGGACATAAGGGAAGGGAAGCAAAAATAATATAAAAACAGGGAGGGGGATGAAACAGAAGAGACTCTTAAATATATAGAACAAACAGAGGGTTGCTGGAGGGGTTGTGGGAGGGGGGAAGGGCTAAATGAGTCAGGGGCATTAAGGAATCTATTCCTGAAATCACTGTTTGCACTATATGCTAACTAATTTGGATGTAACTTTAAAAATTTTTTAAAAATTAACCAGTTTTGTTTTTTTTTTTTTAATCAGACATAGGGATCACACAAACAATATGGGGTAGGAAGCTAATGAGGGAAAGATCTGTTTGATCATCAGATGGATTTTGTGCTGAACATTTTGTTAACGTTTATTTAATTTTGAGAGAGAGAGACAGAGCAGGAGTTGAGGAGGGGCAGAGAGAGAGAGAGAGAGGGAGACACAGAATCCGAAGCAGGCTCCAGGCTCCAAGTGGTCAGCACAGAGCCCGATGGGGGCTTGAACCCACGAACCACAAGATCATGACCTGAGCCGAAGCTGGACGCTCAACCGACTGAACCACCCAGGCGCCCCTCAATTCTGGAATATTTTAAACAGCAGCCTAAGGAATGTGACCTTTATATTTACGTCGGTGACTGTGGGCCCTTGAAGATTTCTGAGCAGTGACGTGACACAATCCAAATTAAAGATGGCACCACCAGCCTTGCAGGATGCCGGGAAGGCAGAGAGCCAAATCCGTGGCCACAGCCCAGGAACGTGCTAGCAAGTGTCTGAATGAGAGCAGCGTTTCCAGACAATTCTCCGTGGAGCCATCACCTCTTACTTTGCAAAATAGTGTGAAAATGTGCTATAAACTCCAAAGCATCCAAAGCACGGTACAAATATCAGTTATGATTCTCATTACCATTCACATCATTAAACGTAAAGGAACGGGCTGAAGTTCCAGTAAGCCAATGTTTGCTGCTTAATCAAGCAACCCACAGAATAGCTGGATCGCAGGGAGGGGGCAGAAGGTTGGGGGGTGGGGGGGAGGGGCTAAGGCTTAAAACAGCCCCAGGCTCCCCATCGGCATGGAAAATTCGGAGTCATCCCTGTGAGAACCAATGGGGAACATTTGCTGAGGGGAGGAGGAGACGTACAGATATTCTGGGAAAATTGTTGAAAAGATTCTGCCATAAATAACGGTTAGTAAGCGTAACATTGTATTTTAGTTGGGGGGGGGGCACCTGGGTGGCTCAGCTGGTTGAGCACCTGACTTTGGCTCGGGTCATGATCTCGTGGTTCGTGGGTTCGAGTCCCCCTTCGGGCTCACTGCTGTCAGCATGGAGCCCGCTTCAGATCCTCCGTCCCTCTCTCCCTCTCTATCTCTCTCTCTCTGCCCCTCCTCTGCTCGTGCTCTCTCCCTCTCAAGACTAAACTAACATTTAAATTTATTTTATTTTTTTTAGTGTTTACTTCTTTATTTTGAGAGAGAGAGGGAGAGAGAGCAGGGGAGGGGCAGAGAGAGAGGGAGACAGACAATAGTTCAGCACGGAGCCCGACACAGGGCTCGATCCCCACACCCTGAGGTCGTGACCCGAGCTGAAATCAGGAGTCAGACACTCGACCGACTCAGCCACCCAGGCGCCTCTAAAATTGTATCTGAAACACACTCTGTCCGTGGTTTATTTCTCCTAACTGCATTTGTCCCCAGGGGGACAGGCTTCGTCGGTTAGATCCACAAACTGCATCACGGACACACTGATCAGCAGCTCTGGAGAAACGGGAACACAGACAGCTCAGCCAGGATCGAGGGGGGCAGCTCTCAACCCCCAAACCTCGCTCACTGTTGGAGGCCACAGCCTTTTTAAAGGACCCCCAATGTCCACCCGAGATACACTGCAAGGAGGAAGTATGGAATTTGGATTTTCTTTAGAATGCGGCTAGAACAGGAATGGAAGCATCACCCCGCAGAGGCACGGGGGGGGGGGGGGGGGGCTTTTTTACCCTGCTGCCTTCTAAGTGCATTGCACTGAAATATTTACGCTTGCTGCTTTGCAGATATAGAGGATCATATAAATGCTAAACCGACAACATTATTAATTTATTGGATATCTACAGGCCTATATCTCCAGGAACGTCAGGGAGTCTTTAAACAACAAATCATGTTTTTAAAAAAACACCAAGATGAAATGTGATGAAGTCAGCAGGAATGAATGGCTACTGAATAAAGGACAGAAGCAGGAGGTCAAAATAGAAGAGAGTTCGTGTCCCTTCAGAAACACTCGGGGAGCATCTACCAGAGAACGGGTGTCTGCGTTTGTTGTTAAATACAAAGTGGAGACACAGGGGCCGTTCTGGGGGAGCTCCATCCAGTGAGGGAGAAGGATGCCTAAAAAAAAAAATGAAACAGAGGCAGTTATAGGAACCCTGACCTTCAGAAGGCAACGTTGTCCACAAAAGACTGAACTTGGGAAAGTCTAAAACTTTGAATTGAGATGTTGGATTTAGCGTCAGTCAGTCTAAAACCTTGGATCTGAGGCTCTGGACTTCGCATTGGGTCAAAATTTAGGAACAAGCAAACGCCAAGTGGAAAAGGTAACATTAAAACTGGGACTGGACAGGGGCACCCGGGTGGCTCAGTTGGGTAAGCATCCGACTCTTGATTTCGGCACAGGTCATGGGCTCACAACTTGTGAGACTGAGCCCCACATCGGACTCCACGCTGAGAGCACAGAGTGTGCTTGGGATTCTCGCTCTGCCTCGCTCTCTGCCCCTCCCTGCTGCTTGCGTGCTCTCTCTTTTTTCTCCCTCTCTCTCAAGATAAATAAACATTTATAAAACAAACAAACAAACAAACCGGGACTAGACTGCTGTGGCAGAGGGGTTTTTCCAGCAATGGCCCCAAGAACGGTTTCCGGGGCCACATTCGCTTCTCTCTCCTCGATTATCCAAAGGTAGAGCCCGCATTCCCTCCGAATTAAATCTGGGTTGGTTGGGACGGGGACAGAAGTGATGCTAGGCCCTCCAAGGCCAGGTCATAAAAGACAAGACAGTATTTTTTTTTAAGCAGACTTTATTTAGGAGAGCGGTTTCAGGGTTCACAGAAAACTCCAGAGGAAGGTGCAGACCCGTCCCATACCCCCCTGCCCTCACACACGCACAGCCTCCCCCCCCATTACCCACGTCTCCCCCCAGAGTCGTCACCACCGATGACCACACCGCCTGCCTCCCGAGCACCCAAACTCCACATCAGGGCTCACGTTCTGTGGGTCGGACAAACGAATACCGCGCAACCCTCACTAGACTACCCTGCACACACCATATGCCCTGGAAACACCACAAAGGCACTAGTCACCGCCCTAGCAATCCTCCGTGCTCCCCCTATCCATCCCTCGCTCCTCCTCCCCACCCCAATCCCTGGCCACCCTACCGCTTTCCCCGTAACCCCTGCCCTCTTAACCAGCTTCTTTCCCTATTCTCTTCCGGGGGTTCCCTCGCATCCGGCCTCCCCGCCAGGAGCCCGGACGCAGACGTTCCAGACACTTCCCGCTGAGGTCCCAGGTATTGTGGATCAGAGAACGGCCGCCCCGGCTCTGCCCATTTCGAATTCCTGTCCAGCAGAAGCATCCTACGTGGCTGCGGTTTCAATGTCCCCCCCCCCCCCCGAAGCTTGCGGTGGCTAGTCCGGCCGCAGCAGCAGCCAGAACAGCGGGGGCATGAGCCAGACGCGAGTGTCAACCTTCCTCGAAAAAACACGCTCACGGGTCAAAGCTGTCAAAAGCACAAACACGCAAGTGAGACCTGCGTCACGAATGTCAGGCCGCAGCCCCCGCAGGGCTGCAGCGTCAGACGCCAAGAACCCAAGATGGCAATGCGACGATCAGGAAGGGCGCATAAAGGGAGACTCTGTGAAGTGACTCAGGGGCGCCTGGGTGGCTCAGTCGGTTACGTGTGCAACCAGCGGCAGCTCCGCTCATGGGTTCCGGCCCCGCGTCAGGCTCTGTGCTGGCCGCTCAGAGCCTGGAGCCGGCTTCGCTGCTCTTGTCTGTTTCCAAATAGAGGAATCTGCACAGTTAACTCACGTAACCAACACCGCCGATCAAAGGGTGTGGTGGGGTTGGTTTTTGTTTTGGGGGCAGAGAGTCGGTGGGAATATTTTAGAGCAGTTCCTTTCCTCTTCACAACTAGCTAGTGCTCATTCCATGCAAATTCCTGGAACTGTCAGTTTTTGGAAAGCTCCGATCAAGTTTCTTTTACGTCTGAGCCCTTGCACATACACCTGTCTTTCTGGTACTGCTACAGGTTTGTGCCTTAGAAACACAAAAACTCTAATCCACCTTCCGTAACTTCCATCACAAGAGAAAGAACCGTGGTGCATTGATGCTTATTTTTTATGCTCCACTGAGTATATTCCTGGCAGGAGACAATTTCCATTTGGACTAGGTGTCAGTGATCACCACGTTCTCCTACTGACAGGTCCGTACACGGGACGGCTGGATGAAATTTCCACAGAGCACCTTCTGGGTCTGCACATCTCAGTCTTGTCTCTCTTCCATGACCCAAACTCTACGCCAGGCGCCGTAGGACGTGTTTGTATCACAGTGTAGTCCCTGGCACTAAATTTCCATGTCACGAACAGTAGGAGTCTGGCCGGATGCCATGTGTCTCCAGCAATAATAGGGAAGAGAACCCCATACACATATTTCCCTAACTCCAAACTAAATGGGTTTCCAGCTCAGTTTCCCTTTAGATGCCAAAAATGCCCGACACCGCTCGCCACAAAGAGAGGCGCTACGAAAGGGAGTGAAAAGAAAACCTGGCATTAACCAAGATGCATCAAAATCTCTTACAATTGCAAATTTTACAAAAATATATGAGCATATTGTTATGCCCTCTCCCAGGGCATGGGAGGAGGCTTATACAAACAAGGGGACCCATGGCTAAGTCTCACTAGCTTTACTGTAGATCCAGGCTTATCAACAAAGAAACACCGTCCAGAACCTGTAAAGAAAGGTTGAACTACGCGTAAGAATTACGGACGTAAGAAATGAAACCGCTCTTCATAGAAGAGGCGGCCCAGATGGCCATCATGCTCTGCCAAGATATTCAACCTCAACAAACATGAAAATTAAGACAACCAGATGAAATGTTATGCCGTGCAAACTGGATCATGTTAATAGCTCAGTAATGCAGGATGTCGGCAACGTTGGAGACTTATATATGGCTGCCGGACTGTAAGTTGATACGACTTGACCATACTGACCAAAGTTGAATCGCACAACATCCCTAAGTTGCTGGGGAGTCCCCAGAGCAGACCCCCACACACCTGCGCACAAGAGACACGCACAAGGATGTTCACTGCAGCACTGTTTGTGACATAAAGCAAGAGGAGACTAACTGTCTGGGTACAGGAGTGACAAACCGTCTAAGATTTGTTCATAAAATTGAAAACGATCCAACCGATGATAATGAAACCACTACAATGAATTAACGGGTTAATTTTTCGGTTTTAGAAATATGGATATAATATTTGTCAAGTAGGCTTCATTCCCAGTGGAGCCCAACACGGGGCTTGAACTCATGACCCTGAGACCAAGACCTGAGCTGAAATCAGCTGTGGGATGCTTAACTGACTGAGCCACCCAGGGGCCGGCCCCATTATGGATATAATTTTCAATCATTTAATTTAAATCATGTAATTTTGAATCATCTCAATCAAATCACATCAATGTCAAATGACTTATAGAGGTTAATATCACTTACCCACAATTTAAGAGACATAAAACAGTTGTTTGTATTAGTTATAGAGTCATATATACTAGGAAACTTACCAGAACGTACATGGGAATGATACACATCTGTAGCAGGATTCTCTCACAGGCTTTTTAATTTCCAGGAAGCAACTTGATTCATGCTAGCCCTGCTCGATTGGGTTCGTACCCAAAGAACTGAGCCCCGAACGTCACGTGGCATAGTTTTTTTCTACATTTGCTATTTCTTTGTCTCCCATATACGGCAACACACACAGACATGCAGTCCGATTAAGTAGTCTCGGTTTACGAGGTCATGAGTGATGTTGTCACGGAGGCGCATAGCCAGGTTACCTTGAAGTTTTCTCTCCCTTTGTTTTCTCTCTCCTTAGGGAGGAGACGGTAACCACACACCCACTTCAAGACTGTGACTACTGTCAAAAACTGTGAAGGATCTCAGATTTTGCCCTCCTTCCGAACGAGCAACGTAGCCCGCCAGGGCCAGGGTCACGGATGTCGGAAAGAGACACGGGATTCCTGGGTCAGAGACAAAGGACTTCAACCCTCAAGGCAGAGCAGGCAGCGGGCACTTCACGTTTGCATCGGTTCCCCCTGCTTCCCAAGGTCCGCGGGGGTGATGCTAAGTGGCCCAGATGGGCTCTGCACACACGATGGGTTCTGATTATAGCTGAGGAACCCCCAAACCTGTATGATTTTTATCTGTACACAGACTAACACACACACGCGCGCGTGCACACATCCATACGTGATCTACCGGTTCTGCCTCTCCAGTGGAACGCCGACTGGTACGGATGCCATCTGACTCTGTCAAATCTGCTGCTACGGGACTCAGTCTTATACAGATGAGGAAACCGAAGTCCGCTGATGTGAGTTGCTCCGTGCCGGTGCCAGAGCTGGGATGGAAATTCACGTCCCTCTCTCTGTGCCCATTGCTCTCAGTACTCTTTCCTCTGTGCCGTTTACGCCAACATTCCCCAGAGGCGAAACTGTATTGGTCTTCGAGATCTTCGCTGCAGAGAATCTTTACTCCTTACAGCGTTAAACTTAAAACTCTCCGGGGTGCCTGGCGGACCCGGTCGGCAGAGGGTGTGACGCGTGATCTCGGGGTGGTGAGTTCGAGCCCCACCCTGGGTGGGGCGATTACTTAAAAGTAAAATCTTCGGGAAGAAATCTTCTGCACAGATGCAAACACTTGCCTGTCCATGCAAGCTCCGCTGAGCCTCGGCGACAAAAATGGCCAATTCTCTTGTCCCTAGTCCAATTCCAGATGCTTGGTGGGTCCTCACGCGGTGATTTACAAGTTAGAAGTGGGTTACTTGCTCATTTATCGCCCTGTCCCTGGTCCTCTCTGTCGTCACCACCAACTGCAGAGGAAGGGGACACAGCGGCCCCAGGTAAAAATGATCGCTACACGCCCTCCACACCTGCTGATTCTCCCCTCATTCTGTGCTTTCTTACTGTCTTTGGCTGCTGCCCATAGCCAAGTGTGATGCAGCCATCAATAGTCACTTCACCTCGATCTGATGTCCTCCTCTCTGGAACTCGCTTAATTACTAGCTAAGTGACCTGATAATTTGTACGGCCGGCAGTATTGTAAACAAGAAAAAATTAACTAGATATTCGCCACAGATAATCTTAACATAATAGAAGAGGGTTTGTTTGGTTTTTTTGGTCTCAACCCAAAAGAATCACAAATTGGGGAGGGACGGGGGGGGGGGGGGAGGAGACTAGAGTACGTCAGGCTCCAGGAGATACATTCTTAGGGGGTTCTTTTTCATTGGCTTTCAAATCCTCTCACTTGTTATGACCGACTCCATTCATGGGTGAGGCTAAACCAATGTTTTTTTCATCTGAAAAGTGAATGGACTACAATAGATGCATTCTAAAACCCCTGTGACAAAACCACCCTTCGGCCACCAGCAGTGTGCAGGCACTAAATTTACTTTGCCATGGTGTGGTCGTCATTGGGGGAGAGGGAGAGAGTAAGGATCTGTGAAAAGAAGGTAGACACTCTCCCTGCCAGTGATCCAGAGAGAAGGTGGGAAACCACAGAAGAAACATGCCAGTGTTCTTCTGGGCATCGGGTTTGGAGATCAATGAATTTCACTGTCTGCTAAGAGTATTTTGACTAGTGAGCGAAAAGATAATCTTCCAGAATGGAGGGCTGGGTGGGAGCTCGACAGGAAACTACAGACACAGAATTCAGACGCAAAGCAGTCCTTCCCATCGGATTCCATGTATATAAAGGTCAAGAACAGGTTAAACTAACGGTCAGAAGAGTGTTCCTCTTGGAGGTATCGCCTTGGAAAAGGGCAGCCTTCTGGGCTGCTGAAAACATTCTATACCTTGATCTTGTCGAGAGTTCTGTAAGTAGTTACATTTGTAAGCATTCATCAAGCCATACGCTTAAGGTTTATTTACTTCCTGAATGTTACATCTCAATACAAATTTTAAAACATCTTAAATAGATTCCAAGAAAAATGAAGGTTATTGAATTCCTGGTAGAAGAAAAACTTGGTAGTTTTCTAAATGTATGTAACCTGTTAGGTTTAGTTTCCCCCTATAAACACTAAGCTTCTAGAAAAAAGAATAAGACCTTCCAGCCTGGTTTGTGGGTCACTGTGGAATGGTCGTGTGTCCTCACCTGAGCCAGCCATAGAGCCCAGCACAGTAGAGGCTGTGGTGATTTGAAAGATTGGTCAGAAATCTAGAAGCTGGAGGGGCGCCTGGGTGGCGCAGTCGGTTAAGCGTCCGACTTCAGCCAGGTCACGATCTCGCGGTCCGTGAGTTCGAGCCCCGCGTCAGGCTCTGGACTGATGGCTCACAGCCTGGAGCCTGTTTCCGATTCTGTGTCTCCCTCTCTCTCTGCCCCTCCCCTGTTCATGCTCTGTCTCTCTCTGTCCCAAAAATAAATAAACGTTGAAAAAAAAATTTTTTTTTAAGAAATCTAGAAGCTGGAAACTCGAACTGCCCCTCCTCATAGAACATTCTCTCTCCATTGCCAACCCAAAGGGATCTGGGTTCGATTCTGCTAGGGAGAACAACAGTTTCCCTTCCTGGTCCCTTCTGTACTTTGGTGCTCGTGATCCAAGATCCTAACAGCAGCCCAAGAGCCAGGATGTGTATGCTATCACCAGGGAGACGATCTGAGAGCCGTGGGACCTTGACCGTGCCCGAACTAGGAGCCAGCCCCAGCATGGAGACAGCCTCCACGAGCCAACCAGAGAGAGAGGTTGGTCCAGCTGGAGCGTGCCTTGCGCTTAGCACAGAATCTTGCCAGTAGAGACCCGCAGAGACCGTATGTTGGATCCTCCCGTGGGAAAGTCTTTACCTAAAGGGATGATCTCCCTTTTCTAGGTTAGACCAGCCACGCGCGCTAACAAAGCTTTCTACTCGCCACGGTTTTTAACCATTGGCCTTAAGAGGTGTTTCCAATTCCATTTTGTTCACGATAAATGGCAAGGTTCAGCTCCATTTCCTCCACCTTGAAGGCGTTTTTGGTGCCTTTGTATAGGCCTAACACACACACACAGGCCTAACGTGGCCTCTAACACAGTGAAACTTGGAATTAAGGAGCCTCTGCGTGACCGTGTTGGGCCGGCGTAAATGGGACACCCGCAGCGAGTGACAGAAACCCCCAAACCAACCAACTCAGCAGGAATGGAATGTGGGCCCCTGCCCTCCGCCCACTGAATGCCTGCCGAGTGGGAGGAGGGGAGGCAGTCCCCCCAAGAGTGTGGGGAGGGGGGGTGCAATTCTTGTCCCAGAAGGCCGGGGTGCTGGGCAGACAAACGTGTCTCTATAACGAGGCTCGAAAAGATTTAATACCCTCAGACCACAGAGGCTCTTCCCCGCACCTTTTTCGGCACCGCATATCCGCCCCCCACCCCCACCCCCGGACCTCTGCTCCAGGAAGCACGTGCTCACTCCGTCTACCAACCCCACCAACCGGCCTGGAGCCAGCAAGGGGCTTAGGAAGGTGGGAAGGGGGTAAAGCGAATAAGAGGGAGGGCGCTGAGACACATGCCAGAGCAATGTCCCAGGTGCCACTCTCCAGCTTTGACACCCAGTCCCTAAGCCAGAATCCAGATCCCGCACAAATGCGCTATTTCAACCCGCTCATACTCACCCAAATCGAGCCCAGTCTTGGGGGAAAGTGGCAAACACCCACTGCCTCAAATATCTTTTATTGAGATTTGTTTTAACGGCATAGTTTTTACACTCTCCTCATATCAGCACCTCCCCTCCCCTCCGCTCAGTCCCAGGAGGTGCCCCCGGAGCGACAGGAAGCCCCCGGAAGCATCTGGAAGGCCTGGCATAGGTATGGTGTGGCGGGCAGAGGCCTTTGGTGGCGAGGCCGGCTCACCGGGAGCGGGGAGGGCTGCGGAAGCCACACAGACCAAAAATAAAGACCCCACGAGGGGAGACACCTTCGACAGAGCAGGCTCTAGGGAGAGTTATAAATCTCTACTGCCTGCCTGCCTAAAAGAATTGTATTAACTCTTTATTCCGGTGCGATTTACATTTCTCTTCAACTCAGTGTGACAGGCTTCAATCTCTGAAGTGACATCACTGTTGTCTTATAAGAGCTGCATGAGCAAGGAGGTGCTGTAAAAGCTCCTGGGTGGCTCAGTCGGTTACACGTCCGACTTCAGCTCAGGTCATATCTCATGGTTCACGAGTTCAAGCCCTGCGTCGGGCTCCGTGCTGACAGCTCAGAGCCTGGAGCCTGCTTCGGATTCTGTGTGTTCCTCTCTCTCTGCCCTACCCCCGCTCTCACTCTCTCTCTTTGTCTCTCTCTCTCTCTCTCTCTCTCTCTCTCTCTCAAAAATAATAAACATTTTAAAATATTTATTTTTTAAAAAAGCTCCAAAGTTAGTCTAGGACGTCAGAGACTCCATCAGTCATTAAATGACTTAGGCAATCAAGGGTTGCTCTCCCAGGCAGAAATAGCCCCGAACTATCTGGAGAAAACACCAGAAAGCATATTGTTCTGGCTGCATGGCCCACACCATGCAAATAGAGACCCTCGATGCAGAACCAGCTGTCATTTCGTGTGTTTAAAAAGCAACACAGGTTTGGGGCGCCTGGGTGGACCAATCGGCTAATTGTCTGACCTCAGCTCGGGTCACGTTCTCGGGGTTGTGCGAGTTCGAGCCCCACGTCGGGCTCTGTGCTGACAGCTCAGAGCCCGGAGCCTGCTTCAGAATCTGTGTCTCCTTCTCTCTCTGCCCCTCCCCCGCTCACGCTTTGTCTCACTCTGTTTCTCAAAAATAAATCAACGTAAAAAAAAAAAAATTAAAAAAGAAACTCTTATCTGAAGCCACGTTCCTGTAGTACCTATCCCTCGATTTCTCTGGTCTGGGCAAGTAGGTTCCAAACTTGGCTCCGTAGGATCTGTTTTGAAAGGCAGATTCCTGGACTCCAGCCCTAACGATGCTGATCTGGTAGGTACGGAATGTGCCCAGGAACGTGTGTATCTTTTTTTTTTTTTTTAATGTTTATTTATTTATTTTTGAGAGCGAGAGAGAGCACGAGCAGGGGAGGAGCAGAGAGAGAGGTAGACACAGAATCCGAAACGGGCTCCAGGCTCGAGCCGTCAGCCCAGAGCCCGACGCGGGGCTTGAGCCCACGGACCGCGAGATCGTGACCTGAGCCGAAGCCGGACGCTCAACCGACCGAACCACCCAGGCGCCCCTGGAATGCGTGTTTCTAACAGGTGCCCCTGGTGATCCCGGCACGGGGGGCTCCAAGGACCCGTATTTGGAAGCAACGGCTCTGCCCACACCTTCTCCGGCTCCTCAGTCACTGCCCGTGGGCTGTGCCTCAGACGAGGAGCCCTGGGTAACACAGCGTGTTCCTGGGCTCCCCACGCTGACACGCTACCCCGACCCGGACACGTGTCTCCGAGCTCTGCCGTCCCGCGAGCTCCACAGCTGTCCTCCTAGCACGCACGCACTGCACGCCAAGTTGCATTCAGCCAGTGTTTATTGGGCACCTACTATGGGCAAGGCACCGGGTGCTGTGGGGTACAAAGACGAGAAGGCTAGTCCTCACCCTCAAGGGGTTCACAGTCTAGGGGGAGAGAGACACATTCACAGGTGACAAAAACACAAGGCAGGATGGGACGAGCTCCACAAAACGGAGGCAAAAACCGGCGGGGCAGGATCACTGGTGCCCAGGCACCTCAGGGGTATGATGTGGGCAGTGACGCCTCAGCCGGCCCCCGGGGGGGAGGGGCGGGAGTCCCAGAGGCGGGACGGAACCGAGAAGGACAGCTGAGGCGCCGAGAAGGCACAGAGGTGGCAAAGTCCACGGAACGTTGAGACAACAGGCAGAACGTCGACCTCGACGGAAACGTAGGACGCTAATGGGGTCACGCAGGGAAGCTTGAGGCTCGACGGTCGACGGTGTCCTTCCGGCCAGGAGGTAGGACTTCGTGCTGTAGGCAATGGGGAGCCATGGACGGTTTCTGAGCAAGGGAAGGTCACGGTCTCATCTCCTCCATCCCAGGCACGGAGCTGTGAGTAAACCGTGACTAGCTCTCTGCGTGTTCACTTCACTCGGGGGCCTTCCGCCCTCCCTTGGCCTCAGAGCAGAAGCCCGGTGGCCACAGATGCTTCGCAGGGCGGCACGAGGCTGGAAAGCCTCAGGCCAGGTGAGCTCAGACAGAACAGGAAGTGGGGCCTTCTGGAACCATTTGGAAGTGAGGGGCAGGGCCGAGGGAGGTGCTCAGTGAGCTTTGGTTACCTAAGCGGGTCGCAGATGAGCTGCAGAGAGAAACGGGAGCGCAAAGAGACAGCAGGGAGCCTCATCAGACTAAATCATCTCCCGTAAGCCACCCAGCCCCCCCCCAGCTCACTGGGCGAGGGGACCCCACAGTCTAACTTCCTGGGATCCGCAGGTGGGGTTTCTAAAAGCTCTACGCATAGAAGGTTCTCCGCCGACACCCTCCCTAGGATCCCGCCTAACCATCCAGTGAAGAGGGAGAATGGCGCCCTCCCCCACCCGGGCCACCCCAGCCTGAGAAGGGATGCGAGGCCACCGCCGTCCAGGTGGACACGGCGATGCTGGTCAGCGAAGGCTCCCCCAGAACCTCCACGCCGGCCGAAGCGGGTGCCTGGGCAGAGAGGGGCGAAGTCACGGCCGGGCTCCCCAGGAGAAACGTCCCCGGGGAGCTGGCGTGCACGTCTGGGCCCGGCCCGGCGGGGCCCCCGCCGCTGTTACTGATGGTCCACAGGCACGGGTAGGGGCTGCAGAGACAGAGACACAGACGCTTGCTGAGGGCCCGGGCCTCGGGACCGAGCACCCGGCCACGGCTTTCCTTCCAGCTCTGACCCAGAGGGCCCAGCCTGTGAGTGAGACCCCTCCCTGGAAGAGAGGGGACGTGACGGACACAGCGATCGGGACACCCAGGGTCGGAAAACCCGGGTTCACGTCCCGGTCTCCCGCTTACTGCCCCCGAGACCCTGGTCCGGGCGATACCTCTGAGCCTCGGCTTCCTCACCTTTAAGATCTGGAGTGATGACGATGCACACGTTACAGACGCTATCATGAGGATTAGACAACAAGGATACGAGGCCTCGCACGGGGCGCTCACCCAACAGTGGGCGTTATAATGAACTCCTCCATTGCTGGCTCCCAAACCCAACTGCTTGCTGGAACCACTTAGAAAGTTCTGACGCCTGGGTCCCGCCGCCAGAGAGCCTCAGGTTTTTACCAGTCTGGCGTGCCGCTTGGGGATCAGGCCTTTTTAAAAGCTTTCCGGTCGACAGTAACGCGCAGCAAATTTTGCACCCGAACGTAGATGAAATGACTGCGGTCGGGACCGGCTGGGTAAACGCCAGCGCCCTAAGCCTTCAGCCATCGCGATGTCCTGACATTTTAGAGCCTCTGTTATCGCCTGATACTGAGCTACGGGAGAATGGGCAGTGACGGCACTGGACGCGTTTGCTGTTCTCCCGCAAAACCGGGATGGGAGTCGGTAACGGGTTAAAGATGCTGCTGGGGAAACTAGAAACAGAAACGCCAGCCTGCACTCCGTGCCATGGTCCAGATACTATAGACCTGGCTGGGCCACACGACGCCTGCCAAAGCCCATGCTCTGGCTGTGTGCTTGTTGTCTGTTCGTTAGCTCGCTCGGCCTGCTGTGATTTGGGGTCTGACCTCTAGAAGAGGTCTCTTCTACGGCATCGCCCGCGGCAGGGCCCCTTCCTGATGCCTCGTGGGCCAGTGGGAGAACCAAGCACTTGGTGACACCACCTACTGGATGACCTTCAGGACGTCTTTAATGTGTCTGAGCTACGGTTTCTCCAACAGTAAAATACAACGAACAAAATATCTAGGACAGAACCTGCCACGTGATCGTTCACCATCTTCAAGGACTCGCTTTCTCACTTCCTGCCACCACAACCCAAACCCGTGCTTTTCCTTTAGGTAATCCAGCTGCGTAGCGACCGATAGGAACAAAACGTGAGCCGTAACCGCCAGGCTTCGTTTGCTAGCAGCCACATATTTTAAAAAAGAAAAAAGAAGGAAAAAATGCACTTACTGGTAATAATATCTTATGCAACCAAAAACGTGCAAAATATTATTTCAACATGCATTCAAGGTAAAAAAAAAAAAAAAAAAAAGAAGAGTCGAGATGTTTAATTCTTTGTTTCCTGCCCAGTCTTCAGACTTCCGTGTACTCACAGTACACGTCCGTGGGAACCTGCTGCATTTCAAGGGTTCAGTCTCCGCTGGCGACCGCTGGCTGCTGCATGGGGTAGCCCAGCGCTAGATCCTGATCGCCACAGTCACATCAGTATCAAAACCATCAAGATCCTAGCAACCCCAGCAACACCCACGCAAGCTTGTAAAATGCAGAATCTCAGGCTCCAGCCCAGACCTGTTCATCAGACTGTGCATTTTTTTAGAGTTCTTACTTATGTTGAGAGAGAGACTCGGTGAGCAGGAGAGGGGCAGAGAGAGGGGGAGATAGAGAGAATCCCAAGCCGGCTCCGCACTGTCGACACAGAGCCCGATTGTGGGGCTCAGTCTCACGCACCGTGAGATCATGACCTGAGCCGAAATCAAGAGTCAGACGCTTAACCAACTGAGCCGCCCAGGCACCCAGATTGTGCATTTTAACAGCATCCCAGGTGATTTTTTTTTTTTAATGTTTACTTATTTTTGAGAGAGAGAGAGAGAGAGAGAGAGAGAGAGAGCAAGCGGGAAAGGGTCAGAGAGAGAGGGAGACACGGAATCCAAAGCAGGCTCCAGGCTCTGAACTGTCAGCACAGAGCCTGACGCGGGGCTCGAACCCACAAACCAGGAGACCACGACCCGAGCAGAAGTCAGACACTTAACCGACCGAGCCCCCGCCTCCCAGGTGAGACTAACACCCATTCAAGTGTGAGCAGCCCTGCTGTAGACCAAAGCACTACGTTCCCCTAACATTTTCTAGACCAGCAAATCACAAGTTATCAGACATCTCCCAAGACCCGCCTTTTCGTTTTGGGTCCCTTTCAGGACCTTCTCAAAACTCTGCACACGGAACTGAACGCAACAGCGGACATTTACGTGGAACACTCCTGCTTACAACGCATCTTAAGGCGTGTTCTCCTTGTGAGCTCACCATAACCTACCGAGCCGTTCATATCATTTCCATCTTAGCGAGAAGAAAGCGGACGCTCGGTGAGGCTCAGGAAACCGCCTGAAGCCACAAAGCCCATACCAGGTAGAACCAGGACTAAAGCCAGTGTCCGTCAAACTCCAAGGTCCCTCCCTGTCCCTTTCCCCACACCGATCTCCAGAAGTTCGAACGACATGCAGGTCTCTGGTGTGTGAGTTCCGCCTCGGGTCCGGCATGCTATACATTCTGCCCTGTTACCTGGATTGCGGGCCAGGCACCCACCGTCTGTTCCCCTGTTCGGATGGGTGGCTTAGGAGAACACCGACAATCCAGGGTCTCGGCATACAGTTGAGCAGCTGCTCTCCCCCTCCCTTCTCTCTGAAAGTGAAAAGCCCATCCTGTGTTCATGTTCCCTTCCTCGTGGCTTAGGAGTCAGGACAATGGCTTAGGCCAAGGCACCCGAGGAAGAAGAATGACCTTGAGTCTCCAGTGCTAATGTCAAGACCTCGAGACCACCAATGAGCACGTTGCCGGCGTTGGTCTTACCTAGGCCCTGGATTGATCGGCCCGCTGGTGTGGGGTACAGACAGGATGCTGGTGTGGGGTGTGGAAGATAAGGAAGTCCAGCTGTCGGCTCCGGAGAAGACTTGCAGGTTATTGCTGGAGCTTTCTATCAAATTCACTTTGGGGAAATAAACAATAGTTCAGTTGATGGGGTGTGTAGAACACGCAACGATGGTGGCCAATGATATTATTCGAGGGCGAAACGTGGCCGTGGCTCATGCCACAGGGGCCAATAGTTTGTTAGTGCTTTCTGAGGGAAACGGCAAAGAAGGAAGCCCTCAGGTATACGGAACGTCAACCACATGGCACGTTCCGGTCCTATTTTACTCGGCACAACAGCGACCTGTCCTCTCCCCTTTGTCCATGAGGCTCAGAGAGGAGAGGTGATCCGCGCTTCATGACACAGACCCGTCTGACTCATCACCACCCTCACTCCCCCTGAAGAACGGATCGTGTCAGCATCCCCTCAACACAGGCCGAAGGGCCCGCCAGCGCCCCAGACGAGATTTCTAAGGACCCACACCTTATTCTTCTCAGCAACCCCAAGTACATTTAAACACCTCAAGAACAGTGTCTTCTACGTCTTTGGCTCTCCGTGTGCACAAATGGTGTGCATAAATAAGAGAGAGGAGGGAGGCAGGCCGAGGAGAGCGAGGAAGAACGTTCCAGTGCACACACCTGGCTGGCCCAGTCGCTCCTCGTCAGGATGGGGCACCTGCAACTTCTTCAGCCCCAGCTCTGTTTCCTCCGCCTTTCCCTCCACGCTCTGTTCCAAATCCGTTCCCGGACACCCTGGGTCCCCTTTCCCCCCCACCCCCGGGCCTTTGCTCACCCCACTCCTACCTCGGGGCCCTTCGCCTCTCCTGGGCCCCCTGCCTTCCGCCTCCCGCCTCTGCTCGCCCCCACCTCTGTCCGCTTCTATTCACCCTGCGAATCTCAACTTAACGCTTAACCGGGGCAGTTACGGCTGCTTGTTTCCCTCCGTTCCCACAGCACCTGGGCTGACGTGGGTTCTAGAATGTCTCTCAGACTGTAACGTGCAGGAGAATCACCTAGGGATCTCATTAAAATGTAGACTCGTCCAGAAGGAGAGCCCGAGAGTCTACCTTTCTAACGAGTTCCCAGGTGATGCCGTAGGTCCGAGGGCCACGCGAGAGCTCTCACTGCCCGGTGTTACGGTTCAGTATTCATGTATCCGCATGGGCCCGAGTTTCCTCAGGGAAGAAACTATCCCTTCATCACCTTCCCGTCCACTGTCTGGACGAGGGCCTGGCGGGTGGCAGGGGCTCAGAAGCTGTGTTTTACGTGCTGACCGTGGGAAGGGACCGGGAAGCAGAGCGAGAACGCTGCCCACTTTCTGGGGTCATTAAGCTACATTCTATTCCTTCCCAGAAGCAGCTCTCAAGGCTGCTGGGAGTGGCACACGAAGGGACACAGAGACAGGCAGCCGGTGACCCAGAAAGCCCTCTGCAGACAGAGCTCAGGGTGGGATCTTAACCCTCTCCTCCGACTCCCATGCCACGAACCTCACTTATTTCTTTAGACAACAACAAAAAAAATGTTTAATGTTTCCTCATCTTTATTTCCAATCAGAGAGACAGAGAGAGAGAGAGAGAGAGAGAGAGAGAGAATCCCCAGCAGCCTCCGCAGCATCACCGCAGACCTCGAGCTCACAAATCGTGAGATCAGGAGGACCTGAGCCAACATCAGGAACAACCCAGAGTCTGGGTCTTTAGGAAGACCCAGAGGTCTTCCTAAAAGCTCCCCAGTTCTGGGCCCCGCGTCCCCCGGACGTAATACAAGTGAAGAAAAGAGCCCCGCGGAGGCAGTGAGCAGAGGCCCTTCACCCCCATGAGAAACCAGGAGACGGAGCGTCTTATGAAACAATTATAAAACATGAATAATGTTATAACTACATAACCAACTATTAGTATACAAAATAAAACATTAAAATGATAGGGCGCCTGGGTGGCCCAGTCGGTTAAGCGTCCGACTCCGGCTCGGGTCACGATCTCACGGGTCGCGGGTTCGAGCCCCGCGTCGGGCTCTGGGCTGCCAGCTCAGAGCCTGGAGCCTGCTTCGGACTCTGTGTCCCGCTCCCTCCCTGCCCCTCCCCTGCTCACGCTCTGTCTCTCTCTCTCTCTCTCTCTCTCTCTCAAAAATAAAGAAACATGAAAAGGTTTTTAAAAACCATCACAATGATATTACCCAATATTATTACCTATATTCGGATGCTTCTTTTTACTACCCGCTGTGTACCCATTTCTCGGCACCACCACCACCCCCCTTACCCTCACCCCCAAGGGCCTAATTCGCAAAATCACACACCTGAGGGAGAATGGTTTCTATGCATGTAGGCAGAAGGATAGGGAGCCTGCCGGTGACCGCGGAGGCCGGGATAGTGCTCATAGCCATGGTGGGTGTGGGTTGCGGACAGAGGCAAGGGTGTCGCATACTGGTAACTGGCGTTTCCTGCTGCACACGCTCCGTCAGGATTGGAAAAGATCCAGCCTCCCACTAGAATAGACAAAAGGAAGACACAGAGACCGACTCTGAACTTCCACACCAAAAGGCAGCCGAGCAGCCGATGCACATACTGTGTCTCTGGGCGAACTACGCTGAACATCCGCCCGGGGTAGCGACGGGGACCACGGCCGCCGCCACCCCCCTTCCACAGCAGCACCGAAGCTGGCTTCTTTGGAGAAGGATGACAGTTCCTATCAAAGTTCGGAAAGCCTCTGGAGGAACGCTGGGCCCAAGCGACATAAAAGACCGTTTGAGTGAAAAGTTACAGAAATGCAAAAGTGAAGTTGCTTCTGACTTCACTGAATTAAATTAAAAGTCAGTCTGAGAAGCAATAACCTATTGATGTTAGACGCATATGTAATGTCCAGCTGCAGGGGGGGGGAATGTTTCATGTGGTTACACAGGCGTGAAGGCCTCTTTCTGCCCAGCGGGAAAGGTGTCTGTGGTTCTCACTCCAAGCAAGACGAGCCAGGATGGCTCACAGAAACTTGGTTTTGAATGGAAAACAAAAAACATGAAAGAAAGAAAAGGCATCAGAAGAAAGAAAGAGAGAAAGAAAGAAAGAGAGAGAGAGAGAGAGAGAGAGGAAGGAAGGAAGGAAGGAAGGAAGGAAGGAAGGAAGGAAGGAAGGAAGAAAAAAGAGAAAGAAAGAAAGAAAGAAAGAAAGAAAGAAAGAAAGAAAGAAAGAAAGAAGAAAGACAGAAGAAAGAAAGAAAGAAAGAAAGGAGGGAGGGAGGGAGGGAGGAAGGAAGGAAAAAGAGAGAGAAAGAAAGAAAAAAAGAAAAGAAAGAAGGGAGAAAGAAAGAAAGAAAGAAAGAAAGAAAGAAAGAAAGAGAAAAGAAAGAAGGGAGGGAGGAAGGAATAAAGGAAGGAAGGAAGGAAGGAAGGAAGGAAGGAAGGAAGAAAAAAGAGAGAGAAAGAAAGAAAAGAAGAAAGAAAGAAAGAAAGAAAAGAAAGAAAGAAAGAAAGAAAGAAAGAAGAAAGAAAAGAAAGAAGGGAGGGAGGGAGGGAGGGAGGGAGGGAGGAAGGAAGGAAGGAAGGAAGGAAGGAAGGAAGGAAGGAAAAAGAGAGAAAGAAAGAAAGAAAAGAAAGAAGGGAGAAAGAAAGAAAGAAAAAAAGGGAGGGAGGGAGGGAGGGAGGGAGGGAGGGAGGGAGGAAGGAAGGAAGGAAGGAAGGAAGGAAAAAGAGAGAGAAAGAAAGAAAAGAAAGAAGGGAGAAAGAAAGAAAGAAAGAAAGAAAGAAAGAAAGGAGAGGAGAGGAGAGGAGAGGAGAGGAGAGGAGAGGAGAGGAGAGGAGAGGAGAGGAGAGGAGAGGAGAGGAGAGGAAAGGAAAGGAAAGTTTGTCTGATGCAGGTGTCCAGTGGGCAAAGCCAGGCATGTGGTCACCCTGAACTGGACTCCTGGCCCTTGGTTTGCCACATTAAGGGACACACCTGAAGAAGCTCGCTGAGAAGACCGTAACGTGTGAGCTCAGAAAAGATGCGGTTTCACAAGCAGGTACTACACACAAGGCCTGTTATTCCAGCTCCCTTTAAAAAGTGTTTTTCTGAGAGCTCCTCCCTTTGATGCACGATATTGCTGCTCCACAGTGCGCATGTGCAGAGGCGCAGGGGACCGAGCGAGTAGAGGGCCCCCCACCCCCAGCTGGACCCGAGCAAACCCCCACAATTCACATTAGAGCGTCTCCGACACCAGGGTTAACTTTCTGCTCTGACCTCACTCACCTGGGATTCTGCTGCAGCTTTAGGGGGCTTCCTCCCCTCCTCCCATGCCATCCAGACATGGGGAGGCCAGGGCCCTGTTAGGGACGCCCACCCCCAGTGGCATATCATTCACCTCGCCCTATGGCTTTCCTGTCAGCCTCCCCAGTCTCCCCCACATGTGCAAGGGAAACGCTGCAGTGGTGACCAACACAAAAATGGGCAAACACTAAGAACAGGGGCAATTCGGGCCAGACTGACAAGGGTGTGGGGCGCAGAGTGGAGACGGAGGAGACAGTCCTGAACCTCTGGGAGGTGAAAACTTGAGTCTGAGAAATCCATCACCCCATGCCTATCTCCTGCCTGAGTTTCAGTCCAGTCCCCCAGGAACACCAGTTCTCTCTGGGAATTCTGGAAAGGGCATACACATGTCTTGAGTGGAAGAAATAACCTGTGGAGTCTTGAAAGAAGCTTTGGAACACAACAGGTAGGGTCCGAGTGCAGTCTGGGTGGGGTGGCTCCAGTGTTCCCCCCCACCCCAGGCATGTCCCACCCACTGTGCACCCAACTCACAGTGAGAATAGGCCACGTGCTGGCTCTCAGAGACAGCTTCCGGAATGTCTTTTAGGTGATTCCTGAAAGAGGAAAATACACCATGGCCATCCAGCGTATTCTACAAGTCCTGCGGAAAGTCTACCCCATATTCTCTCTGCAAAGCACTCTATATCTTTCATCTCGAATCTCTCCCCACCTTCTTCCTCCAGGATACTTTATCTAATGTGCAATTCCTCTTTGAATTTCAAGTTCATGTGACTCCAGCTTGCCATATTTATAGCTATCCCTATTTAGTCTGATCTCACTGATTTGGAGTCACTGCTCCCGCCTGGCGAAATTCAAGCAATAGCAACAGCTAGGATTTGCGCAGGACTTCGGGGCACAAACACATCTGTGATATGCTAGAACCACCGACAATCCCGGGGGGGAAATATTCCTATGCCAATTTTATAGATTTAAAAAGTGGACGTCAGAGAGGTTAAGTGACTTATGTAAGGTCACACAGCCAGGAAACGGCAAAGCTAGGACTCCAAGTCAGGACCGCATATTCAAAGTTCTGTTATCTCACACATCAGATTTTTTTTTATTTTTTTAGGCCTTTGGTTTTCTGAAATTACATTAAATCAAATATTGACAGGACGGACAAAGTCCTTTGATAGAAGTCAATGATAAGCACTATTTTTTTTTCTTTTTTTCCCTAGAATGGAAAGGAAAAACGCAAAGATGTACGTACAGCCACTGGCCTAAAGTGACCATCCACGATCCCAGAAGTCTCTGAACGTTCTTCTCTCAAAAGCTCTCTCCTTTATGAGCTACCTGTATGAATCACTCACCTCTCCTAGGCTCCATGCAGTTAAAAAAAAAAAAAATTGAAACCATACTACTCAGAGATAATCAGAGGAGGGGAGGAGTGAATTATTAAAAATCTGAATCACTTAATTATGTTTTCTTAAACGTGCCTGTGCTACTTTCGAGAACTGGTAGTAAAACGGAGCTGACAAAACATTGCCAGTTATGAGGTTCCCCTGGAGCCCTGCTTAAGGGACAGATAATTAGGAACTTTGTTGAATTGTGATGATTCTGTTGCAGATCGAATCGAATGTTCCAAACCTCTTTCTATCAAAGGGAGTGTGTGTCCTTTCAAGATCACCCTGTCATCAATCTCACATTTGCAGAAGCCAACCCGCAAGATTTCGCTGCAATTTCTCTACTCACCTCTCCTTGGCGTCCAAGAAGGCTTTGGCAAAAGGGTTGTACTTGATTTTGAGAGCTGTTATCTTGCGTTTACAAAGACAAGAAGCGTTAGTGACAGCGGAACACGTTACGAACAGACAGAACCCTGTATCTCCACCTGTGAATTCCTGTCCAATTGGAAGGATTCCCCCTCTCTTCCCTTTTCTCCCTGTCCGCGTTTCTTTGCTTCCTTCTGCACGAAATTACTAGTACACCGTTCCTGACAAAGGATGCTGTATTGTGGCTGCAGCGAAAAAGGCAAATGCAGCAAAAGCGAGCACGGGAAGGACAAAATTAGAAAGGAGCAAAGCCTGATGTGCTAAACCTGCCATGTCCTCTTTTATTTATTCATCCTTTTTTTTTTTTAATTTTTTTTTCAACGTTTATTTATTTTTGGGACAGAGAGAGACAGAGCATGAACAGGGGAGGGGCAGAGAGAGAGGGAGACACAGAATCGGAAACAGGCTCCAGGCTCCGAGCCATCAGCCCAGAGCCCGACGCGGGGCTCGAACTCACGGACCGCGAGATCGTGACCTGGCTGAAGTCGGACGCTTAACCGACTGCGCCACCCAGGCGCCCCTCATCCTTTTTTTTTTAATTGAACACCCCCCCACCAAAAACATCCCCGTGTCAGTTTTCTAGTCCCTGGGAACACAGTCGGAGTGATTCCCCCTCACCCAGAGAGTACGGCCCAATGTCACTCCATAAGTCTTCGGGGATCACTTACTCCTTGGGCCACGTTCATGTTCACACAAACACAGATTCTCACTCCCACCCGCCTTCGCGCCAACCCGCCGGCCTTCGCGGGCGTCCTTTGTCTTCAGAGCCCCCAGATGTACATATACGTGTATATGACGCACGTGTGCTCTCGGGACCTGAGTGTAAGTGATTTGAGGGCGGTGCACACATCTGTGATGCCCATCACAGCAGTCCCAGCAGGTACTAAGACTCAACAAATATTTTGCTGAATGAGTAAGCGTTGGAAAGAATGTTCGCTGCAGCAAGGGCCTGGGGGAAGGAAGAAAAGCGAAATACAAGCACGCCTCTTTCTGGCCCCGGGAATGCGGAAGAAATCAGAAGAGGGAGGAAAGCCACAGAGCCTGATGCGAGTGACCTGGTCTTTCTCCCGGCCTAAACCCGGGGGGGGGAGGGGTGTGGGGCGAGAAGTGGGGGGGTGTTCGGGTGCATAGGGAGACCTAGCATGCAGCCCCAGGGGCACGCTCCTCTCTCAGGGTGCATCTACACCCATTTGGCTGGAAAGTGTTGGCGGTAGAGGCAGGCTCTAAGGTGGGGTTTCCTGGGGTTGATTCCCAGGGGGGAAAATCAAGGTTGAAACACAGCATGAGGGTGGGGAGCTTGCCGGAGGGGTGGCCTTAGCCAGGCTGGTGGTCCGGAGGGGACTCTCTAGCACCCACCCAGCAGGCAGCCTGACTACGGGAGCAGGTGGGAGTAAGTGGGCAGGGGCATCGCCCTGGAGACGGAAGCGGCTAGGGCTTAGTCCCCAACACCCGCTCCCCACTCTCTAGAGTCGCAAAAGCCACACCCTCCCCTCAAAGACCCAGGCTCCACCATAGGGAGAGAAGCAGGGCAGGGAAGGCCGTCTAGAACACAAGCCTGTTTTAGCCTACGGTCAGCACCACCTGAGGGCCTGTTTAAATGATCTAATATTTAAAAAAATTTTTTTTTCAACATTTATTTATTTTTGGGACAGAGAGAGACAGAGCATGAACGGGGGAGGGGCAGAGAGAGAGGGAGACACAGAATCGGAAACAGGCTCCAGGCTCTGAGCCGTCAGCCCAGAGCCCGACGCGGGGCTCGAACTCACGGACCGCGAGATCGTGACCTGGCTGAAGTCGGACGCTTAACCGACCGCGCCACCCAGGCGCCCCTAAATGATCTAATATTTAAATGATCTAATATTTAACTGCTTGGAGGCACTCGGCCAAGAGGCCAGACGACTTGCAGAAACGCAATTACGTTTTCTCTGCACGTCTGTGATGGGAGTTAGACCTACAATTCAATTTCACCTTGAGGCACTAAGGTAGCCATTTCCAAATCCAAACGCTCATCATCAGAATCCTTTAGGGAGACTTTAAAAACTACAGATTCGGGGCACCATCCCTGGAGATTCTGACTCCATCGGCTGGGCGGGGGTCGGGGAGGGGGGAGCTCCAAATCTTTTAAAGCTTCCAAATAAAGACCTACAGCTTAAAGCAGCAATAAGATACTTTGGGGTTGTTCTGTTTTGTTTTGTTTCACCTATCAGATTATCAAAACTGAAAAGGGCTGATCATCACCCGTGTCGGGAACCGGGGGAGGGTTGCAGAGGCGTGGGCTCTCTGGGGGAGGTAATTGGGTGATGTCCCACGATTCTCAACCCACCCCCTCCTTGACAGAGAATTCCATTTCTAGATGTTCATCCATGCAAGCAAACAGCGGGGGCGGAGGTACTGGGATATTCTTTGCAGCATCACGGGTCAGAGCAAACAAAACACCTGTAAACAACCTAATAGCCACCCTGGGGAGCTGATTGCCCGAAAGACCATATATCCTCTGCAGGCACTTCAGAAAAAGAGGTATGCCTGAACCTAATCACATAGAAAGATATCCATAATATACGGCTAAATGGGAAATAAAAAGAAATTTTCAAACCAATAATGTACTTCATTAGCCAACTTATGTAAGTCTGTATTCTCTGTATATATTTATATATACAGAGAATACGTGGTGGGGGAAGACACACACTTTAAGCTGTTATTTGTGGCGGCCTTGGGGAGTTGGATTCAAAAGGCAGGAGGGAAAGAATACATTTTTACCTTTTGTTTGTAATTTTCACTGAACGTAGTTCTGCACTATGTATTTATCGTGGGAAGTTTCTGTAATGAACCTGTATTACTTAAAAAAAGTGTTCGTTTTTTTTTTAAGTTTAGTCAGAAAGGATCTAACCCCCCCCCCCCAGCCCCTCCGATGACACACAGACCTGGAAAGCCCTAGAAGGTGCACCCGGACCCAAACGTCCTGCGCCCAAACTAATCCACAGAGGCCAGGTTCTGCCTCCTCGGCTCAAAGCGCCAGCGGCTCCCGTGGGGCAGGAAAGACCTCAGTGTGCTCAGCACGAGCCAACAGGACAGGGAGCCTAACCCAAGCCGGAGGCGGGCGTGCAGGGATCGGCTCTCACAGACCCGCTCCTGGAGCAGGAGACCACCCGGCTCTGAGCACCAGCTCTGGGCCGAGCGCCCACCGGGCCCGGAACACAAAGACTCCTGGGTCTGTTGGTTTTAACGCAGTGCACAACCGTGCACCAGGACAGCAAGGATGGCAGGCCTTTGGCCAACAGGCAAGAGGGATGGAGAGTGGCTTCCTCCTGCTCAACTTCATCTCCGCTGGGGTATTCCGGACTCTAGCTCTGCTAGATTCACCGGTGAATCCCAGGAACCCACCTCTCACCCACGCTTGGTCCCCATCCCCCACCTCCTTCCAGGGGACAGCCGCCCAGGCACGCGCCTGTGCACACTCACCTCCTCGTTCTGATAGGCGGTCACGGCTATGAACTGGGTTTCTGGGAAGGAGCAGTTCATCACCATTCGATGGGCACCTCCGACGCGCACTATGTGAACCTGAGGTTCGTATTTATGCAGAGAATTCAACATTATCTGTTGAGGTGGGAGAGGAAGAGAAGGAGAAGCCATGCAGAGCCTGGTGTAACACAGGCAATAGTGACCCCTTTGGTTGGTCCCAGGCTGGGCACCCAAGCCCGGTCAGGGCCACACGTTTCATATCCGGGTCACCGGAGCTGCCACCACACGATTCCCTTGTCTGAGAACTGAATGGCGGCGGGGGGGGAGGGGGGTAGTTATTCAGAAGCTCCCAGGGAGCATGAAATGGGAGCTTATGCTAGGATTGCCAGAAAGTTCTAAAGCGTTCAGTTCTCTGCCAACATCATGCCTTCCTTTTCTCTCTCTCTCGCTCTCTCCCTATTTTCAGAACAACAATGTGGATTTCGATCCATTAAAACATACTGGTTTTCTCCATATGAGGAATCCTGACATCTCAAAATGCTGACGTGGCTGCCTTTTGCAAGCGACTAGCTAAAGAGTAAGGATGTCTGACGTCTGACGGTTACCTAGCACCCACTCTGCGATTCACACAGAAGCCTTCTTAAAAATCTTAAGTCGTGGGGGTGCCTGGGCGGCTCAGTCGGTTAACCTTCTGACTCACGTTTTTTGGGCTCGGGTCATGATCTCAGGGTTCGTGAGTTCGAGCCCCACTGCGCTGACAGTGCAGAGCCTGTGTGAGATTCTTTCTTCCTTTCTCTCTCTCTCTCTCTGCCTGTCTCTCAAAATAAACAAAGTTAAAAGAAAAAGAAAGAAAAAGTCTTCGGTTGTGACATGTGGGAGGCAAGAACAGTTCGCTTTTCAATTTCCTGTTTTAATAAAGAACTGGAACCTTCTGACTATTGCCCAGGCTTGGGTGGGTCACCTCCTCCTCCGAAAACACCAGCTCCCATGTCCCTGCTGGTTAAACATGGGGATCAGAAGAGGCCACAGAGATGGAGGGCTGAGAGGCCGACAACAGGAAATAGGGGCGAGGGCCTCGCCTCCCAGCTCCGGCTCTGAACAGCCTACAGAGTTCCCCCACGCTGCCCCCCCCCAAACGGTCTACATTTTATAACATAAATCACAACCTTACACATTACGCTAATATCTGCCATCCTGCCAGAGAAAACAAAGGAGGAAAAAGCCCCAAATTCGTGTTTACTCTAATTGGAGACCTTAAATAAAACCTTCCTTCTTTAAGGTGTGTTTGTTGTTCTGAAAACCCAAGGCGGATTCAATATTCTATTGACAATTATCATCATGCCCAAGCGGAGGTAGCAATTATTTCATTTGGGAGCCGCTTTTTATTAAGGCATTTGTCTATTGCCAACATGCCACTTACACCAAAACAGAGGGGAGAGAACAACAAAACCCTGGTACCCACAACCATCTCCTTCTCCGGGGGGCTGGGTAAAAAGCCCCACACAAGACAAAACTCTGAAAGGGCCCTCGATGATTAAGTAAACTACCGCGCTCTCTCCCTCTCTCTTAACATCAGGAAGTCCATTAAAAACTGAAAGCACCAATTAAGAGCTGTTTATTCCTGTTCACATTTGGACTCCGGGGAATAATTGGCTTCCATGGGAGAAGAGGCCGGTGAGGACCCCTCTAATTGCCTAAATGCACCCTTGATATTTCTTGATTGGGGGTGTGGGGCGGTCGGGGGGCCAGGCGATCAGGCGACCCGATCTTACCTGCCCTCCTCCATTGAGCTTGTTTGTCAGTTTCACTTTGCTGAAGGAGATGGGAGCTTTCATCCAGTGGGCCCCAAAGTTGGGGGAGTCCGGGTGGATGTAGACGCAGCTGTGGCTGGAGACCTCTGGCTTGCCCGCGGGCACCCATTCCCCGTTGACATACTTCCAGCGGTGACTGTCCGTTGGGACGAAGTCCAGCAGGAGGGAGTACATGGCATTGGGGTCCAGGCCCGTGACACTGATCTTGAGGACGGGGAACATCCGTCTAAAAGAAGAGGCACAAACTGAGTCACAGGGGGGATGGCGGCGGGTTCGGGCCACCCTTCGCCTGGTCCGGCCGTCTCTCCACTGCGCGGAGACCTTCCGTGGAGAGCCTCGGGGTACAGAGAGTGCCCCGGGACAGCAGCCCCCCATTCCAGAGCCTCCTTTTTTACAAATGAATTTTAGACTGGGGTTTTAGGGGCGCGCCTGGGGAGCTCAGTTCAGTGTCGGACTCTCGATTTTGGCTCAGGTTACGTGATATCGAACCCCGTGTTGGGCTCTATGCTAACAACGGGGAGCCTACTTGGGATTCTCTCTCTCCCTCTCTCTCTGCCCCTCCCCCCGTGCATTCTCGCTCTCAAAATAGAGTTAAATATGTTTATATCTATATAGATATATGGGTTTTACTGAAAACCACTGTGCTCCGTTTTAAAGTCTGAAAACCATTAATCTAGTCATTTGACAGAGGACCCTGAAGCCCAAAGCATATCATCACATGCCACATCCTCACGGAGTCCTTTCTTCAATGACTTCCTCCGGGCACACATCAGCTCTTCCATTAAGGCCACAAACCAGTCCTTCCCCTGTCACAGAGAACACTAGCTCTGAATGACAGCAATAGCATTGAACGGCAAAAACATGGTTTCATGGTAAAAATAAGTGAGGGAACGCTTGGCTCTACAGAGCTAGACCAGTTCCTTCCCTGCGTGACTTCTCAGAGCCTTTAATATACGAATGTGCACGATAAACCTCCGAGCAGATGAGGACTGCGCACACACGGAACTTATAGGACAGCGGAACCATCCTTTCACTGAGCATTTTGTGCGAATTTGTGTTCAAGGGATGTACTCAGAGACGCACCGATCTGGAGTCCTCGGTCCTTCTTCCACCCTCTAGAACGGTGCCAGCAAATGTGCTCTCACATGTGTGGAGAGGCTACCTCGCTTGGCTTCTCCATCTCTCTGGTTTGTTTTTCCTTCACCGAATGTCCTAAGTCGCTCTAATCTATCCTCAAAAGACCTGGTTTCTGGACATGCCCCCTCCACCACCTGATGGCCCCGGACATCATCGTATTGTGAACACGTCTTTTGAAATCCCAATCTCCACATTGAGAAGCTAATAACCGAGAGTCTGGACACTTGCTACCCAAAGCGGTCCCAGACCCAGCAGCACCAGGATCACCTGGAAGCTCATCAGAAACGCGGAACCTCCGACCTCACTCCAGACCCACTTTTCCCAAAGCCCCAGGTGCGTCACAGGAACATTAAAGCTGAAGCGGTACTTAGCTTCAAAGCGTCTTTGGCTTTGAAGACAACAACGAAGGAGGGGCGCCTGGCTGGCCCAGTCAGTTAAGCTTCTGACTCTTAATTTCGGCCCAGGTCATGATCTCACGGTTCGTGAGTTCGAGCCCCGCGTCGGGCCCTGCTTGGGATTCTCTCTCCCTCTCTCTTTGCCCCTCCTCTACTCTCTCTCTCTCTCGAAATAAATAAATAAACTTGAAAAGAAAAGAAAAGAAAAGGGACCCAGAGACGGACTCAAGCCGTGCAGGCTCCCTGCCTCCTGAGCTGACATTACGAGCGCTTCCTGAGCAATCTGGACATAGATCAGAATTATCTTCCTTCGGCACATCCCACCTCACTGGCATTTCCTTTCCTGGCCCCTCTTTCAGCTTGGTCTTCCAGCTGGCGGTGGTGGGGTGTGCTTTCAGACCCCTGCCTCAGAGACCAGTTCCCATCTCCTCGCGGCGGAACACAGAGCCTGGTTCGTGTCTCTGGTCCGGGACTCGGTAAGGATTCGGCAGTCCCTCCGAGAGGCCGGACGGAAGAGCGATCTTGGTTCCGTCTCCCGCCCTTCCTGAAGTTGTTCTCCAAGCACACTCACCCCAGCCTTGTCCACGGGGGGGGGCGGGGGAAGAACTCCACGAGCTAATTCACCAAAGTGCTCATTCTAAGGCCTGGCGCCTAGTGAGTGCTTTGCAAACGTCGGATGTTCTGTCATTACGTCTAAGCCCTTCAGCTGGCCCAGCTCTGCTTCTGTTCCAGAATCCTGCCCCGGGGCAGTGACTTTGGAAGTTGGAAACGCGGGACACCAGGTCCACCTTCCTTCTGCCTGGCTGACAGGTGCCAGTTCCCTCCGCCTTTCTCCCTGGAGAGAAGAAGTCTGGGCAGAACAGAGGAGTGACTGCTGATGGCTTTGGGTTCCTTTTTAGGGGTGAGAACAATGTTCTGGAATTAGATAGCGGTGATGGCTGACTATTCTAAAAACTATTGAATTGTATGCTCTACAAAGGATGAATTCGATAGCATAGGAATTCTTTTTCCAAAACAAAACAAAAAAAAAAGAGCAAACTAATAATTTACACCACCACAGTTTTTATTCTCCAGCAGGATCACAGTTATTTGCCCAGAGACCCTGGCCTTGGCATCACGAGTGGGAAATGCTAAAGGTTTCCTCCTTCCCCCGGCTCCCAGCAGAACTGTTTCTCCCTTCCCTCTGTCTTGGTGGGCACAAGGAGACAAAATCTACATAGGAGGTTACGACAAGTATGTGAGTTAAAAGAAGTTTCTAGGAAAAAATGCATCAGATGATGCACCTCGAATCCAGATCCTGCCTGAACACGGCGTTACTCACCTGTCTCTCCTCTCCATTAATGATGAGACTTTCATGATAAGGAAAATGAGGATTCTCCCCTCGGGAGGCTCCCTGCGTCATCTAAATTCTTCCATTTGCACATTTTTTCTTTTTTTTTAATGTTTTATTTATATTTTTGAGAGAGAGACAGAGCATGAGAAGAGGAGGGGCAGAGAGAGGGGGAGACAGAACCCAAAGCAAGCTCCAGGTTCTGAGCTGTCAGCACAGAGCCCAACACGGGGCACGAACCCACGAACTGTGATATCATGACCTGAGCCGAAGTGGGCTGCTTAACCGACTGAGCCATCCGGGCGCCCCCCCTTTTGCTTTTTCTCCGACAGAAGGATTCCATCTCTTCTCTTCTCTCATATCAGACTGAACTATTCCCTTTCGCAATATATTTTAATGTTTTCCGTTATTTTAATAATCCTGGCCACATACAGAAAACGAAGCCCCGGGGCACCTGGGTGGCTCAGTTGGTTAAGCATCTAACTCTTGGTTTCAACTCAGGCCACGATCTCGTGGTTTGTGAGTTTGAGCCCCGTGTCAGGCTCTGTGCTGCTGGTACAGAGCCTGCTTAGGATTCTGTCTCTCTCCCTCTCTCTCTGCCCCTCCCGTGCTCACGGTTTGTCTCTCTCTCAAAATAAATGAACTTGAAAGAAAGAAAGAAAGAAAGAAAGAAAGCAAGCAAGCAAGCAAGCAAGCAGAAACCTCCTGAAAGCACAAATGTCATTTGCAAAGAATCACAAAAGTGGGCATCAGAAATGATCGTAGGGGTCAGATTGGGTCACTTTGACAGCCAGGAGCCTGGCTTGTTTGCACGACGTACACAGAGAAGAGATGGTCTGGTTCCTGGTCCTTTGCTTTCTCTGAAATGCTGAAGTTTGGGTTTGGGTTTGGGTTTTTCAAGAAAACTCAGGAATTAAATGTGGATCACTGTCGTTTCACACACAAAGTTAGAAAGCACCGCAAGTTTTCTCGGTAAGGATACGCGGTACGTGTGAAAGCAATAAAAAGAAAAGAAAGCTCACGTAACATATCTTCTCACACTGAAGTGCGAGGAAGGACACGGCTGCTCCAGCACGTGGCCGGGCCGTTCTCTCCACGGTGTGATCGTATAACTCTGCCTTAAGATTTACGAGATGACTTCACGAAAGACAGTTTTTCCAGCGACAGCAGCTAAACACGGAAATTTACGGCACCCGGGACTTGACGTATGTGCGTCTCACTCACGTCGCATTTTGCCCCACGGAAGTAAATGTTGCCATGCCCATTTCACAGATTGGGCACTCGGGGTTCAGGAGGTACGTGTCCGTGCTCCTCTGGCTCTGCCCCACTGCCTCCTCCTCTGGTACGTTCACCACACCTTTTCTCTCTCCTTTTCTTTTCTTAAATTGAAGTATAGTTTACGCCCATAACACTAGTTTCAGGTGCACAACATAGTGTCGTTCCTTTTACTATTACTTTTTTAATGTTTTCTTTAGTTTTTGAGAGAGAGACAGACAGAGGGTGAGCAGGGGAGGGGCAGAGAGAGAGAGGGAGACACAGAATCCGAAGCAGGCTCCAGGCTCCCAGCTGTCAGCACACAGCCCGACGCGGGGCTCGAGCCCACGCACCGCGAGATCGTGACCTGAGCTGAAGTCGGACGCTTAACTGACTGAGCCACCCAGGCGCCCAGGATGAGCTGCACTTCTAATCTGGTTGATTTTCCTCCTTCTGTTTCCAAGGTATGGCTCACCACAGAGGAGCCCCAGAGTTGGTGAGGAGCTGAGAAATATGTAAGTCGGTCCCTAATTCGGGAGTTGGGGGGGAAGGAGAGAGACAGAAAGAAGGGGGAAGACAGGGAGAAAGACAGAGGGAAGGAGGGAGAGGGAGAGAGGGAGGGAGGGAGAGAGAGACAGAGAGAGAGAGGAATAGAGAAGCAAATGCAGCAGGGTGAAAAAGCAATCCCCAAAACCATGCTTGAGGGACCACAGGTGGTTGGGCCTTGCCCGTGAACTCTGCTTTGCTAGGAGGTCGGTTCCTCCCTCTGTCTTCTCCTAACGGATCTTGAGGGCCAGTGCTGCGAAGGAGGCTACGAGGAGTGACGTTGGCAGGAAGACAGGGGGCAGCTGTTGGAGGTGGGGAACAGCAGAGATGGTTAAAGGTAATATTCACCTTCCGCTCTCACCGCAGAACTATGATATTCGTCAACTACCCGTCAGGATGTGTGTGTGCGCACGCGCGTGTGCACGCGCGTGTCGAGGCTTGTGCGATGGTAAGCAGCCTTTAAGAGCAGCAGAAGGAACCTGGTTAGCAGAAGGCAGCTGGCACCAATACCCACGATCCCCACGAACCCTAACTGTGAACTTTGGGGGGGAAACGGTGTGTGAGCTACGGGGCAGGGAAGTGGCTTCGCCTGATGCACAGCCTCCGTGTCCCCCCCCCCCCTCTCGCACGGTCAGCTCGCTGCCCTTAATCACTGGCAAATTCAACTTAATGATTCCCCACGCTTGTTTGTTTATAACACATGGGCACACCAATTACGTCTGAAATGCTTCCAGTTTCTGAAAACGTGTGCAAGGCAAACCGAATCAGAACTGGGTCGAAATGATTTGACTGCGTGGAAATACATGGGAAATACGGCCTTTTCCACTCAGGTGAAGACAGTATAGTAAAGACACTAAGAGGTGCAGGTGATTTCATATATTTGCCTCGGAAGCCTGGAATAAGGGTTCTGTTGTTGTTGTTGTTGTTGTTGTTGTTGTTTTCTCCGGCCTAAAATTGAAGTTCCTGGCTCCAAGGATTGAGATGAAAGAGAATACTCGTCAAGCTGCACACCCTACAGATGATTCAAATGAGCTCTAGGGGGATGTTATAACTGTTGCTGTTGTAGCTGAAAGAGACTGAAGAGGGAAAACTGAAAGTTGTATTTAGAAAGGGGGAAGGGGGAAGGGAGGAGGGGAAGAAAAGGAAGGACAGGGAGTGAGGCAGGAGAGACGGAGGGAGGAATGAAACCCATCAGGGTCTTGGTTTCTGGGGATAATCCAGGGGGACGTCCTTTCTTTACTACCTCTGATCAATGTCAGAGAGAAGCCTCTCTGTGTGTGTGTGTGTGTGTGTGTGTGTGTGTGTGTGTGTGTGTGTGTACACACACATATATATACTGAATTCTTTCATCAGCCCACCCTATGTTATTTCAAAACTTGCTATTAACACAGAACAAGGAGACATCAAGTGGACAGGAGCTATCTGATTACCCCCACTGAAGCTTCTAGACCCCCAAAAGTCTGCCCACGGGGGCAGGCGGGTTATGTGGAATGGAAAGGGCTACAGCTGGGTGTTAAATACCAGAAACAGTCTTCCGCACAGAGAAGGGCCACGGGGGCATGTGCCCCGGGCTCAGGAGTTGGTCTGGAAGCAGGGATGAAGCATCTGGAGATAGCGGGTCTGCAGGCAGAGGCCGGGGGTACAGAGAAGATACGCAGGGACAGAAGGTTAAGGGAAGACAAGGGGACAGGAGCAAGAACGATCTTTTGGTATCGAGAACATTAAGATGTGGCTAACAATCGGGGCGCCTGGGTGGCGCAGTCGGTTAAGCGTCCGACTTCAGCCAGGTCACGATCTCGCGGTCCGTGAGTTCGAGCCCCGCGTCGGGCTCTGGGCTGATGGCTCAGAGCCTGGAGCCTGTTTCCGATTCTGTGTCTCCTTCTCTCTCTGCCCCTCCCCCATTCATGCTCTGTCTCTCTCTGTCCCAAAAATAAATAAAAAACGTTGAAAAAAAAATTAAAAAAAAAAAGATGTGGCTAACAATCTAACCTGTGAAAATACGAGATAGGCCACGCTCACTCACGATCCACCGCGTCAATTTCTTAGACATGTGTCTTCCCTTCTTTATCTGAAGCATAAGGGGAACGGTCTCCTGGAAGAATCTCGATCCTAAGGGGTTCAGAGACCTTTAAGAGAACCTGAGAAATGACTCAGTTCACTGGAGGAAGGGAAATGACAGCAGGACCTCCACAGATAAGACTAACCAAGTTGGCTGACATGAGACTTTTCTACAAAGGCTATTTTTTCACATAGCTAACATTAAAGGACTTTAAACCTGGGAAGATTTTCCGATTTTACATATGCAGAAAAAGTATTTAGGTGAACAGAGGCACGTGGAAGCCATTCCCAAATTGCAAAATTACGGGGCACCCGCGTGGCAGTGTCATAATTCTCCCAGGTAGACGAGGAATGGTGCATTTCATTCAAAAAGAGGAAAGCAAGACATCAGGGACGGAGGCATTTTGCACAAGGGCAGAAGCCTGCCAGAGGTCCTGCTGGCCCCAACTTTTCTCTCTTACCAGCATTTCTCCGAAGGGCCACAATTGGAGCTCTGCTGAAACTGAGCATATCGAAAATGCTTTCTGACTTTTGTACTTGTTGACCTTGTGAACCAACGGTTCTGTGAGCATCGTCTGACTCTCGGGAGCCAGTCTGGCCAAGCTGGGAGCAGAGAGATTTTCTTTCAAAATATTTGCATCTCCTGTGCTTAAGTGAAACCTCCCACTATTCCCCTAACAGCCACTTAGCAGGGCTGGATTTAATAGAATCCAAGAAATGCCACCGGAGATCGGTTTCTGTTAATCTCTCATTTGTGGCGATGGGAAAAAAGCGGGTCTCTTCTCTTTTCTCAGACAGTATGTTACGGCTTCAGCAACTATTCCTGCATTGGTTCTCCTGTCACCACAAACAGACACAATCTCAGAGGAACCCTCACCACAAACACACACGAGGAAGCAGATGTCGCGACAGGCAGTGAGATGAAACTTGCCCTTTGGCTCCCGATCTTCAGCTAAGTCCACAATTCCCTGGCAAGTTTGCTACCCTTAAGAGGAAACATCCGGCTTCCAAATAAAGTTGACTTTCACCTTATCCGAACGGCGGTGGAGCTCAGGTCGGCTCCAAGGTACGCAGTCAGTCAAAACATAGTATCACCTCCCGACTAACTTCCCTAAGGCCCCCACTTATGGTAATTTCCCAGGATTTCTCCATGGAGAATGCATGCAAGGTGACTTCATCCTCCGCTTCTCTGACCTCGGGAAATTAATCAAGCTGGCTGGGGGAAAGCCGTCTGAGATTGTTCGTCTCGTGAGCATTTTAATCCGACTCGGCTGCCTCTGAGTGAAGAGCGGCAGCCTCTTCCATTTTCGGGGGGTCTCACCTCCCTCGCCAAGCCCCACCCCCCCCCTGCAGCCCAGGCCAGGCCGCAGATCCACTCACCTGCCATTCTTGGTCACGATCATTTCGTTAGTGACTTCCTTGAATCTCTGCCAGAGAGGCGCGTCCTCCAGGATGATCTGAAGCTGCTTCTCCGTAGGGTCACCTTTTTCCCTCCCTGCCTGAAGCTCACTTTCTACCACGTTGAGCAGCCGAGAAACAGTGCCATCACTGGTCTTCTGGGCGCCCAGCTTGCTCATGGCCATAGGCCCCTCTCAAACTTGGCCGCGGAGCGTCGTGACCTACCTCGAGCCTGCTTCCAGCTCCTTCCTCCTCTCACCTGCCTGCTTTTCAAACCCAGCCCGGCAATGCCTGGGGAGCTGGGGAGAAGATGCTTTGGCTCTCGCCTAAGCTCCTAGCATGACACCCCTTAAGGTCTCCAAATTATACCACCAACCTGTTAAGCTTCAGTGGGGAGGGGGAGGGGGAGGGCGGGGAGAGGTAGGAAGAAAAAGCCCTCTCTTAATTACTCATTGGATCAGGTGGGAGACAGCCTGGCTTTCCCATTGGCTGCTGTGCATAGAATAGACATTTAAGAAGAGTACTCCATCCAAATTATCAGGCTTTTATCTTGTTGTACCTGAAGAGGTCTAATCACTGTTTTGAGGACCATTTTCCCATTAATTAAAACTGTTCCAGGCCCAGACTGCGACAATCAGGCAAATCATGTTTGTGTATAAATCGTGGCATGTGGTACCTATAGGAAAAGAGCTCCTGGGGAGAATCGCCAAACTTGAGGCCAAAGCAGGCTGTCCTGCCACAGTCAGGAACCCAAATCCCTCCGATATCTACCAGCCCCGGATGGAACAGCAAACACGAAAGGCCAAAGGCACCACGCCAGGGAATATGGCAGCCGTACCCAAGAGTGAGTGAAGATGTTCTGTGTGCCACCCACTCAACGGTCAGAGATCCAGAGGAAGGGGAAAGAGCCAGGGCCCCCTTCCTCCCGGAGCACCCCCTACTGCTCCTCTCCCTCCTCCGGGACCCTGTGCACACACAGGACCCCAGCACCTCCCGCAATCAGATCTCCAAACCTCGTCCTTCCTCCCTAGAAGTCAAAGCCCGAGTTTTGTTGAGTCCAGCCCCAGCCAGAGGGAGGAAAAAAAACTCACTCAGCATCATATTACCCTCTCCAAGGAAGCACTGCCCTCAGTGAGTGAAAATAAGCTGTTGACATTACTAGGCAGAGCAACTTGGACCCAGAAGGATCCAGAAGGATCCAGAAGGGCTCCACAAGGGCTCTCGGGCTTTCCTCTTAGACGGCCCACGACCTATCTGGCATTCTGGGGTGAAGCCCCATTTTCCCTGGGAAGAGACCGCCAATAGATGCTTCTTTTACCCATGACACACAGTACAAGCCGGGGAGGTGGGGGCAAGGACAGAGCTGGCCAGGGGTAGATCCCGGGGGTTAGGAGTTTCTCTCTCATTACAACCCAAAGAGGATTAAAGGGAAAATAAAAGCAAAAAAAGAGAAGAGAAAGTCAGGGTAAAGATGATACTTAAAACGCATTCAGTGCCTAGTAAGTGCCAAATACTGGTGACACGTCACATCCAGCGACAAATGAGGCCGAGTAGCCTGGGCCTTCGTGGAATTAACAACCTGATGCGGAAAATGAATAATGTTCAGCGGTGACGAGTCTATGCAGACTGCGTAACGGGTGGGGTAGTGGCACCCAGCAAGGCGGGGAAGATCCTAACTAGAGAGGGTTGTGTGGAAAACCTCGGAGGAGCAGACAGTCTTGCCGAAACCAATGAGATGCCAAGGACACAGTCGGGGAAGAGTCGGGGAAGAGTTCCAGGCAGAGGAACCCCAAGCGGTTCCTGGCACGGGTGGGCCAGTCGAAGAACTGTGGGAGGCGGGGCCGGAAGGGGGCTACAGAGAGAGTAGAGAAGATTTGCTCCGAGAGGGGCCTCGTAAACTATGGCAAGGAACCGGATGGTATCCAACGTGAGACAGGAAACCCGCGGACAGAATGAAGCAGGAAGGCAGCATGATTTGCTTTGTACTTTTCAAAGTCTGATTTGTACCCGACAGACCAGTCAAAGGCAAGGGTTGAAGTAAAGAGATTAGGAGGCTGTTAACAGCGGTTCAGGCAAGAGGCGGTCGTGGCTCAGCCTGAGTGGAGGCAGTGGCTGCAAAGATGTGAACGGACTCCAGATACATCTTAGAAGCAGATATGACGGGGGCGCCGGGGTGGCTCAGTTGGTTAAGCGTCTGACTTCGGCTCAGGTCACGATCTCGCGGTCCGTGGGTTCAAGCCCCGCGTTGGGCTCTGTGCTGATGGCTCGGAGCCCGGAGCCTGCTTCGGATTCTGTGCCTCCCTCTCTCTCTGTTCCTCCCCTTGCTCTCTCTCTCTCTCTCTCTCTCTCTCAAAAATAAATAAAGATTTAAAAAAAAAAAAAGGAGCAGATAGGACAGAACTCTAGGGACTCCGTGAGGGGCAGAGGGGGAGTGAGGAACCATGCACGTGATGAATAATTAGTAGACGGCATGGCCATGTGCTGAGATGGGGAAGGCTGGGGGCAGAGGTACAGCTTTGGATAGTGGAATCAAAATGTCATTTTTCTGCGCAACACTGAGACGACTGATAGACGCATTAATGGCCGTCCCAAAGATGTCCGTGCCCTACACCCTGGCACCTGTGAGTATTATCTCACGGGATAAAAAGGGATTCTGATGCTCCACGTCATATGACGTCAGGGAACGGCAGATGAAACCAACAAGGAGATACCACTCCACACCTGTTAGAATGGCCCAAATCCCAAACACTAACAGCACCCAATGCCGCCGAGGACGGGAGAGGACAAGAGCTCTCATTCGTTGCCGGCAGGAATCCAAAATGGCACGGCCGCTTGGGAAGACAGTCTGGTGGTTTCTCACAAAACTAAACACCGTAGGGTCTGGCAATCTCTTTCCTTGGTATTTACCCAAAGTTGTTGAAAATTTATGTCCACACAAAAAACTTGCGCGCAGATTTTTAGCAGCTTTATTCATCATGGCCCAAGGCTGGAAGCAACCCAGATGTCCTTTAGTGGGTGAATGGATACCTAGACCGTGGTCCATCCAGACCGTGGGATCCTAGTCACCACCAAAAAGAGATGGCCTGTCCACGATGAAAAGACACGGGAGAATGAACCGAAGTGCATTTTGCACAGTGAAAGACGCCCATTTGAAAAGGCTACCTACTGTACGATTCCAACCATAGGACGTTTTAGAAATGGCAAAACTATGCAAAAGCGAAAAGGTCGACGGTTGCCAGGGGTTGGGGAGAAAGAGGAAGAGGGGTGAACAGGACTTTTAGGGCAGTGAAAATACTCCGTAAATTACCGTAATGACGGATACCTGTCATTACACATTTGTCCAAACCCACAGAATGTACAACAGTAAGAAGGAGCCCTCATGAAAAGTATGGAGTTGGGGCGCCTGGGTGGCTCGGTCGGTTGGGCGTCCGACTTCGGCTCAGGTCACGATCTCACGGTCCGTGGGTTCGAGCCCCGCGTCGGGCTCTGGGCTGATGGCTCAGAGCCTGGAGCCTGTTTCCGATTCTGTGTCTCCCTCTCTCTCTGCTCCTCCCCTGTTCATGCTCTGTCTCTCTCTGTCTCAAAGATAAATAAACGTTCAAACAAAAAATTTAAAAAAAAAAAAAGAAAAGTATGGAATTGGGGTAATGATGGTGTATCGATGCAGTCCATCGACTATGACCAATTTACCATTCTGGTGCTGGATGTTGAAGGCAGGGGAGGCTGCGGGTGGGAGGGGGAGGGGCAGAAGGCATATGGGAAATCTGTACACTTTCAGCTCAATATTACTGTAAACTTAAAACTGCTCTAAAAACTAAAACCTATTAAGGGAAGGGGGTGGGGGGCCCTCTAGATGTGACTAAATTAAAGATCCGGAGACGGGGAGAATATCCAGAATTACAGGGGGAGCTCGGTGTAATCGCAAAGGTCTTTATATGAAGGAGCAAACGGATCCGGAGGCCAACAGAGAGGGTAAAAGGGACAGAAGCAGAGGTCAGAGAGGAGAGAAGATGGCTTTGAAAGATTCCGCTGGCTTTGAAAATGGAGGAGGGAGTCCCAAGCCAAGGAATCTAAGCAGCCCCCAGGGGATACAAAGGCAAGGAAATGGATTCCGCCCCTAGAGCTTCCAGAAGGAGCATCTGCCATCATCCGGATTTTAGCCCAGTGAAACTGATTGGACTTTGGACCTCCAGAACTAGAAGATAAATTTGTGCTGTTTTAAAGAAACTGAGTTCGTGGCATTGTGTTACAGCAACAATAAGAGACTAACACGAAGACCTTAAGACACGCCTCCAAGTAGAGATTTCCAAAAGGCACTGCTTAGAATCGTGGCACGAGTGTGGCTCTGAGCTTCCTAGCAGCCAATGCAAAAAAAAAGGGGGGGGGATGCAATCCGGCATACATTACACCGTGTTCCTAAAATAAAAACGACCCATTTGCCCATGAGAAAATGTTCCCATGAATCTAAAGAATCCTAAAGAAAACAGAGGGCAATACAGTCAACGATGTTTCCCCCAAAGAGTCCATAACACCAGTAAGAAGAGGGTTCTTGTTTTCAAGGAATTTAACAAGCTACGAGGGAGAAAAAGACATATGCTCTGGGAACTCTAATACAGAGTGTGCAAGGTGTTTTGGAAGTACCAAAAAAGGGAGAAAAGTAGGAAATAATAATAGTGTTCTTTTCTTGTCAGTTATATCCCAAACCATGTGCTCCTGAAAACTAGGTTAACTCATGAGTTTCTTCAACCAGCGGGCCCCTGAGAGGATGGCCCTTAGGGAACAGCACACGCAGTGGCCATGGGGCAGCCCCAAGACAGGGTCCCCAAGCAATAAAAAACGGTTTACGCTCTCTTGGCTTTATGTCTGGCCTCTTTCCAGCCTATGCCACCTCTGAAATCTTATATTGGGCATTTTTTTTAATGTTTTTATTTATTTTTGAGACAGAGAGAGACAGAGCATGAGCAGGGGAGGGGCAGAGAGAGAGGGAGACCCAGAATCCAAAGCAGGCTCCAGGCTCTGAGCTGTCATCACAGAGCCCGATGTGGGGCTCGAACTCATGAGCCATGAGATCATGACCTGAGCTGAAGTCAGACGCTTAATGGACTGAGCCACCCAGGCACCCCAATTTTTTAATTTTTTTAATGTTTATTTATTTGTGAGAGAGAAGGAAAGAGAGTGAGAGCACACATGGGGGAGGGGCAGAGAGAGAGGGAGACACAGAATCCGAAGCAGCCTCCAGGCTCTGAGCCATCAGCACAGGGCCCAACGCAGGGCTCGAACTCACGGACTGTGAGATCATGACCTGAGCTGAAGTCGGACGTTAACCGACCGAGCCACCCAGGTGCCCCAATATATTAGACATTTTAGATGGAACCACACGGAACCGCATGAAACGGCTGATACTCAGCATGTTTTACCTGGAAACAACGGCAATTTCATATGGCTCAATCTCATTCTTGGATTTAAGCTAATATAAAATGCCTTGACTATATACTAATACCATCTATATAATAATACCATTTTACTTGGATAATTGGTTTCTAGTTACTAAGTATCTTATTAAAGATGACTTTGAGAAGTATAAGGGAGAAAATAAAAACTTTCCATCATCTCAACACCCAGAGACGCCTGTTAACAAGTCTGCCGTAGATACTTTTTACTTACAAATATATGCACACTTTCTCCTTTAAAAAATGGGATTTGAAAACCGCGTGGCAGATTGAACACATGCGTTCGTTCATAACTGCTCCCCACCAAGCCCCTCTAAAATGGCACTAAGGAAATACACAGTGTAAACCCACACAGTTGAAAAGTACAGAAGAGGAAATGGGGCAGATAAGAGCGGTCAACAAATGCTGGAAACTGATGAAACAAATGGATGCTGGAAACTGACGAAACAAATGGATGTCCCCCCCCCCCACCACCACCATGTAGCAGATCAGAGAAAAGTGGAGATCCAGGCTTTCCAGGCAGAAGCCAGTAAGAAGCAAGCCAGCCTGTGCCCGAGAACTCCGAAATACCTCAGGGATCGGATGCATCACATACCTGTGACACCCGGGGGGGGTGGGTGCTTCTGGCTAGGATCAAACAGGAGGAGGTCTTGAACCTTTATATAAGAGCACCGGGTGTTGTATGGAAACCGATTTGACAATAAATTTCATATTAAAAAAAAGAAAAAAAAGAAAAATAATAAATAAACAGTGCTATACTGAGGTTGGTTTTTGAAATACTGATTTTTTTTTCTTTTTTTTCTTTTTTTTTTAAATTTTTTTAATGTTTATTTATTTTTGAGACAGAGAGAGACAGAGCATGAACGGGGGAGGGTCAGAGAGAGAGAGGGAGACACAGAATCTGAAGCAGGCTCCAGGATCTGAGCTGTCAGCACAGAGCCCAATGCGGGGCTCGAACCCACGAACCGTGAGATCATGACCTGAGCCAAAGTCGGACGCCCAACTGACTGAGCCACCCAGGTGCCCGAAATACTGATTATTAAAGGCACGGTGACAAATGGGCAGAGACAGGGAGGCTAGCCAGGAGCCCGTTACAGGAGTTCAGGGGAGGGATGGCAAGGTCATGAGCCAGTCAATGGCAGTAAGTCATGTGAGGAAAGCGGGGACACGGGCGCATTAGCAGATAAAGTCCACATAACTCTGGCATCAATTAGATGTGGGGATTAAGAGAGAGGAAGGAGTTAGGAAGCCTCAACAACTTTGAGTCTTGAGTGACCGGTCGACGCCAATACCATGAACGGCCATAAGGAACACAGGAGAATCGGGGTTGAAAAGACAATGTTGGGAAATGTTTGACTTGACTCCTGGACAACCCACTGGAAATGTTGGAGGGAATTGAAAATAGGAGGCTCAGCAGCGCCTAGGTGGCTGAGTGGGTTAAGCGTCTGACTTCGGCTCCGGTCGTCATCTCGTGGTTTGTGAGTTCAAGCCCTGCGCTGGGCTCCATGCCATCAGCTCGGAGCCTGGAGCCTGCTTCGGATTCTGTGTGTTTCTCTCTCTGCCCCTCCCCTGCTCGCGCTCTGCCTCTCTCTCTCTCTCTCTCTCTCTCTCTCTCAAAAATAAATAAACGTTTAAAAGAAAAGAAAGAAACTTTGTATAAGAAACAAGTTAACCTTTAGATCCCCCCCTCCTCCAGCCAGGCAATTCTCCTTCCCCTATTGCAACAGAAAACAAGAGACTTGACTTTCAGAAGAGAGAGGGTTTTGAGAGGATTTGTACTCAGAGACAGCAGTCACTGATGGGGGCAGGGGTGAGGACCATACTGAAAACAGAGGATTAAGACACGCTCCTTGCATAATAGATTTGATGAGTCCTCAGTGAGACGACACATCCCCAATCACCACTGACCGTAATCAAATAGGGGAAGCCAACATTTGTAAAGCCCTGCCCATGCGCACTGGCATTCCATAGGGATTGATGTGCCTCGCCCTTAAATACAACCACACAGATGGTGGGGTTTCAGGCACAGAAGTCAGACCAAAGGGGGAAAAAAGGAATTAAAAAAGGAATTCTGAAGACACAGAGACAATTTTGCAATCTCATCCAAGACTTGGGAGTCTTTTTCCAACCTCATTCAGGTCGTTGTCAGAATTCTGTTCCTTCGGCTCAGTGAACTTCTGACTCTGGCTCAGGTCATGACCTCACACCTCATGCGTTTTGAGGGTTTTCAGTCAAACGTTACGTGGTTCTTCCTAGATGTGGGGAATGCTGCACTTTCAACAAAGTGGCAAACCCCCCCTCCCCCCGCTCGCCCCCACACACACACCACAAAGACACGCTACATAACCAGAAACAGTCAACACAATTAAAATTATATATACAATTCCAATCTATGAAGAAGCTTTGCCCCAGTGACTGAATATAACAAGGGAGAGAAGGAACTGAGATGTCACGCAAACCCCAAGCACCGAACATCCTGGCCGCTTGCTCCCCCCGCAGAGACCAGAACCACAGCGGTCAGCTCAGCCACACATCAGGTCGCATCCGCAAATCCACTAGATCAACTGAGGCTCCGCCTTTTCACCAAAGCTTCCCCACGGGCAGGAGTGGGATACAGGTGCTGCCCACGCCCCTCGTGAGGGAGCACTACGTAACTACCCCACCGATGAGCCCAACTCCTCTTCACCTCACATTTTACGTGTAACGAGGAAATCCGCTATGTAAGCAAACCCATCGCGAATTCTAGAACAAAGCAAAGACCTTGCGCTGTAGAAATCCCCAGCCTGTAAGAATCTTGTGTAGATGTGGACGTTCACTTACGGGCCTGCTTCAAAGAGGGCTGGGTGCTCAGTGTGTGCTCGGCACCACGTCCGACCTCAGGGAGCTCGGGGTACGAGGAGACCGACAAGTTACCTGCCGTGGAAGTTCGGCAGAAAGGTCACCGGAGGAGGCCCAGGAAAGGGAGAGCCAGGGACACACCTGCACAGAGCAGGGGACACCTAAGCTGAGTCTTGGAAGTCTTGCCTTGGGCTCGGGAGGAGCTGCGTTCCAGGAAGAGAGAATGAATAGTCTACTAAAAAAGCCAGCGGAAGCAAAACACCGAGCATGTAAATAACATCAAGGAGAGTTGAGCCTGTGGAACGTTAGACCAGACAGGACAGGGCAGCCGGGCTTTGGATGTTCAGTGCTTCCCATGAGTCAACAATTTTAGGTGGCACGAGGGCTAACGCTCGTTATCGTAACAGAGAAGTGTAACCAGCATGTGAAACCCATGCCTTTAAGGACACGGTTTCTTAGGACCAAAAAAAGTAAAACTAGGGGCACCTGGGTGGCATCCAACTTCAGCTCAGGGCATGATCTCACGGTTCGTGAGTTTGAGCCCTGCATCGGGGTCTCTGCTGTCGGCCCGGAGCCCACTTCATATCTTCTATAACCTTCTCTCTCTGCCTCTCCCTCCCTTCCTTTCTCTCTCTCTCTCTCAAAAATACTTTTTTTTTAAAGTAAAACTAGAAAAGAGATGTCACTTACATTAAAATGTTAATAAGGCAATGGCTAAGGTAGACCTTGAACCTCACAAAGGCAGGGAGATGACTAGCATTTAGCAAAGTTGCCATGCGTGATGAGTCCTGGGGCGAGCAAGCAGACAAGCCGATGGGAGCAGCATTTTCGGGAGAGTGCTTTAGGAGGCGTGGAAGCTGGGTGGGAAAGCAATGGGAGGCAGACAGGCAGGGAGCAGCTGCAGCTCGCGAGGGGTGAGGGAGAGCCACGAGGGGCATCGGGGAAGGAGGACACGGCAGGGGTGAGAGCTATTTAGAGGGCAGGGTCCACGGAAGTGGCAGTCCCTGGCGTGGCTGTCAAGGGAGAAGGCACATGTGGTGATGGTCAAGCCTCTGGCAGGACGGCCCGGCGGGTGGCTGGACCGCTCTCCAGGACGGAACAGAGAAGAACCGGGAGGAGCTGGCTCCATGTTCCCCACGGGCAGGGGCATTAAGGCCCAAAAGGAAATCAGCAGTGCACAAGCCGGCTGTGAGCACACCCTGGGACACCACCCGAACATCAAGAGCTGGCAGCCGGGCAGGGTGGATGCCCGGTTCGGTGACCTCTGGCTGCTGAAGGGACCAAGAGGGCGACACCTTCCCTTTCGGCCTGACAACTCAGTAAGTTCTATCTCACAGGCCCAGCAGCTGCCCTGCTGTCCCGCTGCCAGGCGAGGGGGTTGGGGGGGGGGGCGGTTATTAATTAAGATGTGCCGTCTAGCTGACACCCGATAGCACTGCTGTGTCCTCGGGCACAGAGCGGCCCGTGTCTCGGACTTAAAGGGCAAAAATTGAAAGCCACGCAACCTGAGCTCATGAGCTCGCGCTGCCCTGAACATCCGTGCCCGGATCCCTGAGCACACCCGCAGAAGTCATGTCTGCACATTCAGTCCCTGCAGCCTGCGGAAACCGAACACCTTTCTCCGCCCACCTCCAGTGGCACCGGGAAATTAACACTCACCCAGGTATCGGTCATAATTAAACTGAACAAAGAGACAGCTGCTCCTACCTTTCTTTTTTAATCACCAACATGCAGCCCTAGGGATTACTAGCTTTGGGGTGATTTAGGGAGGATTACTCTTTCATTAGTGTCTGGGGTCAGTTCCAATACAATGTCATTAGAGCCTTTTAAGAGACCCTCCTGGGCCAGCGGCCCATCCCTTTCCATGTCTGAAAGGTTAGATTTTACAAAGCCACGGGCAACCTACTTATCAGGCCCCCCAAATGCCTGTGACTTTTCCCCAGAAATATCACCCCAAAATGAATTCTGCCCACGTTCTGCAGACATTCTGCTCTGAGTTTCTAGGTGAGAATGGCATGGCATGAGAATGGCATTCTAAATCCCCCGTTAAGACTCCACCAACGATAAGAAGGAACAGCAGTGAGATAGGAATAGGGCTGTCCTTCCATGTTGACGAAGTTGAAAGATCTGTGACATCCCTGTATAGCTACCCACCGTACATCTACCAACCACACCCTTCCGCAGCGAAATCAGGGACACACACACAGTGACACTGACTTTTATTCAATCAGCAAACATTCAGGTGTCTATGGTCCTTCGGGCGGTTTGCCGAGGGCTGGGGATACGAGGCGAAAGTGGGCAAAAAGAGACACAGCCCACGCCTTCACGGAACCGAGTCTGCTAAGGACGATGGCACGAGTCAGGGAGGTGAGGGAAGGCCTCCCAGAGGATACGAGGCTCACTTTGGAATCTGGTGGGCAAGCAAGATGGGCGAAGAGGAGAAATCCGGGCAGATGGAACCGCACGTGCAAGGCCCGCGTGGCGTGACGGAGAGAGACTCGCGAAGGCCAAAGGAAGGCGGCAAGGGAGGCAGAGGCTAGACCACGCAAGACCCCGCGGTCTTGTGGGTCAAAGTACGCAACACTGCCTCCTCCTAAAAGTAACCACTCGGGTTACATTGAAGAGGGGTGGACAAATTAGGAGCGTTTCCTTACCTCCAACAGGGACGGTGGTAAGTTGGACGCATTACCTCTGCTCTGTTTACAATACCTACCTTCCCACCAGTAGCCACAAGGACCTCCAAAGACGTTCACAGCAAGCTGGAGCCCAGGCAGACACACAATTTGGGTGGCTTTTCACTGTGTGCCTAGTCAATCTCCGTTTTTCTGCCCATTCGTAAGAATCGCTTGGATTTTCCTGCACTTTTAGATCAGCTGCCGAATTTTTATTTTCCGGTGAACTCTGCACTTTCTATAAATTTCTCAATTTCACCTTGTACTTCCTCTTGAAGAATGTTTATGAAAATTTGAAAATAGAAGCAATTTCAATTTTGATCCCCAGTGGACTTCACTATTCGACACATTCCCTTCTTTATTTTAATCCCCTCAATCCCATGAGAATTCAAGTTTCACTTGTTTAGAAAATGAAACGTTTCTCCCTAGAAACTTGTTAGTGATTTTTTTTAAGATATTTTCCATTGATTGATTGTTTTATCTACCTTGAATCAAGCTCTATGATAGTCTAACTAGAAGCTAACATTTCCTCCTTCTTCATGAGTTAGCTTACGGATAAACATGACTCCAGAAAACAGAAGCATGAGTTCTACGCAACAGTTCAGAAGTAAAGTTCAGAGTAGATTTTTGGGAGCGGAGGGATGGGCGAAATAAGTGAAGGAGATTAAGAGGTACAAACTTCTAGTTATAAAACAAGTGAGTCACAGAGATAATGAGTACAACATGCAGAATGTAGTCAATAATATCGTATTAACTTTGTACGGTGACAGATGGTAACTGGACTTACCACGTGAGCATTTCCTAATGCATACAATTGTCAAATCATCCTGTTGCATACATGAAACGAATATGTTATCTGTCACCTATACTTCAATTTAAATGAATGAATGAGGGGCGTCTGGTGGCTCAGTCTGGTAAGCATCCGATTTTGGCTGAGGTCATGATCTCACAGTACTTGAGCTTGAACCCCGGATCAGGCTCTGTGCTGACAGCTCGGAGCCTGGAGCCTGCTTCAGATTCTGTGTCTCCCTCTCTCTCTCTGCCCCTCTCCCGCTTGCACTGTCTCTCAAAAATAAACAAACATTAAAAATGTTTTTTTAAATAAATGAAAATAGAGTGCAGAAAAAAAGACTTTCAATTATCCACTATGTATATGTGTAAGTCTAATGAGAACAGTCTTTTATAATAAAAAACACATGTGTATATATGAATAACTAAAAGTTTTTTTTAACATACAACTGAAGTATTTTACCTAAGTTACATGTAACGTTATCTTCTAATACTAAATTCTGAAGCAGAAAAATTTGAAGGCGCCCAGCAAACTACTCTGGCTATGAGGAAGGTAAGAAGAATGAAATCAAATTTCACCCTGCCCACATAGACATATTCACCATTCTTAACTTTGTTTTGCATTAGCTTTGATACAACTTGAAAGAAGATGGCAAATAAATGTGAGGGGCTCCTGGGTGGCTCAGTCAGTTGGGCATCTGACTTCGGCTCAGGTCATGATCTCACAGTCCACGAGTTCGAGCCCCGTGTCGGGCTCTGTGCTGACAGCTCAGAGCCTGGAGCCTCTTTGGATTCTGTGTCTTTCTCTCTCTCTCTCTCTCTCTCTTCTCTCTCTCTCTCTCTGCCCCTCTCCCGCTCACACTCTCTCAAAATTAAATATTTAAAAAAAAATTTTTTTAAAGGAGAGTATGTGAGAGATGAGCGAAAAATGTCAAAACCAAAAAGGCTGAGAAGGGAACTAAAATGGCCATTGCCTTTATCAGTAAAAGCTTAAGAATTTTAGGGGCACCTGGGCGGCTCGGTCAGTTAAGCATCAGACTCTTGATTTCAGTTCAGGTCACGATCTCACGGTTCATGGGTTTGAGCCCCACATCTGGCTCTGTGCTGACATCTCAGAACCTGCTTGGGATTCTCTCTTTCCCTTGTTCTGCCCCTCCCTCAGTTCATGCTTGTTCTGTCTCACTCAAAATAAATACATAAAAACTTAAAAAATTATAAAAAAAAAACACAGAAAGGTCATTTGTGGCTATGACAGAACCTCAAAAGGTGATAGGAGGGCATTTTTGTTTCCATTAATGGCAAACCAAATAATCTGGAACGAGTCCGTATGCTGAGGACAAACAGATAATCTGGACAAAACATAATCATCTACTTGAAGTCATCAGAGACCCAACAAGACAGCAAAGAACTGCAAAGTCAGGACAGGGAGGAAGACAGAGGTTAGGGAAGCGATTTGGGTATTTGTAGTGCTTCTCCCGGGAAGGTTTTGCCAATGGCAAAAGAGGAGGCTAACGATCCGAAGCGCTTTGAAGGCCTCCTGAGTCTTGAGGGGCGGGGAGACTAGGGTGCAAAGAGGTCGAACAGCTGATACAGCTTCTTCATCTTTGCATTTGGCCTTGAAGAGCCGTGCCCCAGGAGAGTGAGCCAGGAGTAACTTCGGCTGGTAGTCACCTTGAATTTACCCTGAGTTGCTGGTACCCCCCAACCAGTTGCCAGAACACATGTAAATTGTCTCTGGAAGGTCCCGGGCTTCAAATTATTTCAACTAAGCTCTCTGCAGATGCAGCACTTAGCACATGATAAAAATAGGCAGACGGGGGAAAAGACAACAAAAGGAAAACCACGAAAACCAGAAAAAGCAAAGGACACTAGAAACAACTGCAAAGGCTTCAGATGATGGATTTGACAGACGCACGCTGGCCATTATCAGGGAGAAAAAAGACAGTGACGGGGCTTTTCCGCAGGAAAGTGAAAGCTATTCTTAAAAGAACTACATGGAACTTCTAGAACTAAAAAACACAACCAAAAATAAGAACTCAGGATGGATAGGTTCAACTATATATTAGACACAGCTGAAGACCACATAAACTGTAAGAGGCTAGAATATCTAGAACTGAAGTATGAAGCAACAAAAGAACTAAAGCACAACAGGAAGGAGGGTAAGAGACCTCATATGAGATTCCCAGAAGGAAAAGAGAAAGAATTAAGAAGCAGTAGGTGAAGAGAGATAATGGTTAAGACCTTTCCAAAACTAATGAAAGACATTGAGCTGAAGGTTCACGAACCCCTAAAAACCCTAAGGTCATAAAAAGAAACTGACATCCAAGTACGTCACGGTAAAATACTGAAAACTACAAAGATTTGGGGGAAAAGACAGTTTGCCTTCAAAAAAGACGCACCGAGTATCATAAAACTGACTTCTAAACAGAAACCATGAAAGTAGAGAGGCAATGGACTGCTGAGGAGGATTCTAGGAAGATGGCACATTAGAAAGAACCAGAAATCTGTCTTTCCACCTAGACAACAATTGCGCTGGCACAATCTAACTATTTTGGAACTCTGGAATCTGTTGAAGCCTTGCAACTTCCAGGGGAAGGCTTCCACAGTAAACGTCAGGGAATTTCAGTGAATTTCAGCTCCTAGCACAGAACAGCCACCCATCCCTCTCCCCCCACCCCCACCTCCTAGTCACCCTGCAGGCAGCTGTGCACGTGTTTCTGGGGAAGCTACCCACGGCCTGTGAAAGCTAGGGTAGATGAAAAGGACAGTGACCTCTAAATACTGGAGATCTGTGCTCTGATGGCTCATTGCTACTTACTCCTTATCACAGAGGTAAGCAGCCATTGTTGCTGCCCCGCCTCACTTGCTGTAAGCCCTCCCCCCTCCAGCTGAAGTCACTTCCTGGGGATTTAAAGGGCCAGTACCCTCTCCCCACCCACCGTCATTCTTCTCTTTTCCCCCTTGGGAGCCATACATTATAAGACGAGGACATTCAAAAACAATACGTGAGTGGGTAGGGGTAGAAAGTGCATGTCCAAGGCTCAGGAAAGACTACCCCTCAGGCTGACCTTAGGCATAGAGACAGCCTACAACAATCAAAAACACAAAAACTAAAAATGGCAAACCCTGGAGGAGAGATCATTTGATTTCCAGAGTTAACACATTACTATATTCAAATGTCCAGTGTTCAACAAAAAATCATAAGGAATGCAAGGACAGGAAAGTGTGGCCCATGGAAAGGAAATAATTCAACAGCATCTGTCCCTGAAAAAGACTTAATGACAGATAGATAGACAAAAAATTTTTAACTACCCTAGAGATGCTTAAAGAACTAAAAGATGTGGAGGAAAATCAAGAAAATGATGTGTGAACAAAATGGAAATATTAATACAGAGAAAGCCTAGGAGCACCTGGGTGTCTCAGTCAGTTAAGTGTCCGACTTGGGCTCAGGTCTGATCTCACCTTTCATGAGTTCGAGCCCTCTGTCGGGCTCTGTGCTTACAGCTCAGAGCCTGGAGCCAGCTTCAGATTCTGTGTCTCCCTCTCTCTCTGACCCTCCCCCGCCCACACTCTGTGTGTGTGTCTCTCTCTCAAAAATAAATAAACATTAAAAAAAATATTTTTTAAGAGAAATCCTAAAAAAAGAAGAAATTCTGACATTGAAAAGTACAATCATTGAAAAATTCACGATAGAGATCAAAGGCAGATTTGAGCAGGCAGAAGGAAGAGTTAGTAAACTTGAAGACAGAACAAGGGAAATAATCAAGACTGAGAAACAGGAAAGACTGAAGAAAAGTCAACAGAGCCTAAGGGACCTCTAGGAGACCATCAACTGGACCGACAGGTGCATTGTGGGTGTCCTAGGAGACAGAAAGGGCCAGACAGACTACTTGAATAATGACTGAAAACTTCCCAAATTTGATGAGAAGACATCAATATAAACACCCAAGAAGCTCAACAAATTCCAGGTAAAATGAACTCAAAGACCTACACCAAGTCACATTACAATCAAGCTTTCAAAAGACAAAGAAAAGCAAGTGATTCTTGAAAGTGAGAGAAAAGTGAATCATCACATACAAGGGATCCTCAGTAAAATCATCATCAGATTTCTCATCAGAAACTTGGGAGGCTGGAAGACAGGGAGCCAATATGTTCTAATGCTAAAAGAAAAGAAAAACCTGTCAACTGAGAATTCTATATCCAACAAAACTGCCCTTCAAACATGAGAGCAAAATCAAGACAGTCCCAGATAAACAAAAGCTAGGAGAGTTCATGATCACTAGACCTGCCCCACAAGAACACCCAAGGGAGTCCTGAGAGGTGACATGAAAGTCCCAGACAGTACCTTGAAAGTACTAGAAGGTATCTTGAAACTAAATGGAGAAATAAGATCTCGATAAATGTAAACACAGGAGCAACTATGAAAGCTAATTTTGTTGTAAGAATGGTTTATAATTACACTTTTGTTTTCTACATTTTAGACACTAATATACTTAAATACGTTTAAAGAAAAAAAAAAGGATTATCGTAAAAGTAGCGCTATCGTAACTTTGGTTTGTAACTCCAAATCCTGTTTCTACGTAATTCAAGAGGCTAATGCAGTTAAAAGAATTATTATTAGTTGCTGTTGTTTTTAAGTTTACTTTTAACCGTGATTTTTAAGCATACTTTGGACTTTCCCAAAAAACTAAATATATGATCCAGTAATTCCACTTCTGAGAATTAAAACCCCAGGAAACAAAAGCCCTGTCAGAGAGATAAATGCACCCCTGCGTTCACTGCAGCATTATTTACAAAAGCCAAGACATGAAAACCACCTAAGTGTCCATGAATGGTTGAAAAGATCAAGAAAACATGGTGGGTACACACACACACACACACACACACACACACACACACACACACACAATAGGATACTATTCAGCCGCCTGCCATTTGTGACAACATGGACGGACCCTGAGGACACTGTGCTAAGTGAAATAAGTCAGAGAAAGACAAATGCTGTCATGTCACACTTATATGTGGAAACTAAAACCAAACTCATAGAAAGAGATCAGATTTGTGGTTATCAGAGGTAGGGATGGGAGGCGGGAAAATTAGAAGTAGTCATAAGGTACGACCTTTCAGTTAGAAATAAATATTGAAGGGGCGCCTGGGTGGCTCAGTCAGTTAAGGGTCTGTCTCTTGATTTTGGCTCAAGTCATGATCTCCCAGTCCATGGGGTTGAGCCCTGCGTTGGGCCCTGTGCTGACAGTGAGGAGCCTGCTTGGGATTCTCTCTCTCTCCCTCTCTCTCTGCCCCTCCCCGACCACACTCTCTCTCAAAATAAACATTAAAAAAAAGTACTGAAGATGTAATGTATAGCATGATGACTACGGTTAACACTACTGGATGGTATATTCGAAAGTTGCCAAGAATAAATCCTAAGAGCTCTTATCACAGGGAAAAAAATTTTTTATCCTTTTTTTTTTCTATCTGCATGAGATGATGGATGTCAACTTATTGTGATAGCCATTTTACAATATATCTAAGTCAAATCACGATGCTGTATACCTTAAACTTACGCAGTTCTGTGTGTCAACTAAATCTCAATAAAACTGAAAGGAAGAGGGGCGCCTGGGTGACTCGGTTGAGCATCTGGCTCTTGATTTCAGCTCAGGTCATGATCTCACCGTTCATGAGTTTGAGCCCTGTGTTGGGCTCTGCACTGGGATTCTCTCTGTTCCTCTCTGACCCTCCCCGTTCATGTGCTCCCTCCCTCTCTCTCTCTCTCTCTCAAAATAAACTTTAAAAAAAGTAAAAGGAAAAAACAACTCTGAAGAAAACCAAGGAAGTGACACTATAATGCCAGGATAGTCATCTTTGAAGGTGGGATAAAGGAAGTAGTAACTGGCCAGGAGCATAAGGGAAAGTTGAGATGCTGGCAATGTCCTTTTTTTTTTTTTTTTTTTAATGTTTATTTCTGAGAGAGGGAGAGAGAAGAGTGCAAGCAGAGGAAAGGCAGAGAGAGAGAGAGAGAGAGAGAGAGAGAGAATCCAAAGGAAGCTGGGAGCTGTTAGCACAGGGCCCAACATGGGGTTTGAACCCACAAACTGTGAGATCATGACCTGAGCCAAAGTCGGACGCTTAACCGACTGAGCCACCCAGGCGCCCCTACAATATCCTATTTCTTGACCTGGGTGGTGGTTATACCATCACTTTGAAATAATTCGAGCCATACCTTATTGTGTTTTGTATTTTGTTTCTGTGTTTTATTTTTTTGTTGTTAAAATAAACAAGTATTTTAAAACTGATTGAATGGAAAGAATAGTTAAATCCACATTATAATTCACATGTCTCTCTCAACAATTGATAGAAATAGACAAAATCAGTATGGTTAGAATTTGAACAACACTGGAGCACCTGGGTGGCTCAGTCAGTTAAGCATCCGACTTCAGCTCAGGTTATGATCTCACAGCTTGTGGGTTCGGGCCCCGCATCAGGCTCCGTGCTGATGGCTCAGAACCTGGAGCCTGCTTTGGATTCTGTGTCTCTCTCGCTCTCTGCCCCTCCCCCTCTCATGCTCTGTCTCTGTCTCTCTCAAAAATAAACATTAAAAAAAAATTTTTTTTAAAGAACTTGAACACTGCCAACCAATTGGCCTAATTGATATTTATAGAACACTCCACCCAACTGCTGAATACAAATTCTTTTCCTTTTTTTTTTTAAATTTTTTTTTCAACGTTTATTTATTTTTTTGGGACAGAGAGAGACAGAGCATGAACGAGCGAGGGGCAGAGAGAGAGGGAGACACAGAATCGGAAACAGGCTCCAGGCTCTGAGCCATCAGCCCAGAGCCCGACGCAGGGCTCAAACTCACGGACGGCGAGATCGTGACCTGGCTGAAGTCGGTTGCTCAACCAACTGCGCCACCCAGGCGCCCCCAAATTCTTTTCAAATACACATGGGGCATCCACCAAGATAGACTATATGCAGAGCCTAAAACAAGTCCCATTACGCGTTAAAGGATGAAAATCATTCAGAATATGTTTGCTGACTACAACAGAATTACAAACCAGTAATAGGTATCTGGAAAATCCCCAAACGTCAGAAAATTAAACACACATCTAAGTAACCGATGGGTCAAGGGGCACCTGGGTGGCTCAGTTGGTTAAGCATCTGACTCTTACTTTCAGCTCAGGCAACGATCTCACAGTTCGTTCAGTTTGAGCCCCACGTGGGGCTCTGCACTAACAGCACAGGGTCTATTTGGGATTCTCTCCCCACCCCACCCCACCCCCATTCCCCTGCTCCTCCTCTCTCTCTCTCAAAATCAGTAAACTTAAAAAAAAAAAAAAGATTTTAAGCAATCATTGTGTAAAAGAAGAAATTATAGGGAAGCAGAATATCTTAAACTGGGCGAGGCCATGTTTGGGAGGGGCAGGGAGTGGAGATATGGTGTGAGGTTGGGGTAGGGAAAGACAGGGAGGGGAGGAGGTGGTGAAGCCAGAAGCAGGGGGAGGGGGAAGGGGAGAAAAGGCGGGGTGGTATGCTGGGATTGTGGAGGCAGTCCAGAGGTGGATGGTAGTAATAATAAAAAGGCAAAAAAGAAAATATTTTGAACTTTATTAAACTGAAAAACACAACATACCAAAATTTGTGAGATGCAACCAAGGCTGTGCTTCCAAGGAAATTTATGGTATTCAGTTATATTAGAAGAGAAGGAAGATCTAAAAGCAATTATTTAAGCTCCCACCTTATAAAGCTAGAAAAGTTAAACCCAAAGTATAAGGAAAGAAACAAAGGTAAGAAAAGAAACCAATTAAATAAAAAATAGACAACAGTGAAAATCAATGAAACCAAACACATCATAAAAGTGCACATACACAAAAAACACAAGTGTAATGATTTATCGGAGTGAACACCTTGTAAGTTACCACTTGATCAAGAAATAGGAAAACCAGGGCCCAGAGCCCTCCTCCAGTGTCCCTTCCCCAATCACCAACCTCTTCATACTTCAGGTCATCACTATCCTAACTCCGTGCAAATGAAGTGTAAAGTCCTACTCTTCATTACAATCTTACCACCGAAGCATGTATTTTTAGCCTAGGTTTGGGTTTTACCTGCTTTAACTTATATAATGATAACACAGTATAAGAGGTGTTGGCTGGCCATTCATATACTTTTGTCAAATGTCTGCTCAGAACTTTTGGGGCACCTGGGTGGCTCAGTCAGTTAAGTATCGATTACAGCTCAGGTCATGATCTCATGGTCCATGAGCTCGAGGCCCATGTCGGGCTCCGTGCTGACACCTCAAAGCCTGGAGCCTGCTTCGGATTCTGTGTCTCCCTCTCTCTCTCTGCCCCTCCCCCGCTCACGCTCTGTCTCTGTCTCAAAAAAATAAACATTAAAAAAAATTTTTTGGGGGCGCCTGGGTGGCGCAGTCGGTTAAGCGTCCGACTTCAGCCAGGTCACGATCTCGCGGCCCGTGAGTTCGAGCCCCACGTCAGGCTCTGGGCTGATGGCTCGGAGCCTGGAGCCTGTTTCCGATTCTGTGTCTCCCTCTCTCTCTCCCCCTCCCCTGTTCATGCTCTGTCTCTCTCTGTCCCAAAAATAAATAAAACGTTGAAAAAAAAATTTTTTTTTTAAATAAAAAAAAAATTTTTTTTTCATTATCTGCTCAAAACTTTTTAACTAGTTTGTCTTTGAAATGATCAATAAAATCATGTTAAGCCCGACTGACCAAGATAAACCAAGGAGACACAAATTACCAGTATCATTGGCAAAGAGAGAACAACCATAGCTACAAATCCTAGAACACTAAAAGAATAGCGAAATATTATGAACAACTTGATACAAACTAGTTTAGGCAGTGACTAAACCAGCTAGGTGTGTACGAATACTCCAATAAAACAAAAACGTTGGCAAACACATTTCTTACCTTCAAAACTCTTCAAAACTTAGAGCCATGTTATCCCCAAGTCATTGGAGAAAGACGACTACATACCAAGTTAGCTCAAAAACAACTTTAAGTGCTTAACAATGCATGCTGCGTACTACGAATGCGAAATAAGGGCAGGGTCTTATCTTGCAGTCATACAACCTTCATTTGGCTTAGTGACTCCCGGGAAAACAAACATGAATACGAGACAGTATTAGATTTATTAAAGACCATAATGCAATCATTTATTGGAGAAGGAAACAAAAAGCAAGAGAAGAAAAATTAAGAACAGTTTTATAATGCTTTGGGGGAAAAAACAGCTTCATCGTCCGCAAAATTCTTTCCCTTTGAAATGCATTAGCAAAAAAAAGAAACACTTGTATGAAACAGAATCTCAAGGTAGGAAAAGTAGCAGACAAGAATATATTTTTGGATTTAAAAAACTCAGTTATGCAATCAGCAGCGTTCAAAATTAGTTGAATATCTCTATACAATTGCAAAAATCGATTCATGTTCTAACAAAGTGTTTTAAAAGCTCATGGTATTACAACAGGCACAATGTTCTGAAGGCATGTGAATTATCCACGGGCTTTGAACGTCTTTATCCCCAACTTCACAATCAGAATTTACAAAAGCCACAAAGATCAGAGCTGGGAGGATTTAACATTTTTCCTTTCCTTGTTCAAAGTGGCAAAGTCAAGCAAACATTGAAAAAGGCAAAACGAACACTCTTCACAGCAGAAGGACCACGAAACTGGAAGTCAACTAGACTTCTCCTTTAGGGTGTCCAACAAATGCCAAGATTCACTTGTGCTTACAAGTAAAGGCTCACTAGCTGCAGTACGGAAGTTCAACAGACAGAGGACAACACTCTGCCCAGATACGTCTTTATTTGGTCTTCAAGGATACCTCACGAGGATGTTGAGGCCAGGCAGCCCCCTTAATCGGGGAATGTTTGTCCGCGAAGGTTTTTTGGTTACCTTGTGGTAAATACACACATCAGCATCAGCTGTTTACGACAACGCTGTGGACTGACTTTTCATTTCAAATAGCCGCATCTGGTCCTAGAGGACTACCTACCACCTGCCTAGTGAACTCGCTCTTGCCTGCTTTCAGCTCATCCCGTCCACAGAAAATGTTCTGTGCACTTCTCAGCCCATCATCAGCCTATCAGCTCCTGCTAGGAAGAATGGAATTGTATTTGGTCGGTGTGCATTGAACGAGGGCCCCGCGGCTCCCGTCTGCCTCACCGGGCTCTGCCCACAAGCTTTAGGGTCAGATCCCTGCCAGCATGAGTTTCTGAGCTTCGTGAGGCCTTTCTGCACAACGAATCCCTGAGCGACCAAGAACAAAGGCTGGTGTAGCAGGGACTCGCAGGGTAGCCTGTGATAGAACTGGAAACAGCCCAGACGGGACTACACAGCCTATCCTGAAGGAACCAGGCTCAAATAAACCGCAAAACACTTTTTACTCGACTAAAAATGCTCCAGATCTCAGAATTTCATAAAATTCATGAACTGTGACTTACAAGGTACGTGATTTAAAGGCACGCGATTTAATCTCCCAGGTTTTCCAATAAGAATTTCCAAAAAGTCAAACATCCTACATTCTTTTGTTAATATCCTATCAAGAGTTTCAGATATAAATCCGTATTTAACTTCAGATGTAGGTCTGTTAGCTTTTTATAAACTGTTATCTGAGAAAAACTACAGGACATCTTAAAACATCCAAAACATTTTTTAGATTTTAAAAATCAAGAAAACTATGCCAAAAATCTACAAACATGGGTTTTCTTCATTGGCTGAAAATGAAAACGAGCATTTCATTTGCTGAAAACGAGGTCCAGGACGGGTTGTAAACTTGTAACTAATTTGTAATCCTGCAGCGGACTCTGGTTGGGTGTTGTCGGAGGGAAGAGGTGAGGCAGCCAGCCCCGGCGTGGGCTGCCCCACGGAAAAGGGAACCCACAGCCACGGGAACCCGAGGGCTGAGTTCCGTTTCCTAACTCAGTCCCCCAAGGGACACACGGCCACACCTGTCACGCTCCTGGAGCTCTCAAAAGCAGAAGCAGCCAAACCAGTATCTCCCATACCCTGTTCCCAGGGTGTGCCTTACTTCTTCGTCACCTTTTCTAATGGAAGTATCCAAAGTAATTGATTTAGATGCATCTCGTGGTTTGATTTCCTGCTCCCTGAGCGCACCCTGATTGGGGTGGGAGGGAGGGGGCCCTCAGAGGGATACCCCACGAAGTCCCCATACAACAATGAGAGAGAGAGGCTCTGAGCACTGAGATCAGCAGCCCAGTGGAAATGCCCAGGTGGGGACGGTGTCCCACTTTCCCAGGGAACAGCCAGCCGGGCCCGGGCAGCAGTGGCTAGGGAGGGGCACGGCCACACACACGATCTGGCAGCCAGAGCTGCCTGGGAGCACTGTCGGTGGGCAGAAGGGAAACCTCCTAGGTGGTGAGACGGGTGGCAGGGGGTCCAACGGCAGGCTCCGAGGGTGGGGGGACGGCTGTCCAGCCTTGGGGAGCAGAGGGAAGAGCACTGGGGGCACTGCTCCCATGCAGCTGGAGGCACCCCTTTGGGGAGCCTACTTCCCAGGCGCAAAAAAAGTCGCCTCAATGGTTCCCTTCGTTCCAAAAATGCAACGACCTCTGCTTCCCCCAGCAGTGAACAGGCAGGACGGCGGGCAGGGAAGCCAAGACGGCCGCCAGCCTGCCAGCCATGGGGTCCGAACTCTAATTCCCCACTCGCCCCCCCCCAAAGAGGGTGCTTACAACCAGAACTGTTGCCTGGTTACAGATTTCAGCGGATTTGACATGGATTTCTTCCTCCCACAGTGCAGTGGGCAGAAACAAGTAGGGAAAACCAAAGGGGGAGGTGGCAGAAGGGAAATGCAGGAGTCTGGAAGATTCTGAAAGACGGGATCATCCAAAAGCTGCCGACACCGTCCAGACGGAGCTGTGTGAGCGCCAACCGGTCACAGGCCACAGGTTAGGGCAAAGCAGGTGCTTTAATGCAAGAACCCGCGCCCTCTACTGGTGAGACCTGGAGGGACCACTGCCCTGAGGCTATTCCTTCTCTTCGGTGCCGGAAACAGGGCCACCAGCCTGCAAAGTCACTGCGAATATTACAGGAGACAATGCATGGCCACGTCTACTGTGCTAGACATAATGCTAGATAAATATTTTCTTAGATAAGTTAGCCGTCAGAGACATTCATCCCGTCCCCTTCAAAGGTCACCTGTTATCTCTGGGACTAAGTAATAATACCTTCCTTTCACAGAGATATCCTGTACCTATCCTGGGCCCCGGGCTAAGCACCTGATACACAGCTCACTGATGTACTACGAAGATCCGGCGGGAACTGTTATCTCCTTTGTTTCTAAACAGATAAGCAAAGTGAGGGGACGGAGCTCAAGTAACTTGTTCAACCTGACACCAGCATGTGACTGAGTCACAACACACACAGACCCGTTGGCCATTAAAGCCCACATCCGTTACCACCAAGCTACGCAGCCCTGGTGACATCTCAAAGGGTGTCTCGACCTCGTGTCCCACAAAGTCCAGTCCAGACATTGAAAAGGGTCACCGGGATCAGCCTTTTAGTTACTCCAGGCTGGTTGGAGCCCGTAGAGACAGGCTAGCCTCACATCAGCTCCGAAGAGAGCGAACAGTGGACACTCCTGACCTCTTCTGGGCCCGTTCCTGGAGCACTTCTGAGATCTGAGCGACCTCCCGGAGCCGCCTCAGACGTGAAAGAGCTCCACAGAGGCCAGAAGGTAGCACATAGCTTCCCCTTCTGGCTGAAGGCAGGTTAGGGACCTCGGGATAAAACAGGGTGCCCTCCACAGCCTAGAGAGGACTGGGTAAGACTGGCTCCCTCACTCTGGCCCTATCGGGCCAGCTCATACCTCCCAGCTCGGAGGAAAACACTAGCAGCTCTGAGGTCTCAGCTTCTCAGCTGCAACAGGAGAAAGAATTTAGCAATTGGCCACAAGCAAGGAGACCACGAGTGCACATCACAGCCTCTGGTTTGGAGGTCCCGGAGCCAGAACCCGAGTGGACTAGCCAGACCTGGGTAGGGAACAGAAAGGCGACCCCGAAGACACTTCACTTGTGGGCTTGCTTTAGAGGCCCCGCAATGCCAAGAACTCTGGCCATCAAGGCAGGGTATTTATGATGGTCAGGCAGCAAGGAGGAGCTGAAAGGGCACACAAAGGAACAACGGAGACCCTGCGGATCCAGAAGGAAGCTTCCCCAAAGGGAGGCTGGGCAGGAGACAGTGCAGTGACGTAAAGAGAACGGGACCGGAAAAGGCACGGGCTTGGCTGGTGAAAACAGAACAGGCAAAACAGTTAGAGGAGGCACCTCCAGAGCCACACTGGGAAACGCGGGGTCGTGGAGGAGACCGGAGCTGGGGCACCCAGGCTCCGGGCCCAGTTCTGCCACCGGCTGTGGCTTTAGGGAAATCTGCTAACCTCTCTGAGCCTGCTTTCCTGGACCGCCCAGTGACAGAACCATCACCTCCTTGCCACCAGGCTCTCGTGAGGACCAGACGAAGCCCAGGGGACAATGCACCCTGTGTGTAGACGGGGCCAGCAACGGAACCACCCGACGGTCCACGGCATCCCGCCCCGGTGTCTGGGGCTCGAGTGCAAACACTGGCACTTGTTTAAAGGTCACTGGGCAGGCGTGCCTCCTTCCTGCGGGCCCCACAGTGGGGCTCTGTCTTCCCACCCACTCACCCCTGGCCCCATTCCAGGGCAGAATGGAAAATGGGATCAGCTTAAAAGCAACATTTATAAATAATGGAAAAAAAAAAAACCAAAAAATACAGTAGGGAGCAGCGAGATTTTTCACCTCCTGTCAGCTCTTGTGCAAAAGCAAACCGTGTGTGTTCTGTCGCGGCTCTGTCCCCAGTCTAGTTCTAAGAGGTCATGAGGAAAGATTGGGGGGTGGGGTAAGGGGGAGAAAGGAAACCTCAAGAGAAAAAGAGTGCGCGCTGAAATATCATCGTCAGGTGTGGAATCAGAAGACCAAGAAGGCTGACGTTCAGATTTGAAAACAACACGTGTCACCAAAAAGCGCTCCTTTTCCAGGTCACTCCACGACCAGGCCTTCCACGGGTTTGTATACAGAGGTCACCGCAGAGAACCACTGGTTCCCAGACCCCAGACCAGAAGCACGTCCACACTGTGTGAGGCGGCGGCGGGGGGGGGGGGGGGGATGGTCTCCACGCTGAGGGCAAGTCTACCAAGTCCCCATTGACCCCCAAACTCTGTCCCTTATTGTCGCACCCCCGCCTTCTCTGATGGCGCTGCCTGTCGTCCCCTGGGGATCACTGGCTCCCCAAGGCTTATCTGCTGCTGCTTAACGAGGTTTTTATTTACGAGACTCCAGGGGAACACCGTCCAAAGGGGAAACAGGCGCATGAGGAATATTCTACTCCCTAAGATCCAGAACCCATCTCTCACACCGTGCTATAGACGTTTGGGTCTGCGAAACCAACACTGCCTCCAAAAGCAGCCCTCCAATGTTCGGCTCACAAGCAACACGCGGCTGCGAGAGAAAAGGCACGTGTCTGCAAGAGGTTTAGAAGGTATTTACAAAACCGTCCACCAGCTTCCGGGCATGGTGCCTTCTTCCAAAGCTTTGCAAAAACGGACCGTGGGTTATGCGAGACACACAGCAAAACACTTCTTCACGGCATCCCTAGGAGGAAAAGCACAGAGATAAATGAGAGGTCATCACCCCAAAGGCCCCGGAAGCGGTAAAGCCCCTCCTTTAGATTTCCAGGGTACCCAGAGTAGCACCCTGCGGAGCAGAAAGCACCTGCACTACGGGGTCAATCTACCTGGCACCAAACCTCAGCTCCAAATTAGTGTTACTGTGGGCAAGTTATTTGTCTTGCTGAGTTTCAGATTCCTCATCTGTAAAAGGGGGTGTCCCTCTCACCCTAAAGACCAGCCGCAGGAACGAACACACCGAACAGAGTAGGTATTTAATAACTGATAGCCATTCAGGATAACCAAAGGAGAAGACAGGGGAAAAAGTAGAGATTATCAGAAACCAAGAGTTTAGGACTGTGCGTTTTAATATCAACCAGAATCACTCTACGCGCTGAAAACATGAGATCAAATAGTCACCAGGGCCTTTCTTCGTCCTAAGCAAGCAGCAGAAACCTGCTAAGGGACAGCTGTCAGGAGCTCCCTAGCATAGGGGGCTCTCTGGAGTGACTGAGGGTGTATTAACCTGCTGTATTAGGCCTGCACCAGGCACTTACTCCTCAGAACTCAGTGTCCAGCGTGGAAGGAAAGAGTGGGTACCCAATTACTGTCCCAGCCCCACCAAACCCGGCTGTGTGCCAGGGCTCCCACCCCAGTCCCTCTGCTCTCCGCTGCCCCTACACCAAGGATACTGGGAGTCACGGAGGCAGGCAGGGGTAAGTGCATGCATTTGCATGAGCGGGCGCTGTGTCTTAATACAAAGATAATTTCTAGAGCTGCATTTCTTAAGATATGTTCTGTCCTGTAGTCCTGGGAGATGCTCTGCACAAGAAAGGGTCTTACAACCAAGTAAGATCCCTCATGGCAGCTGACAACACACACAACATATTCAAGGACCCGGAACGACCACCTAATTTTGCTTAACCTCTACCCAAACGTATCTGACCACAGAAGCCTTTTCCACCACGTAACCACTATTTCTGTGGAACACTGTGGGAGCGCAGGGCCTCTCTCTGTGATTCCTGCCCTACTAGTCAGCACACGAAATTCACTGCTACAAGTAGCTTTCTATCATTCGGTCCATCACTCGTGCCTAAGCTCCAGAAATGCCGATCCAGGTCAAGTCTGCAACCCTTGAAGAACAGCACCACGCAGGCCCAGCTGCATGGGTAAGAGACGTATAGAGTTGCACCGGGCCGCCTACTTCAAAGGCTCCACGCCCAGGTTAATGCCCCGTGGTGGCCATCGTGAAATCCTCCGTCATCTTTTTAACAAGGAGCCCACATTTACATTTCGCACCGGGCCCTGCAAACTAGGCTACTGGTCCGGGCACGATGACACGTTCACCCTGTTGGCAAAGCTGGTAAATAACCCACTGGAGGCTCAGGCTTATTTCATGCAAAAACCTAGTTTCCCAAGACAGCCCCCCATCTCCCCGAACCGGCTGGGTCAGCAGGCTGAATTTTCCTGTTATTCCCCTAGAACCCGCTCCCGAGCCACACGGCTGCCCTCGTGTTGATGGACTTGTGAACCTCTCGTCGGACACCCCCCGGCGTCTTCAAATCCCTGTCAGCAGCACACCCAGAATGCGTGAAGACGCGGGGCTGCTCTCCCTCCTTCCCCGCTCCCATGCGATTTTTCTTCTCCACGGTTAAGGAAAAACCTTCTTTTTTTAGTTGACAGGTGGTGACAGAGATGAGTGGAGATCGAATGGTTGCAGGAGAACAGAGTCAGGCAAAGATCACAGTTTTGAGAGGCCCGTGGCTGAAGTGCCAATTGAAGGCGGTGTGGAAGCTGGAAGGGGGGGTGATCTGGTCCAACGCTCTGCTTGTCCACTGAGTCCACTAAGGCCAGAGGGGTCCAGCAAGTTGCCCGAGGTCACACTGCTACTTAGGAAACCCTGGTCCTGCGAGAACTGGCCCTGCTTATATCCCGTCTGTAAACTCCTCTCAGACACTCTCAATGGCACCGCGAGAAAACGGGCATGAGCTTAGACACCCCCCACCCCCGCCCGCCTTCCTCGGTGATATTAAAGTGACGTTCCCCTTGCAGATCTCCGCAAAGCTACAAGTTACAAAGAGTGATCGTGTGCACAAACACACTCTGTATCACAGGAGAATGTTCACGCCACCGGAACTGGTGGTCCTGGGTCAGCGCCTGTTGTCCCTGAAACATGGGGGAGCGGGGTGGAGAGGGCCCTCGGCTTCCTAACCTACAAAACAGGTATATGACATTTACCTGTTGGTCTCAAAGAATTTCAATGAAGGTAATACGTGCTCTCTGAAAGCGCTCTGAACTAAACGCCCTTCGCGAACATACCATCAGCCCCAAGGGACGGAAGTTACAGTCCGAAATACAGTCCGTCTTACCTTGCATACGGAATGAAGGAAAGGCTATACCTGCAACGAAAACAAACACAAGTGGAAATTAGACGGAGGGAGTGGAAGATCGCACACCGGGAGGAACGGGCCCTGAGCCGTGACCCTCTCCCTCCCCAGCGTGCAGGCCGCACACACGCACACGCACGCTCGCACCCACACGTGAACGCGAGCTGTGCCACACGTTCAGGTGGGGAGGGAGGTAGGGTCGTCTGTGGCCAGAGAAGAAGGGCAGAAGACCCACGTGGAAGCAACCCTGTCCCCTCAGCCTCACAAGGTCACCGCTGTAACCAAATGAGCCAGCGGATCCCACATATCCAGGTGGTACAGAGCCCTACTCTGAAACAGTACCAAATAAAACCCTGATCACTTGTCCTCTAATATTTACAAATCCTCGACAGAGTGTAACTGACAGGGATAATTTTCTGCTCTGTTCCTATTAAGCTTGAAAGAAAAGAGAACAGAAAGAAAAAACCCACGACCAACTGCTCAACGGATAAAAACATAAGCAAGCTATGCTATGATTCTTCGAGAGCCCAGTTGGCTCAGCCCCTTCTGAGAGGAGGACCCCGCAGGGAGGAGAAAACAACCCTAACGGACCAGGCCCGTGTGTCAGGCAGGGAGTGAGTTGGTCGGCCCGCAAAGAGCACAACACCGTCGGTCCTGGCAGGGATATGGCCATCTGCCTGAGCCCATATGAACGCTGAGCCTCTGAAAACTGGATTCGAATTCAGTCTATCAGAAAGGCACGTGCGTGTGGGTACCAGTTTCGGCCCCCAGAAGAAACCACAATAAAACATAAGTCACGAAACCTGACCCTTTCGGCACCTACTCCCGGAACGTGTGTCATTAAAAACCAGGCCATCGTTCTTCTCATACTCCCCGTACACGGAAGCTCGTTCACTTGTGGACACAGCAAATCCCAAAAAGCATTTGGGAAGTCTATTTATTCAGAAGTCCAAAATCACGAAAGGGAGGGACGGGCGCTCAGCTTGCGGTCTGGCGAGCAGGGGCACAGCCATCCCGCGGCCCTGTCCCCTTTGCCCTAGAGCAAACCCTCTTACTTTCCCGAGTGGATCGGCACACCATAGGAACTGCTGAGGCAGGCATGAATCATCCCCTGACAAACTCCGGAAGTACTACAGAAACGTCTCAGAAGCCATCGATTCCACCGCCCTCTCCCTCCGACGCTGGACCCGTCCGAAAGGGCCCGAACCTGCAGCCCCACCACCGGCCCCCAATAACGGGGTCTCCAGCGCCCGATCACCGCGCGTGGCTCTTGAGCGACAGCACCCCGGCCTTGCCGACCGGCCTCCAGTGCACATGCTAGTCCCACCGCCCTCAGCCGCGTGGCTTTCCATTTCACCAATTCGCCTCCTGCTGACAACTCCCTCTTTGTGCTTCCGCTGAATGACTCATTCCATCGCAAACGCAACATCACGACTTCCCTACCACTCTCCTTTCCTTCGACGTCTCCCTGACTCACAAGCCTCCTCCTACCAGCCCCTGTAACGCTTCGTCGTCCTTGCTCTGACCGGACATGAGTGACTGAGTCACATTCATCACATCTCAAAATCAACCGTGAGCCCCGCACAAAAACGCCGCACCGGGCAAACGATCGGCCTCCCCTGGCCACCCAAGGCCACTGATGCCACCTGTTGGCTCCGGGGCCTGACTTCACTCGCACCGCGGAGAATCCTTAAGTTGAAAAGTGTCTGTGTCTTTCTCTCCTCCTACCCACACCACGTGGAGTTCAATCTCCTTCAGCTGCACTAGTCAGAGATGGAGGTGGGAGGGGGCTACGTAAAACAGCACTTACCACGTCAGGGCCAAGGACTGCAAAATGCAGAAGATGAGAGCGAGCCCCCTGTTATGCCACTGAAAGAAAACAACGGTTACCGCACGGTGCGTGACGAGGGGCATAAACCAGAAAGGGCCGGGGAAATTAAAATGCACACTCACCCAGAAGGCAGAACACAGGGTGAGTGTAAAACACAGCTAGAGAGAGAGGGAAAACACGAATTAATACAGCAACAACACGGAGAAAAATACTGTTAAGACTTCACCGTTGGCAAACGTTAACAACGCTTCTCCCGCTGCAGTGACCCGATTCTGTGATAATCATGGCAACCGAAGGCACCCTTCATTGCAAAGCACTGGACCCACGTGGAGGCTTGCGAGTTACTCATGTTTGGCAGAAGAGTTAAAATCCCCAGGAAACGAAACTGGCCAGTAAGAACTGATGTGGATTAAAAAGAACTGGATTGGGGCGCCTGGGTGGCTCAGTCGGTTGAGCGTCCGACTTCGGCTCAGGTCGTGATCTCGCGGTCCGTGAGTTCGGGCCCCGCGTCGGGCTCTGTGCGGACAGCTCAGAGCCTGGTTTGGATTCTGGGTCTCCCTCTCTCTCTGCCCCTGCCCTGCTGTGCTGTCACTCTCTCTCTCAAAAATAAATAAACATTAAAAAAAATTTAAGGGGAGTCTGGGTGGCTCAGTTGGTTAAGTGTCCGACTTCGGCTCAGGTCGTGATCTCGCAGTCCGTGAGTTCAAGCCCCGCGTCGGGCTCTGTGCTGACAGCTCAGAGCCTGGAGCCTGTTTCAGGTTCTGCGTCTCCCTCTCTTTGACCCTCCCCCGTTCATGCTCTGTCTCTCTGTCTCAAAAATAAACATTAAAAAAAAAAAATTTTTTTTTAAAAAGAAAGAAAGAAAGCAGACCCGTGTCAGAAAAACAGATGAAGGGGGCCGCTGGGCAGCTCAAGCAGTTAAGCGTCTGATTTCCTAATTACCGCCCAGGTCACGATCTCATCATTTGCGAGATCGAAACCCACACGGGGCTCTGTGCTGACAACCCGGGGCCTGCTTGGGATTCTCTCTCTGCCCTTGCCCCCGCCGCCACACTCCCTCTCTCTTTCCGGGTTCTTCCCGCTAAGCTCTGCCTGTGCGTGGCTTCCCCCGTCCCCAGGAGGGTGTCCCAGCTCTCTTACTACCACATCAGTATGGCCAATTTCACAATCCCTCCGGGGTGCAGAGCCGGCAGGACCCTAACACCAACTGCCACAGCAAGGGGGTAATTATCAGACCCCGAATTCTCCCTGAGTGACGGTGGCTACCAGCATCAGGCAGTGAGTCAAGACGAAAGGAAAACCAAAAGCGGTCTTTAGGTTTAAGACAAGAAAAATCCCATACGGCGGAAATAAAAACGGCCATTTGACAAGCGCAGCTAAAAGGCAGACCTTACCAGCACCATGACAGTCGCAATCAGGCGCGTCGGCTCGAACATTCGCTTCAGCTGTTTCATGGGCCCCATGAGGAAGACGGTGCTAAGAGGGAAACGTACACACGCCTTCAGCCCAGAATGGAACCCCAAGCTGCCCCCCATCCCCTCCCCCAAGGTGACTGGCGGTAATCACAGCAGTCAGAGCAGCCGACGTGTGGGGCACCTGGGGGGCTTAGTCGGCTAAGCGTCCGACTTCAGCGCGGTCATGATCTCGCAGTCCGTGAGTTCGAACCCCGGGTCGGGCTCTGTGCTGACAGCTCTCTCCGCCCCTCCCTCACCTGCACTGTCTGTCTCTCACATGCCATCATGTGAAAAGTTCTCACTACATGCCAAGTACTGTGCTTAAGGGCCTCGGGTGCATCACTGTCACGGAATCCTTCGCCAACTGTAGGGCTGAGGACAGGAAAGCATCGTACTTACTTGGCAGATGACAAAACTGAATGGCGGAAGGCTGTTACCTATCCAGGCTCCCCCCCACCCCAACCCCAGCACATCAGGCAGTAAGTGCATGGAGGTCTGTCGCAGCCACCAGGTTAGAGGACCCCTCTAAGGGGTGCTGCCTTGCCTCCTTACCGTCCTACCCATGGAAACAAATGAACAAACCAAACACTCGGGTAATTTTAAAAAGAAAAACCACAGGGACGCCTCGGTGGCTCAGTTCGTTGAGCGGCCGACTCTTAATATGGGCTCAGGTCATGATCTCAGGGTTGGGAGATCGAGCCCTGGGTCGGGCTCTGCACTGAACATGGAGCCTGCTTGAGATATTCTTTCTCTCTTCCTCTGCCCCTCTCCCCTGCTTGCTCTCTCTCTCTCTAAAAGAAAAAAGAAAAAAAAAAAAAAAAGGAAGCCATATCTGACAGGTAGAGGTTGTTTAGGTTAAAAAGTAGTGCCTTTCATTTTCTTCATAATCTGCAGAGAATAATTCTACAGGTGGTATCATCTATTATTTGTTCAATGTTTGCTAGATGCCAGATAGGACATCCCCGACCTCATTCCATCCCTCAGCAACTATGTGAATTAGGTGTTATAACACTTATTTTCAGATATGAGAAAACGAAGCTTAGAAAGGCTAACTTACTTATCCACAATCTCACAGTTAGGAACTTCAAGAGCTGGCATTCAAACCCCCATCTATTGGATCCAAAGCTCCAAAAGAAATCCCTAGTGTGCTTTCAGGAGGAGTGGAACTTGACAGGTGGCCTGTGAGAGGAACCACACGCAGACCCTCATGCCTAACCCCTGAGGGTTATATCTGTCATGTGTCTGGGTTCCTGGCAGAAATGCCCCACGTGGCATCACCGTGGGGAGTAACTGGTATTAACCAGTGTTTAACAAGCCAACCGGCAGATAACATTAGCTACTGGGTGATGGTAAAACAACAAATGTAAAACATAGGTCTACGTCTCTGTAAACTGCCAGTAACTTTCAACCTCAATTCATAGCTGTGCTCTTTTTTTTTTTTAATGTTTTATTTATTTTTGAGAGAGAGAGAGAGAGAGAGAGAGAGAGAGAGAGAAAGCAAGCAGGAGGGACGGAGAGGGAGACACAGAATCCGAAGACAGGCTCCAGGCTCTGAGCTAGCTGTCAGCACAGAGCCCGACGCGGGGCTCGAACCCACGAACCGCGAGATCATGACCTGAGCCAAAGTCGGTCGCTCAACCGACTGGGCCACCCAGGCGCCCCACATAGTTGCACTCTTAAGTCAGGTATTTTAGCCAACACTGAACAATGAGAGCCAAGGCTGGCATTCAAAATTAAGTGCAGCATATCTACGAAAATATAACACATTATAGGCAAAGCCATAAACTCCTAGCCACACCCCGGAAATAATCATCGGCTCCCTTTGCTACTTCCGCAGGCAGTGAAGAGCTGACCCCATTAGGGTTTGCTAAATAGTTCTGGACTAACAACACACTCCTTCCTGTACTTATGGTCAATCTGTAGACTACATTACAGCCGACGCTGTCTGCCAAGAGCAAAACCCTCCAAAAGTTAGTATGTGAGAGAGCTTTAGAGACGAGATTAGACACCTCGGTGAGCCAGCGTTTTACTATCTTAGGCCTTCATAAAGTAAGCTTTTAGAAGGTAACCAGAGTCAAAGACTCACTCATTTGGTTAACATTTCTGGCTAAAACCAAAACTAGGCCTGGGAACAATTAGAGACGGACAGTTAAGACAGAGGCAGCCCTTGTCAAGTGGCTTAGAGACTTTTAACAAGCCAGTGTAATAAAATGCTATCCGTGCTGTCGTGTCAATATACCTGGGATACACAGAACCCCATATGAAAGAAGAGGTCATTGATTCCAGGTGGGGTGGGGAGAGGTCACAAGGAGAAAGAAGTTTCGAAGGAGGGGAGACTTTTGAGCAAAATCTTGACAAGCGAGCAAAAGGATGGGGGTGGGGTACAGAGAGGGAGAGACAGACGGGGCAGCACTCCAGGCAGAGAAATTAGCCCCAGAATGGGCACAAAGAAGTTTCGGGAAATTGCAAGAAGGTCAGCCTGGCTGGGGAGTGGAAGTGGGTGAAGACACATCTCGAAGGGCCCCTCCTGCATGCACACACCTGTGCCGGAAATGAGGCACCACTACAGACAGTTAGGCAGGGAGGTCACTGAATGGCTCTACAGCTCTGTGGAAAATGGCCTGGGGAGGGACAATAAAGGAGGCAGAGAAGCCAGCAGAGGAACCCTGTAGGAGTTCAGACGGGAAGTGACACATGCCAGAGCTAAGAGCAGCACAAGGGTCACCACGTCCAAGAAGCCTTCCCTGGCTCCCTGGGTCAGATGATGGCAGCTGCCCCTCCCTGAGCACCCCCTTTCTCCATGCCCTATTATGTTACCAGTTCATGTCTGCCTGGCTGGCCAGTGAGCTCCACTGCAGGAGGACCCAATCCACACTTGTCTGCGAGAGCTCAGAGCCCAGCCCAGGGTGTGATCAGGGCTTACTCACTGAGCATGTGAGTCGATCAGTCAGGGACAATAGCCACGGAGACCAAGAAGAAGCCAATAAGAGGTTGGCACCAAGCCATGGTGAGTAATAATGGGGGCCGCGGCTTGGACACCAGGGACTCTGAGACCATTCACTGAGACGCAGGGGAAGGAGGAGGGAGAGGAAAGGTCACAGAGGTCAGGCTCCGGGAGGACCATATAGTCAGGCCCGCACTCCCAGCTCAGAGCAGGACTATTGCTGTCAGCACGAAGGTGTGGCTGAAGCGTGAACTGCACTTGACCTGGGGTATCTGGGCACCTGCCGCGTGCAGAATGGGCTGCCCTGACCTCAGGCGCCAAGAGCCAGGTGCGAGATGGTGTTCAGCGGGCAGAATAGTAACACAGCCCATCTGCAGCCTCGGGCCCGCTGGGCCCTTGTCACCCAAATGACCACTCAAGTCTCTGGCCGCAGCAGGCCAGGGCGCCAAGAGGGCTGTGCGGTCAACCCCGAAGAAACCATTCAACGGCTCCGTGCGCGGTTCCCTCAGACACAAAATCACAACAGTAACTATATCCCAGGGGACTTCAAAAATAAACTAACACACCGGGTGCTGTACGGAAACCAATTTGACGATAAATTATATTTAAAACACAAAAACAAAACAAAAAATAAATAAAATAAACTAAGATGCCAAAGTATTCTATGGGCGTGATGTATATATATATTTTTTGGACGTGATGTATTTTAACGACCTCTTTTCCCACCAAATCCTTAGAACTACGAAAGCATCCTCCTTCTCCTCCCTCGAGCACAATCCACACCCATTTTCCCATCCCGTGACCGGCTATGCTTAGATTAGGAAAAAGAAACAAAAAAACTGTTACCTCCCAATCGATGCGATGTTACCAAAGGTGTAAAACACCGCGAAGAGGTACAGTCCCTTTCTGGGGACCCAGAGCAGAAGAGTTCCCTAGAAGATAAAGCACAAGGTGTTTGCACACAAGGACCCCCTCCTGCCACAGCCACACAAGCAAGAGCCCACGGAGAAACACGCTCTCCTCCCCGCCTTCCTCAGCACCTCCCAACCTCTCTCTCTTATCCACGCATCTCATGAAGCGCCAGAGAGAAAAGGCAGGGCACAGAAAGGGAAGACGACAGAGGGAAGGAGGGCCGGGGTGGAGAAAAACCAAGCGAGGAGAGGGACATCTCACCAGCAGTGAGCAGACAATTCCTGCAGCAAAACACGCAATGAAGCCTTTTATTCTGGTGCCCCAGCTTAACGAAGATGCCTCGACGACCTGAAATTTTCAAAAAAACTGATTACATACACATATATGCATATTATAGCACCAAAAGCAAGGTGCCTGTAATTATTATTTTGATGAGAGAGCGCAGCGGAGGGATACAGAGAGCATCCCAAGAAGGCTCTGCTCTACCGGCACAGAGCCCAATGTGGGGCTCGAACCCACAAACTGCGAGATCATGACCTGAGCAGAAAACAAGAGTCAGATGCTTAACCAGCTGAGCCCCCCCAGGTGCCCAGGAAGCACATAATTAGAGGTAGTGCGTGAGTCTGTACTGCAGAAGGCAGGAACACAGAAGCCGACTCACTCAGAGCTCCAAGAGCCCTCGGGAGTCATGGACTCCAGCTCGTTATCCATCCATGAATCTCCTCTTGAGCAGCACAAGAGAAGTCACCGAGCCTCCCTCTGGATGAACATCTGCAGAGGTGGGAACTCTCCGCCTGCGGCACAAACCATTTCCCGCCCAGTGATGCAAGGCAGCAGACCCTAGAGCCACCCAGACAGGATGAGGTCAACTGGAAAGGCATGGGCTCCACCAGGCAGGGGCCCAGGAAACGGGGACAAGACAGGGACAGGCGCTCAGGCAGTTGGGTCCGCTGGGCATCGTCTCCTGCATCAACCAGCCAAGCTTCGGCAGGAGCTGCTCCCAGCGGCACCTGAGACCTCGAAGGACTGAGGCTCTCGTCTGTGTCAGGCTCCCGGCTGAATGTATTCACTCCTGGCACACACAGGTGTGCCGCAGGGTGCTGGCATCGGCCAAGTCACCCAAGGGTGAGACAAATCCCAGTTAATTCATGACTGCCCTACTCTTCTGACTCTCTGCTACCATGATTAGGTTCAAAGGATGCCAAGATTTCCAAAAACAGCTCTGCTAAAACAGGGGAGCCTGCAGGTGGCTCCCCAGGGATCGCACCCCACCCCCCCATGTCAAAGGGGACAGCCAAGCAGTCACGCCAGAGGCCTTCTGAGTCTGTCCACCCGATGAAAGTGGCCACCGCTGCTCCAAGCTGGGGACAGGCAGCTGCCACTCAGACCAAAGGTCCTGCCTCCTGCCCAACCACCCCAGCGTATTCACGTAAGGTTCACCTCGTGTGGCCATCAGAGTCTCCATCCAGCAACGGGGTTGGGGGGGAAAGCGGCCAGCAACATTTCCACCCGCTGATGGGAGAAAGGAGGGGGTGGCAGAAGCTGCAAGGGTCACTAGATTGGCAACTCCTTCAACCGTGACTGCTCCCAACTCAGGAACCTGTTTTCAACCTGCTCTCCAAACTTCCTGTCAAACCAGAAGCTTGAAGAAAAGGACCAGATGTGGTCCAGGTGTGGCCGGCATTGCTACAGAAAGGCCTAACTTCCATTTGGGAGAAGGGGAGTATTCCAAGCAGTTCTGGTTTCTTCCTTCAGAAGGGAAAGTGACATGTTGGTTCCGTTCTCAAGCTGAATTTCCACCCAAATGTCACCCTACTGGGGAGCCTGGGTGGCTCAGTTAAGCATCTGACACTGGACCTCGGCTCGTGGCATGACCTCACCATTTGTGAGCTCGAGCCCCGCGTCGGGCTCTGTGCTGGCAGCGTGGAGCCTGCTTGGGATTCTCTCTCTCCCTCTCTCTCTCTGCCCCTCCCCTGCTTGCGAGCATGCATGCCAGCGCTTTCTCTCCCTCTCTCAAAATAAGGAAAGAAAAACATTTAAAAAAAAAAAAGGCACCTGGATAGAATTTGCAGGCAATCTGCTCACAAGCTGTCTGGCAGTTAGAACAAAGGTCTCTTTGACTCTGGGATTGGGAAAAGAAAGGCTCTTGCCAAAATAAAGAAAAGCTAGCAATTGTTGGGAGGAAACCCGGCTGGTAACCAGAAGGTGAGAAAGGAATACTGATCATTCCTGTGCTTTCAAAGGTACCACTCCTTCCTTCCTCCTCCCTGGAATCCTTTATGGAAAACCTAAGACCTATACTTTTAGAAAGAAGCCCTCTGAAACTAAAGGTTGAAGGTGTATTTATGAAGGTGAGGCATCAATTAAAAAACTCGTCGGGCGGCTCTTCGTGATTAGGCACTGCGGAGGAGTTTTTAGAAATCACCTAGTTTCACGTGTACAGAACTAGAACTTTCCGGCTGGGGAAACCGAGGCCCGCGGAATACACACCAAAACGCAAAATGTTACAAAGGAAAACAAGAGCGAAAAAGCGCTCGAAATAGGAAACGAACATTGTGCGGCTGCGCAGACCGCAGCTGGACGGGACCCTCCCACGGGAACGGTCCCGCGAACACGCAGGCAGCCTCACGAGGTCCCGGGCGCCTGCAGCGTCTATATGCAGACTGGGGGCCCAGAGACACAACACGGTTCGGCGGTGGAGACGGGCCACAACAACCAGAGGTGACCAAGGGCGGGGGTGGGGGGGGGGAGGAGGGGGGGTCAGGCGCACAACTAAGGGCCGCCGCGCGGGGGCAGCGGGCAGGGGAGGCTGCAGGACCGTCGCCGGGCCCAGGCGACCTCCCCGAAGGCGGCTCCCTCCGCCTGGCTCTCGGGGACCCGCACGCACTCCGGCCTGGCCCGGTTCCGGAGCCCGGGGAGGCCGGCGGGGCAGGGGAGCGAGCGGGTGGAGAACCCCGAGACGGCGCCTGCCCCCGCGGGCGTTCCCGCGGTTCTGCCCCGGCGCCGCCCTCCCGAGCGGGCCTGCGGGGCGGGGAGCGCTGGGCCACAGCGCACCGCACAGGCCGACCGCCCGGAGCAGAGCGCCCGGCACCTGTGGCGGCGCAGGCGGGGGCGCTGGACCCGCGCCCGGCCGACCGGGGGCAGGACGCACTCGGGCGGCGCTGCTTTCCAGGAAAGCCTGGAAAGGTTCCCGCTGGCCCGCAGCGGGCGCGCTCACCTCGGCCAGGCCGCCACGGTCCTCGGTGTCCTGGCCGCTGAGCACCTTCTTCAGCTTGTCCATCCCGGGCCCGGTCGGCGCCGCGCAGCCCCGCTCGGCCGCCTGTTGCGCTCGAGTCGGCGGCTCTTCCGGGTGCCGGGCCCGCCGCCGCCGCCCGCCAACCACGGCGCGCCCCGCCCAGATACCTGCCCACCTGGCGGCCGCCCGCGCAGGCGCCCCTTGGCTTTTGGGGCGGGGGCTGCGGCCAGGGGTAGGGGGCGGGCCGCTCGGGGGTTAAGGGCCGCCCAGCCTGGCTCTGCGACCAGGCGTCGCCCCGCGAAGCCCGCCAACTCCAACCCGCCGCCCTCGCGGCCCTCGTTCCTTCCGCGTTGATTGAGCACCTACAGCATTCCGTGCACAATGCCAGATGTGTGACACACAGATGCAGAACTGGACCGACACCATCCCTGCCTTCAAGGACCTTTAGAGACCAGCCTCCTCTCCTGCCGGGAAGAGGAGGGAAGGAAGCACTTGGAGTTGGCTGTGTGACGGGAAGGGGGAGGAAAGCCGAACGTTGGACTTTGCAATGGAGCCAATTTTACTAGTTCTGCAATTAGGCGGGTAGTTTTGTAACGTCCGAGGAACATTCTCCACGAGCGTCTTAAACGTACCTTTCGCTCCCCTTTCTTCCCGGGGCTGCCGATTCATTCTTTTAGTTGGTCTGTTATTCACTCCAAAAAACATTTATTGAATTTCTATGCCAAAGAAGAAATACGCAGTTCTGCTCTCCAAGTGGGTAAAGTTCCAGATGCCAGTCTGGATGAATGGATAAAGACGATGTGGCATGTGTGTATAGAATGGAATATTACTCGGTGGTCAGAAAGAATGAAATCTTCCCATTTGCGACGTGGAAGGAACTAGAGGGTATTATGCTAAGTGAAATAAGTCAGTCAGAGAAAGACAAATGTCGTATGATTTCACTCATGTGGAATTTAAGAAACAAAACAGGTGAACATAGGGGAAGGGAAGCAAAAGGAAGATAAAAACAGAGAGGGAGACAAACCAGAAGGGACTCTTAAATGCAGAGAACAAACTGAGGGTTGCTGGTGGGGTGTTGCTGGGTGGGGTGATGGCCTAACTGGGTGATGGGCATTAAGGAGGGCAATTGGGGGGTGTCTGGGTGGCTCAGATGGTTAAGCAACCGACATCGGCTCAGGTCATGATCTCCTGGTTTGTGGGTTCAAGCCCCGCGTTGGGCTCTGTGCTGACAGGTCAGAGCCTGGCGTCTGCTTCCGATTCTGTGTCTCCCTCTCTCTCTGCCCCTCACCTGCTCTCTCTGTCTCTCTCTTTCTGAAAAAATGAATAGACATTAAAAAAATATTTAATATGCAATATATGACAAGGTGTAATGCATGTGTGTCGATATACACACAGGGGGAGAATTGTTCCTTTTTTCTGTAATTACTGATGGTTTTCTGAAATGAAAAAAGTAGGATTTTTTAAAAATATTCTTAGCAATATTAAATATCTTGGTCTTCCTCAACTCTGTTCATGACGCCCTGACCTGACCCTTCTATGAGCTGCATACATGATCTGGTGATGTGGTCAAGGTACCAGGGATCACACTGTGAAAACCATGTCTGTGACATCCATACGTCCGAGAACCACTGGTCCCATGGACCCCTCTCAACAACCAGTTCTTCTTGAGCTTTGTTTCCTCTTCCCAAAGTGGGAGTTTCTCAAGGCTGGGTTATCTGCCCTCTCTTCTCTCCCTTTCCACACTCACCTCCAGAAAGCTGATTCCTTTCAGGGTTTACAACACTTTTCTCCAATCCTTTACAGCTTGCAAAGTCCTTTCACTGGCGTCAGAGGATATAGGTGTGAATCTAGACTCCTCCATTTATTAGTTTGGGGACCGTGGGACATTTATTTAACCTTTCCAAGACTTGGTTTTTCTCATTTGTAAAAGGAGACTAATAGTCATACCTACTCCTAGAGTTTTAGGGGGGAGTAGATGAGCTAATGAGTAGAAAATGCTTAGCATATTTTTTTTTTCGACAAATGCTGCCAGGACGGTGAATGTCCACATGCAACAGGATGACGTTGGACCTCCTTCTCACACCATAAGCAAATGGACATCAGCTGGTGAATGGATGAATGAAGTGTGGTAACTCTATACACTGGAATATTATTCTGCAACGAAAAGGAGTGACGTAATGCACACATTCTTCAACATGGATAAACCTTGGAAGCATGTTGCTAAGTGAAGGAAGGCACACATTAAAGGCCACATGTTCAGATTTCATATATATGAGAGTTCCATAATGGGCAAATCCAAAGACAAAAAGCAGATGAGTGGTTTCCACAGTCTGGGGACAGAGGGTCATGGAAAGTAATAGCTAATGGATAGCAGGTTTCTCTGGGGGTGATGAAATGTCCTAAAATCAATCGTGGTGATGGTTGCACAACTCTGTGAAAACACCAAAACAAAACAAAACATTGAATTGTACACTTGGAGTGAATTTTATGGTATATACATTTCATCACAATAAAGCTGCCGAAAACACGCTTAGCACAGTGCCTAATGGGTGTTTCCCAATCCATGAATGTTATTTATTAGAAAATGTAACAGATGTTCACTCTTCTCTTGCCCTAAATGTATCCGAGTTTGAACCCAAAATATTGGACTCCTAATTTATCTACAGAACATGGACCCGTGTACAAGGTGACTCATCGTGACGTTGTTTATAATACCTAAAGATTGGAAACAAGCTAAAAGTCCATCAGTGGGAGGAGTGGTTACGTAAATTATGATACATCCATTCGCAAGAATACAAGGCAGTCATGAGAAAGAAAAGAATGAGGGGCACCTGGGTGGCTCTGTTAAGCGTCCGACTTCAGCTCAGGTCATGATCTTGCGGTTCGTGAGTTCAAGCCCCGCGTCGAGCTCTATGCTGACAGCTCCGAGCCTGGAGCCTGCTTCAGATTCCGTCTCCCTCTCTCTCTACCCCTCCCCTGCTCATGCTCTATCTCTCTCTCTCAAAAGTAAATAAACATAAAAAAAATTTTTAAGAAAGAGAAGAATGAGGAAGCTTTTTATATATTGATATGAAACTATCTCTGAGATATGTTGTTAGGAGAAAAAAATCAGATCCAAACAAATAGGTAAACAGGTAGATAGGTAAATGATAGATGCATGACGGATAGGATATGTGTGTAGACATATCTGTATTTACTTATGTATACGTAAAATACATCTGGAAGGATAGAAAAACAAAACCAAGAATAAACAAACAAAAATACTGATGTTACTCTTTACCTCCCGGGAGGGAAACCAGGTGACCGTGGGGCAGAGAACTTTTCCCTGTGTATCTACTGACTTTTCAGTTATGAACCTTGCCAATGTACCTGCTATTCAGAATAAACAGAGACACAGAAAGGTTACATACTCTATGATCCCATTTATATAAAATACCTAGAACAGATAAATCTATGGAAACCAAAGGCAGAATGGCGGTTGCTAGGGGCTGGGGGAGGGATTACTGGGGAGAAACTGGTCAAGGAGACGAAAACATTTGGGAACAAGATAGGGATGTGGCGGCACAATATTGTGACTGTACTAAATGCAACTGAATTGTTCGCTTTGAGATGGTTCATTGTATTTTACGAAAATTTCACTCAATGAATTAGTTTTTGAAAGACAAAGAGGGAGAGGAAAAGGAAAAGCTGGGGGGTGGGGGGAGCCAGGGAAGGGAGGAAGGAAGGGGAGGGTAGGGAAGGGAGAGTGTAGAACAGAACAGCAAAAGAGAACGGCAGCTGACCTGGAAGGTTTGGAGCCAACAGCTTTGTATGCAGAGGCCTGTGCTAAGTCAGGAATTGGGGGAGGAGACAGTTGTCACAGTGATCCAGTGATCAGGAAGTCGGAGGGAGAAGACCAGGCATTGGGAAGGACACCAGAGCCGATGGGTGCCCGCTGCCTTCCGTCCTGGGCGTTCCCCTGATGTCCTGATGCCCAGCGCCATCCTTCACCTTGGGGCTCCTTGATGGCCAAGCTAAGGTTGTTTTTCCCTCTAGCAAAGCATTAGACGGTAGGGGGCCCCTGGAGGAAGGTTCTACTCGGTCTGTGCCTCAAGTACTTGCCAATGGGCTGCAGGTTATAAGGAAGTTTAATTTTAGCTGCCATTTCTTTCTTGCCTCTGTTCCCCACATCGCTATGGAGGTGTGATGTTGGGGCTCCTGGAAACTGAGTCTGCAAGGTTTCTGGAGATTAGGCTTTTGATAAGATCGCCCTTTTCTTGTCATTTACTAAGATATTTGTAAACTGATGGAGACCCACGTCCTGAATGACTATGATCTCTATCCATTAACCATTTGTTTTCTTTCCTTTCCTTGGTCCTTTGGGCAGCCAGGAGTGCCCGAGGAATGCCACACACCTCCCACCTGGTGGGGGGGGCGCTAGCTTGCACTCTGTCCCCAGCCCACTCCACGTTCCCTCATCACCCACCATCGCATTGCCATTGGAAGGATCCAGAGCACCAATGTCTCCTGCCCACCCCCAGCCCTCCTCAGAGCCACCTTCGAGGCTGGCACTCACCCGCTCCCAGCACCCCCTGCGTTTGTGGCCAGTCCCAGCTGGATGCCTAAGGCTCTGTAGCCCCAGCAGGGCCAGGAAGCTTCTTTTAACACTTAACACAAAAGGCTGATTATTCTCCACCCCGGACAGTAGTGACATGGGAGCCAAAGCAAGCTGCACAAGCGACCCCCCCCACCCAGGGGGGGGGGGGGTCTGTGTGATATTCCTCAGGCCCTCCTGGCTGCCCAAGGACCAAGGAAAGGAAAGAAAACAAATGGTGAACTGATAAAGATCAGAGTCCTACAGGACCGGAGTCTCCATCAGTTTGCAACTGTCTGAATGATTTACAAGAAAAAGGGCACTCTCCAGAAACCTATGGACTCCCTTTCCTGGAGCCCTAACCTCATCCTCCCCCTCCACTGGGATGTGGGGAAACAAAGGCAAGAAGAAAATGCAGACAAAATTCAATCTCTTTATAACCTGCAGCCCATTGACAAATACTTGAGGCACAGACACCGTAGAACGTTCCTCCAGGAAACCCCTACCTAATGTTAATGTTTTGCTAGAGGGAAAAATAACTTTAGCTCCCCAACAGCAAGGCCCCCAGTACCTTAGGAGTCCTCTTTAGCATATGCAAGTCCTCTGGGAAACGTCTCTCTTCCCTTCCGCCCCCTCCCACCAACTCCAGAGTATATAACCATCACTCCTGACAACCCAGGGCAGCTCTTTCTGCCAGTGGTCCTGTCCCTGCGCTCCAATAAAACCACCCTCTGGCACCAAAGACATCTCAAGAATTCTTTCTTGGCCATCAGCTCCAGACCCCCACCACCGCTCCAAAACTGCATCAGTCGGGGTAGCGCCCGAACTTCTCCAGGGACCCCCAGAATTTCCAGCTCCCACAAGCATTCCGGGACTCACTCCTCCCCGGGCCACCAACGCGCCTCTGACGCCCCCACCACCAGGGCAAGAAAACCAACCGTGCAGTGACTCTCCCTGCCAGCCCCTCCCAAGGGGACTGTTGTGTCGGTGCCGCTCTGTCCCCGGCCACGTGAACCTGCTCCATCCCCCGCTAATGGCCTGAAGGAAGATTCTCCGCAAGTCTTCCTCTCCGCTCCGTTTCTCCCGCCTCCGTCCCAGTCGCCCCACATCCAGAAGGCGACACTCGCTTCCACAGCGGCCTCCCTGCCTCGCCACGCTTGCACCTCAAGCCCACCCGGCCACCACCACAGCTGTGGTCACCTTCATGCTCCATATTCACGGGCTCACGCCGGGACTCAGAGGCCCCCGCCGGCGTCCCACTGCCTGAAGGCCTCTCCTGGCATTCAAGGCCCCTTTACTTTTTTTATTATTTTTTTTAATGATTATTTATTTTGGGAGACAGAGAGACAGAGTGGGGGAGGGGCAGAGAGAGAGGGAGACACAGAATCTGAAATCAAGGCCCCTTTACATGAAGCCAGACAAACAGACTTTCCAGCCTGGTCTCCTAACAATGATGTAAGCATTGTCCTCTGCACGTAAATGCTTAACTAATGTGTACTGATTGACTATGAACACTACGCTTTAATTTTTTTTTTTTTTTTACGTTTACTTATTTCTGCGAGAGAGAGAGCGTGAGTGGAGGAGGGGCAGAGAGAGAGGGAGACAGAGGATCCAAAGCGGGCTCTGCACCGTCAGCACAGAGCCCGACACAGGGTTCGAACTCACGAACCATGAGATGGTGACCTGAGCTGAAGTCGGACGCTTAACCGACGGAGCTACCCAGGCACCCCTGTCAACACTACACTTTAAAATGAAAAGTGAGGGGCGCCTGGGAGGCTCCGTCGGTTAAGCGTCCGACTCTCGATCTCAGCTCAGGTCACGGTCTCACGGTTTGTGAGTTCGAGGCCAGCATCAGGCTCATACTGATGGCGCAGAGCCTGCTTGGGATTCTCTCTCTCTCTCCCTCTCTCCACCCCTCCCATGCACACATGCATGCTCTTTCTCCTTCTTGCCCTCTCACTCTCTCTCTTTCTCTCAGAAATAAAATGAAAAATTCAGGGGTGCCTGGGTGGTTCGGTTGGTTAAGCGTCTGACTCTTGATCTCAGCTCAGGTCCTGATCTCACAGTTCGTGCGTTCGAGCCCCACATCGGGCTTTAGGCTGGTAGTGCAGAGACTGCTTGAGATTCGCTGTCTCCCTCTGCGCCCCTCCCCCTCTTGCTCTCTCTCAAAAATAAATAAATAAACTTAATTTTTTTTTTAATATTAAAAAATGAGGAGTGCGTGAGTGGCTCAGTCGGTTAAGCATCCGACTTCGGCTCAGGTCACGATCTCGCGGTTTGTGGGTTCAATCCCCGCGTCGGGCTCTGTGCTGACAGCTCGGAGCCCGGAGCCTGCTTCGGATTCTGTGTCTCCCTCTCTCTCTGCCCCTCCCCCAGTTGTGTTCTCTCTCTCTCTCTCTCTCTCTCTCTCAAAACTAAACAATAAAAATATTTCAAAGTATATCTGAGTCTTGTTTTCTTCCTAGGCATTCCTGTAACCCTGGTTCAGAAGGCACCGTCACTCAGCTGGCCGTCTGCTGGCCTCCTCGATGTGTTCCCTGCCTCTCCTCCTAACACCTTCAATTCGTCCTCATGTCACAGCTAAAGTGAATTTCTTTTTTTTTTTTTTTAATGTTTATGTATTTATTCCTGGGGGGGAGGGGTGCAGAGAGAGAGGGAGACCGAGAATCCCGGAAGCAGGCCCCGTGCTATCCGCGGAGCTCGAACTCGTGAACCGTGAGCCAAAGTCAGAAGCCCAACCAAATGAGCCCCCCAGGTGCCCCAACGGCTAAAGTGAATTTAAAATGTAAGTCACATCACTTGCCCCCAGGCTTAACTTCTTGTTTCTCATTGCCTCAAACTCCGTCTTCCTTAAAAGAGGACTAGAAACCCGTTCGTGGGTCTCAGCTGGCCTCAACCGGCCCCTTGGGACTCACCCTGTGCTCTATCCACTTCCAGGAAAGAGCCAATCTTTGCTGCCCTGAGGACTGTTCTCGTACTGCTCCTCCCTGAGAAAGCCCTTCCCACCCTGAACAAATCCCCTGGTCAGCTTCTTTTCATCCTTCAGGTTGCAAGTTCAACGACATTCCCCAGACTGCCTCTTTTTCTTATTTAAATGCATCCTCAAATTCTCTGTGTTTTTAAATGAATGTTTGTTGAGGTGTAATAACAAACCAGGAGATTCCTAGCACATTCCTTCACCTTTCCCCAGTTTCCTTCCCCGCCCTTTGTGCTCAGGGGCCTCCCCCTGCCCTTGCAACCACAGACCCGATTTCTGCCCAGCAGGGTTGCCTTTTCCAGAACGTTGCTGTGACCGTTAATTTTATGTCAGCCCGACTGGGACACAGGGTGCCCAGGCAGGCATTGGGTCAGCTGGGTCAGACGTTATCCTGGGTGTGTCTGTGGCGGTGTTTCTGAAAGCGATTGGCGGTTTTTTAAGTTTATTTTTGAGAGAAAGAGAGAGAGACAGAGAGAGCGAGTGGGGGAGGGGCAGAGACAGGAGGAGAGAGAGAGAATCCCAAGCAGGCTCTGCACTGTCAGCCCGGAGCTTGACGCGGGGCTCGAACTCCTAACCGGTGAGGTCGCGACCTGGGCCGAAACCAAGAGTCGGACCGAGCCGCCCAGGGCCCCCCAAAGAGACGGACATCTGAGGGGGCTGCCCGGTTGCAGCTGGTGGGCCTCCTTCCTGTGGATGGGCCTCACCCAACCGTCTGAAGACCTGAAGAGAACCAAACGCTGCTGGGGAGTGAACTCCTCCTGCCTGTTGAGCCGGAACAAAGGTCTTCTCCGACTTTTGTACTTAAGCTGAAAAACAGTGGCTCTTCTTGGATCTCAAGGCTTTCCCAAGCCTGCCGGCTTTCAGACCAGAAGTCACGCCACTGGCCCTCCTGGGTCTCCGGCTTGCCCACTAAAGCTCTTGGGACCTCGCGGAATCTATGGAGATAGACACACGCACACGTATCTGCCCATCCTATTGGTTCTGTTTCTCTGAAGAACCCCCAACACGGCCACAGAAATGAAGTCGGGGGCGCCTGGGTGGCTCGGTCGGTTATGCCCCCAACTGCGGCTCGGGTCAGGATCTCACGGTCTGTGAGTTCGAGCCCCGCGTCGGGCTCTGCGCTGACAGCTCGGGGCCTGGAGCCTGCTTGGGATTCCGCGTCTCCCTCGCTCTCCGCCCCTCTCCTGCTCACGCTCTCTCTCTCAAAAATAAACAAACATTAAAAAAATTAAAAAAAAAATAAATGAAAGCATACAGTAGGTATGCTTTCACTTAGCATAGTGATTGTGAGACCATCCACGCATTAGTAGTTCCACTTTGTGGATGACTGATAAGAAAACGTACCACAGTTTATCTGGACATTTGCATGGTCTCCAGTTTCCAGTAATTACGAACAAAGTTGTTATCCGACATTTGTATAGAGGCCATTGTATGGACCCGTTTTATCTAGGAGCTGAAAGGTAAGTGAAAGCTGACATTCGCGAGAAACCGCCAAACTGTTTTTCAAAGCGGGTGAACGGATTTCACGTTCTCCCGAACAGCCTATGAGATTCTGGTTGTTTCACATCCTCACCGACGGGGGTCTCGCCCGTTTTTAAATCGCAGCTGTTGCAACAGGCATAATGGCGGTGAGGTTTGGGGGTGATGGCGGGGTTCGGAGCTGACGGAGACAGCTGAATTCCTGAAGACGTCTTTGGTGCAGAAAAGGTGATTTTATTAATGCACGGGGACAGGATCCACGGGCAGGAAGAGCTGCCCTGGGATTGCGAAAGAGAGGCTGGTTTTATACCGTGGAGTTGGGGAAGCTAAAGCCAAGAGGAAGTTTCTTAAAGGGATTTCCATATGCTAAGGAAGATTCCCAGGATAGTGGAGGCCTAGCTATTTTCAAGCTAAGGTTGTTTTCCCCTCTAGCAAAGCGTTATCATTCAGTAGGGAGTTCCTGGAGTTTAGGCTCTTGAGAAGATATTTGTAAACTGAGGGCGACTCTAGCAGTTTAACCATTTGTTTTCCATCTTTTCCTTTGTTCCTGGGCAGCCAGACTTGCCTGAGGAATGTTACACGTCTCCCACCCGGGGGCGGGGTCTCCCACCCGGGGGCGGGGTCTCCCACCCGGGGGCGGGGTCTCCCACCCGGGGGCGGGGTCTCCCACCCGGGGGCGGGGTCTCCCACCTGGGGGCGGGGTCTCCCACCCGGGGGCGGGGTCTCCCACCCGGGGGCGGGGTCTCCCACCCGGGGGCGGGGTCTCCCACCCGGGGGCGGGGTCTCCCACCCGGGGGCGGGGTCTCCCACCTGGGGGCGGGGTCTTTGCCGGATGTCAGCTCCCTCATTAGTGGTATCTTACTGATTTTAATTTGCATTTGCCTAATAGGTGATGATTTCGAGCATCTTTTCATACGCGTTTTTACCATCCGCAGCGTTTACCCATTTTCAGTTGGGTTATTGTGTTACAAGAGTTCTTTATGCATTCTAGATACAAGTCCTATGTCCTATATGTGTCTTGGAAATCTTTTCTCCCAGTCTGTGGCTTGTCTGTTGATACGCGTTAAGAGTGTCTTTCAAACAGTGGAAGTTTTTTATCGTAATTTTTTTAACACTTGTTTGTTTTTGAGACACAGAGACAGAGTGTGAGCTGGAGAGGGCAGAGAGAGAGGGAGACACAGAATCTGAAGCAGGCTCTGGGCTCTGAGCACAGAGGCTGGTGCGGGGCTCTAATCCACGAACCATATAGGACCTGAGCCAAAGTCGGACGCTTAACTGACTGAACCACCCAGGTGTGGACACACGCTACACACACACACACACACACACACACACACACACACACACACGTGCGCGCACAAGCGAGGGAGGGGCAGAGAGGGAGAGAAAAACTTCGAGAAAAATGTCAGCACAGAGCCTAAGGCGGGGTGTCAGTACAGAGCCTGGTGAGGGGCTCGGAGCCGGAGGCAGGGCGCGAGCTCACAAACCATGAGATCTTGACCTGAGCTGAAACCAAGAATCAAAGAGTCAGATGCTTACCCGACTGAGCCACCCGAGTCCCCGCCTGCTAGGACTTTTCATGGGATTACACTAACTATAGATCAGTCCTGGGAGAACTGGCATATTAACATCTTGAGTCTTTCATTTTATAAATGTGGTATTTGTCTCCATTTACTCAGGACTTCCTTAATTTCTCTTATCCTAAGTTATTTGGGATTTCCCAGATACCTTTCTGTTATTGGTTTTTACTAGTTTTAATTCTACGTATAAGTTTTTTATGGCCCAGAATATTCTCTACCTCGGTGAATGTTCCCTAAACATTTGAAGGCGGTGTGCATTATACTGTTATGTGAATTTCATGCCCACCTCCCCATGGTAGCGGGTCATGTTATCCATGTAGGATCCCGGGCCCAGGTTTTTCTGTCCCTCCTCTGACCTTGGAGGATATTGGCTTGTACTCCTTCTCGGCAGTAATGGTTCTTTGCCTGTGTCCAAAGGCAGAACATTTCCTATTCCCGCACAGGCAAATGGGTTTTGTCTTTATTCTTCCCCTAGAGATGATGGATTTTTGCCTGAGCCCCAGGGGTGATAGGATTTGCTGCGCCTCCCTCAGCAGCCTAAAGCTTTTGCATCTTCTGGAAACGGGTCTGGGGAAGTGGGCAGGGTTTCATACCTACCTATCCCTCGGCAGTAGCCAATTACGTCCCGAATGCTTGAACCAGCGACGAGGGGGGGCTTTCTGGTCTCCAGCCTGCCCCGGTGTTTCTTGTGAACACTTGGTATAGACCACTGGAAAGATCAAGTCCCCCGATTTGAAACTCTCAGCTATGCCAAATTCTTAAACTCCTTTAAGAATTTAACATTCTAGATTATCTTTAGCTGCTCATACAGTGGCCACTTCTTTCTTGAGCACTCTTTCTAGAAGGAAGTGGGTGCATATCCCATCTCCTGTTGGAGCGCTGATCACTCCCGGGGATTGTGTGCTCCGTCTCCCAACTTCAGCTCTCTGACACGCTCAAGGAAAGCTGGAATTTTGTAGATTATCCAGAAGTTTTTCCTTATGAGCTTACAGTCTCGAGACTTTCTACACCCTGTTCAGAAGCAGAACGGACTACCTCAACTAACGGTGATTTTGTTATTGTCTGAAACCAGTTATTATTTCCATCATTATACTTACTAAAATTTGTAAATTTGTAATTATTTTTGTTTTGTTTCCCCCACTTAACTTTAAGACCGTGAAAACATACACTCTGTCTCTTCATGATCGTAATCCCTCGCACCGAGTGCCACACTGCACACAAAGCCCTTAAAACTAAACAAAATGATACTTATGACATATTTCTTTTTTCAAAAATCATTAGCCCACCATACAGCAAACACTGGCTGATTAAAACATCCACAGAAGTACCGGGGGGCAGGGGAGGGCCGAGGAAGAGGAAGAACGAGGGCCCAAAAGCTAAACTGGGAGATTATATTCTGAACTATCTGCTAGATTTTCATTTATCATCTGCCCAGAGAATCTGGCTGTGATGCTGACCAAGTTCAAAACAAAGTGCAAATGAGACAAGGATACCAAACCCTTCTTTCATGAAGCTTCGGGAACAACTGAAATAAACGAACTAGCAAAAAACATAGATCAGTAATTCCTTATTGTTTATTCTTTTCTTACAAAAAGACACTTGGAACAAATAAATATAAAATGGCATACGTCTTATTTAGCAATGGGCAAATACAGGTTTTTCTGGGTACTGTCCACAGGGATGAACTAAAGGAGCTTCCAGAAGTGCCCTCATCCTATCAGCTTTCCACCCTCTGTTTTAAAAAAAAAAAAAAAAAAAAAGTCAATTCTTTTCATTCCTCACAATTTTCAACAATGGAGTCTCAAAATAAGTAACCTAACCCTGACTCAGAGACAAAGACATCTGATTCAAGGTCAGCACGTATATAATGACGTTGCCCCGAAACTTCAACGAATGAATATTGAGTTTTCATTTCTTGTATCTTGTATGAATAAAGAGTTTATTCTGTTCAAATCTGCATGGCAAATAAAATACAACAGAAAGCTGAGTACAATATATACACTTTTCTGTCCTAAGAGAAAACATTAAATACAGGTATATTTAATATACAGTGAACATGCCATGTATTTTCTTGAAGCCAACAAAATCCCGATTTCCTATACCCTGCAGGTGATGCAGAAGGCAAACGAATACCAAAATCACTTCTGACAAAATGTAGCTAACAAAATTAGCTAGACGGTAATACAAATTCAATATTCAATGGATTTATTCATTCCACGGTTGCATGGAAAAGGAAGTAAAAAACGTCAAGTACAAGTAGAACCACACATAAGAAAAAGCACCTACGGACGGAGGAGGGACAGCTCTGGGAGCCTGCCTGGGAGAGGCACACCTCGCTCAGGTGTTTCCACGGACAGAACACCCTAGTTCGCCAAAACCCTAGGTTACTCAGTTCTGGGTCTGAAATCTTCTCTAAGACGTCAAAAGTCAATTTAAACATAGAGGGGAGAGATTTTTTTTTTAATCTGTGGGTAAAGATCATGAAGGTCTGACACTGATTTTCCTAAAAGGCAACTCACGACTCTCCAGAAGTACGAATAAACATCAAAAAGCCCAAAGTAAAGAGCTAGTACATCAACATGCGCGGTCAGGAATCCCGTGAAAGTCACAAGGTGCTGCGGTTCCGTGATTTCCACGAACCTCCTCCTGGGAGAAGACCGTGTTCCGTGACGGATGCGGATTATGCCCACTGCTCACGAGACATACACCCATCGAGACTCGTGAGATCCTGCTTGGTAACAATTTAGAAATCCAAATTTGGCTCCAGAAAATATAAATCTGGAATAGGACTCTGCAGATAGACAATACAAGTAGCAGTTGAGTGGAACCTGCCTGCAACAATCCTGTATTTACTTTTTTTTTTTTCCTTTAAGGCTACAGAAAATCTGCACATAGACAAGGCGATTAATTCTCATAATAAAAATACCCCCTCCAAGGAGCTAAGGTCTCCAGTCAGATTCCATGGTGAGTAGATGTCGTGTGGCACGTTCTATTCCACAGGTGTACTTTCTGGTGAGTCTGCAGGCTTAGGATCCATTCTTTCCGGGAACAGTAGCTTCTCACAAACCGCCTCCTTTATTGGTAAATACTGTGATATTTCGTTGGGTTCCGTGAAGAGGGAAGGTGAAACGTGCTGGGAGATACAGAAGTCGTATGAGTATATATTCAGTCACTGCACGGATACTTTTTGGAAATGCTTTGGTTCAGGCATGCATAAAGCATGCCAATTCTAAAATGAGTGGCAATCGACGTCTATGAGGATGTATAGGTGTTTCTAATGAGAACGGGTATCTCGTTACTGGATCATTCAGCCCCGTTACCGAATGACTTCCTCAAAGCTCACAGGGATATATTATTTATAACGCTCCCACAGATGTATTAAGAATTTAATACATCTTAATCCAATCCCCTTTCCCTGCCGCTTTTGTACCTTGAAAGCACTAGCCTTCGGGTAGAGCCCCGTATGGTGTCTATGCCAGACTCTTAAGTAACTTTTCTAACCCACGAACGTGCTCCCCCCAGCAGGAAACAAGCGCTAGGGGTGAAAAAGAATAACAAGTTTGCAGAAAGGTGGCACCTGGGAAACAACCCATTACAGAATCCTACAGACTTGGAGAAGCCCTTTACAAGTCCCAGAGGGGCAAGAAAATCAAGGACGTTAGGTGAAAACAAGTTACGGTACAGAATTACCACACTTTAAGAAAAAAATCAGAAAAGCAGACTGGGTAGAAAGAAGTTACGGGGGGACGAGGCGCTAAGTGGAATGAACATCCAATTGGTGCCAGCACCAGACCCACCGCCAACCAACTCTGGGTCTGTTTTTCCACCATAAAAAGTGGAAATTAGATTGGATGATGGTGCTGCTACCCATAACAACCCTGTCCTGGTATCTGGGGTGAATTCAGAGAAGTTACGCTCCAGGAGGCTTTATCTTATAGGTGGGCTTATTGGGTGAATCGCTAGATCTAGGGCGGCAGATGTGGCTGGAAATATACAAAATGAAACATTAAAAGTCAACTTCTAGAGAAACTGGTATTTAAACAGCGTACCATTAAATTAGCAATTTTGCTCTCTCGTGATGTATATTCTCGTAACATGTAGGTCTTGTCCGCCTATGTGGAAAGATAAAAAAAAGGCTGCAATAAATATTTCTATTGTTACAAAATAGTTTCTATTAAACAGAACCACCTATGACAACAGAACAGGTTGCAAAAGCAGCATAGAGACTGATAAGAGTATCTTATTCTGTAATGAGATAACTAATCTCACCAAGAATTTGGAATTATTGATTCCCATCTCTATAAATCACAGTGATAGCATATGTAAACAGATTTGATAATTACCAACTAAGAGAAACACAGCCAAAGTTTTACTATGAAAGAAAGTATGTATATTTACAAATGAGATATGCAAGAGATTTTAATATTATTGCATGTTTGGAACTATACCTTTTCCTTAAGCTATAGTATCTACTTACATAACCAGGCTACTCTTATGTTTAAAAAAACAAAACAAAAGAAAGCTTTGCCAAATTTTATTCCCTCCTATTTCCACAAAATTCTTGTCAAATTGCTTATTTAATAAAGCAAGTTTTTGGTACTTCAATTTTTCCCATTTATGACTTTTTACTTATGTATTTAAGTAGTCGCCATGCCCAATATGGGGCTTGAACTCACGACCCTGAGATTAAGAGTCCTATGCTCTACTGACTGAGCCAGCCAGGCACCCTCCATTTACAACTGTTTAAAATTAGGTGTTAGAGGGGCGCCTGGTGGCTCAGTTAAGCATCTGACTTTGACTCAGGTCATGATCTCACAATTTGTGAGTTCGAGCCCCGGCGTTGAGCTCTGTGCTGACAGCTCAGAGCCTGCAGCCTGCTTCAGATTCTATGTCTCTCCCTCTCTCCCTCTCTCTCTCTCTCTGCCCCTCCCCTGCTTGCACTCTGTCTCTCTCTCAAAAATAAATAAACATTAAAAAAATTTTTTTAATAAAATTAGGTTTTAAAAAGCAATGTATTACAATTTGTTTTTTGGTGAAACATTATTCAATAAAAGAAAAATCACATAAGATTAAACTCCCTTAAAGTTTTATCCTTTTTTTAATTTTAGAGAGAGAGTGCAAGCCGGAGCCTGGGGCAGAGGGAGAAAGAGAGAATTTCAAGCAGGCTCCACACTCAGTGCAGAGCCTGACATGGGGCTCGATCCCACGACCCTGGGATCATGACCTGAAGCTGAAATCAAGAGGCTCAACTGAGCCACCCAGGCACCCCAATTTTTATTCTTTTCTATCAATAAAAACACATTAATGCTTAAGGAAAGAAAAATTAGATGATATAAAAGTATAATATATAAGTACAGCTTCTATAGATAATACTATCTTTAACTTAGAAATCTCTACACAAAATCTTACATAGATTCATACTTGCTTTTTTCTTTTAAAAATTTTTAATGTTTATTTTTGAGAGAGAGCACAAGTGGGGGAGGGGCAGAGAGAGAGGGGGACAGAGGATCGGAAGCAGGCTCCGTGCTGACAGCAGCCAGACTGATGCAGGGCTTGAACTCACAAACCACGAGATCACAAGCTGAGCCGAGGTGGGACCCTCAACCAACCGAGCCACCCAGGTGCCCCCATACTTGCTTTTTAAAATTCAACACTGAGGGGCGCCTAGCTGGCTCAGCTGGTTAAGCGTCGAATTCTTGGATTTTGACTCAGGTCACGATCCCAGGGTTGTGAGACCAGCCCCACAACGGAACCCGCTCGGGATTCTCTCTTTCCCTCTGTCACTCCCCGGCTCGTGCATGCACGTGCACTCTCAAAAATAAATGAACGAATGTTTAAAATTCAACACTGAGATGCAGATCTTTATGTATCAGTTAAATACAACTCTGCCATTCATTTTAATGGATGTATACTTTTCTACTATATGGATATAAATTAAACAATTTAAATCAGTGCCCATTCAGTGGGCATTAAGCTCCTTCTCTCCTTTTTGCTATTATAAACAACAGCATTGCCATGAACATTCATATATATATATGTATGTGTAGATACATTTATATATAGATACACATACATGTGTGTATATATACATTATGTATAATATACATAATGTATATATACATAATGTATGTATATGTATATATGTGTATATACATATATACTGTATATATATACTGTATATATATATTATATATATAATATATATACATATATGCATATATATACATTATATATATATAAATGTACAACTGCCTGATTAATATTTGCAGATTACTGTATAAGAATGATTTTAGGATAAATTCCTAAGAAATACTGTTGACTTAAAGCATAAGCATTTTTAAAACTTAGATTTCATCTTTTCTGAAGAAGAAAAATGCAGTCTATCTTTAGTACTTCGCTACCACTTATTAAAAAAAAAAAAAAAAAAGAAAAAGTAAAAGATCAGTTGCCATGGTATTTCAAGGAAAAAAGCCCCACCCATCTATAAGTGCAGGATTTGGGAAAACACCAATCCAACCTCACCCTACTGGGTACAAATCTTACTTCTGCCACCCAATAACTGTGTAACTCGGGTAAGTTACTTACTCTGTCTTTGCTGTAGTTGCCACAGCTATAAACAGCGATGATAACGGGACTTATTTCACAGGGTGGTTGTGAGAGTTCACCGTTCCTAGGACTGCCCAACTGGTACTGGTGTTCCCTTCGCTAAGTCACCATTCTACATGATCACAGATCTGAGGGTACAAATCCATTCCACAAGGACAGGCTGCTATAAGCTATCAGAAGACTTTTCATGCCTTCAATTTAAGCCTCCTCCTTTTTTTAACTTTTCTGAAAACCTTGTATGTTAACAGTTCCTTCAGAGGTGAGTACAGAGCTTTCAAACTTTAGAGCAACTATCAAAATGATTATGTAATACAAATTTCAGTAGGTCATGTGATTGTTGTTTTGTTTTGTTTTAAGTTTATTTGAGAGAGAGACCATGATCGGGGAAGGGGCAGAGAGAGAGGGAGAGAGAGAATTCCAAACATGTTCTGTGCTGTCAGCACAGAGCTCGACAAGGGGCTCAATCCCACGAACCGCGAGATCATGACCTGAGCTGAAATCAAAAGTCAGACGCTTGACTAAATGAACCACCCAGGTGCCCCCTCGTGATTGGTATTTTTAATATCAAGACATTATATAAACAATACATATGATACACAAAGGTAAGAGTTAAGGGACAGGTTTGGTTTTTTTTTTTAAGTTTATTTTGAGAGAGAGGGCGAGCAGGGGAGGGGCAGAGAGAGAGAAAGAGAATCCCAAGCACAGTCTGCACTGTCAGCACAGAGCCCAATGCAGGGCTCGATCTCACGAACTTGAGATAATGACCTGAGCCCAGATCAAGACCTGGATGCTTAACTGAGTCACCCAGGCACCCCAGGGACAGGTTTCTTAAACACAGCTTAAGTACACATGAAGTTTTTAAAAAGGCACCAGACATCCTCTACTGGGGAGGAACACCGGGGAGTGTCTTTCAGAAAACATTTTCAGCTACCAGAACTTTCAGAAAGGAAGATGTGATGCGGTCAATAGTGAATGTAGAACACCCAATCTTCAAGGTTAGAAGGACTGCCATAAATTATAAAGCATTATTTCATTTCAAATTCTCAGACAGACAGTGAAAGAACACGAACGAGCCCCATCAACTAGTACATTCATTAAATAAGAAGAGATACCTCATGGTAAAGTCTTGTGTCATTCATTCTGATAAGCACTCCATCGATTCTCAAGAAAAATCGCAACAGCAGGAAAAAACTAGAAGGCATTACTCTCTGAAAAAAAAAAATAGTACATTAATATTTTAATGAAAACTAAATGCTATTACTTTGCTGAGAAAATAAATTTTTTTAAAAGGCACCAGAGAAAAGCTGAATTAGCAGTACACAGAAATCTCTGAACTAAAGGTTCTTTGTCATAGCACCAACTTAGTCCTATTCTATTCTATTCTATTCTATTCTATTCTATTCTATTCTATTCTATTCTAAATATCCTGGCTTCAGTTTCCTACAATAGAAGAATATTTTTTAGGTCAAAAGATAATTGAGGTTAAAAAGACTTAACACTTACCTAAGTAATATGAAAATTACAATGTTCACTTTAAAAACTGACAGTACTTGGGGCGCCTGGGTGGCTCAGTCAGTTGGGCGTCTGACTTCGGCCCAGGCCATGATTCCACGGTTCGTGGGTTCGAGCCCCGCGTCGGGCCCTGGGCTGACAGCTCAGAGCCTGGAGCCTGAATTCTGTGTCTCCCTCTCTCTCTGCCCCTTCCCTACTCGCACTCTGTCACTCTCTCTCAAAAATAAGTAAACATTGAAAAAAAAATTTTTTAAACTGACAGTACTTACCATTAATGTCAACACCAGTAATACCAAAAGGAAAGAATAACCTATTTCTTTGTTGTTACTCATCTCTACTCACTTTACATCAAATAAAGGCGAGAACTTAAATGAAATGCTCTAATTCAGTGCAATCGATTAAGTATTATTTCATACTGCCGAAGACTGGTTTATCAGATCATTATAACATGTTCTTGGCATCTTTCATCTATGTCACATCTACACATTTCTGTTTTCCAAGCATAAACCAGGGAAAAAAGACAGAGACAGTGAGAGAGTAAGAAGGTGGGTCCTGGTGGCAGGGAGGGAGGGGTTGGATATTGTGGGGCCTTTAGACCTTTAAAAGGAATATGCTTGTGGACACTTGGCTGTCTTAGTTGGTAAAGTATATGATTCTTGATCTTGGGGTCATGAGTTCAAGCCCCACATTGGGGGTAGAGATCACTAAAAATAAATAAATAAATAAATAAATAAATAAATAAATAAATAAATAAATAAAATAAAATAAAATAAATAAAATAAATAAAAATAAAATAAAATAAAATAAAACAAAGACCATTTCTTAAAATAAAATAAAATATAGACCATTTCTTAGAAAAAAAAAAGAAAAAAGCTTGACCATTTACTAAATAAACACTCGTCGTCTACTAAGTGTCCAGTTCTAACTATAAGTAGATCTTGGATTTATATAAAAAGATACAATCCCAGTGGTCAAGAAGTTTATCAAAGAGGGAAACAGAGGAAAAAAAAAAATGATGTGGCAGATATAGTAACAGAGGTATGCACAAGGTTCAATAAGCACTCAGAGAAGGTCCCGAAGTTGGCTGAAGAAAGTTAGAGAAGACAACGGAAAGCTGACCATGGAAAGAAGAGCTGGGGGCGAGCTCCTTTTTTTTTTTCCAAAAAGAGGAAACAGCATGTATAACAAGTACTGAGGCACGGAATAGAAGATACACGCAGGGAGCTGAGTGAGTTGTAGAAGCACAGGGCAACATTAATGAAGAGCGAAGAAATTAACACGATAACCCACTAACAACAGTGGCTTTACTACCTAGAGAGTCACCAGCCACAGGCCAAGCTCTCCTGCCCTAGGACCTTTACGAGCCCTGTTCCCTGACCTAATGCCTACTGGTCTCAGATCTCGGTGTAAATATCACTTGTACACAGAAGCTTCTCCTACCATTCTATGACCACAGGCTTCTGTTATTCTCTCTCGATTCCCTTATAAACGAAAAGATTTGTAACTACAGCCGTTCACGTGTTTACTTGCTTAAAGCCTATCTGCCCCCACTTAGACCGCAGGCTCCATAACTGCGAACATGTGCTCTGGTCATCACTTTGTCCCTGCTGTCTAGACAAGTAGCGAGCACGCGGTGGGTGCTCGTCAGCGACTCCCTGAAGGAAAGAGAGGCTGGAGCTCTCTTTGCCGGAGAAAAGGCCCACAGTCACACTGCCTTCCGGCGGGATTATCAGCAACAGACTTCAAAGCAAAACCCAGAATAAAGAAGGGCTGGAGGAAGAACCTGACCTAGACAAGTTACTACGTCACAGCCAACTGACTGGGAAGCAGCGTTGACAGAGCGCGCTTTGTAATTACTGGAAAGACTCACTGGCCACATTTCCCCACATTTCCAAGTGGGTTATCGACAGTTACACTGGGCACAACACAGGAAGCGAGCTGAAGTAACGTTTCAGCATGGCGGAGGGCAGAGCAGGAGTCAGAAGACCCAAGTGCTCGTCCTAATTCCGCAATTTAACTGTGTATTTTAAGGCGGCAGTTCTCTCACAGGGGATGTTTGGAAATTTCTGAGGGTGTTTTTTGTCGTCACAATGATATTAGGCAGTTAAAGACCAGGGACGTTAGATGTTCTGTAACGCACAGGACCATCCTATACAACAAAGTTCAATCCTGCATCCACAAAACTTCCAAAGATCTTCTCTGGCATTCATGTGGGGAAAAAGATAACAATAGCAATAAACACAAACAAATACATACATACATAAATAAGCCAACAATTTATACCGACCTCATCTTAGAACCTAACTCCATTTTACATACAAATACAAAACACACTGAATTTCAGGGCACGCAATTACTTTGCAAATCAAGGAAAGACTATACTTTATTTCATTTGGAACTTTACTAAAGGGTTGTTCACCATTTTTGAAAAATTACATCACCAATGGCAGTCTTGATTGTGTTATCTGAGTCACTGGCTGCTACCTGGTACCCCTATCAGCCTTCACTTGTAGCTGTCACATTCACAGTGATTCAATATGCAAATGTGACTGCTTCATTATGACTTTAGTGCAGTCATATTATGCATATTTCAATACGTACATACTGAAATACATCATCTATTCTAAATCAATTTCCTTTTATTTCTCTTTTATCTTATAATTAGGACACGATGTTGGTTTACTGGAAAGAAGGTGGGTTATAGTATCTATGAAATTCCTTTCACAGTAGTAAAAGGGAGGGGGTGTTAAAAGTATTTGGTTAGAGGGGCGCCTGGGTGGCGCAGTCGGTTAAGCGTCCGACTTCAGCCAGGTCACGATCTCGCGGTCTGTGAGTTCGAGCCCCGCGTCGGGCTCTGGGCTGATGGCTCAGAGCCTAGAGCCTGTTTCCGATTCTGTGTCTCCCTCTCTCTCTGCCCCTCCCCCGTTCATGCTCTATCTCTCTCTGTCCCAAAAATAAATAAACGTTGAAAAAAAAAATTAAAAAAAAAAAAAAGTATTTGGTTAGAAAAAAAAAAAAAAAAAAAGGAGCAACGAGGGGAAGTAGGTTGAGAACCAGTAACTCAGATCAAGATCCTAAACCACCTAAAGTCTCCTTCTTCATCTATAAAACTAGGGGGTGTGAAGAAACCGTTCCTTAGACCCTGTCTCCGTAAAACACGACCATCATATAAGACTACTTCAACAAAAGCCACCTCAGCAATGGCTTTGTGGAATTTTTTGTACCACAGAGATGAGATACGTGCCTACCTGATATACTTGGATTCTTAGGTAAAACATGGAAGCAGAAGGTAGACCACATTCACTCCTGACTACTCAGAGTGGAACTAACCGCCCAATGGAAAAAAGACAGTCTCTTTAGCAAATGGTGCTGGGAGAACACCTGGACAGCAACAGGCCGAAGAAGGAAAGTGGACCACTTTCTTATACCAGACACAAAAAGAAATTCAAAATGGATGAAAGACCTCAATCTGAGATAGGAAGTCATCAAAATCCTACAGGAGAAAACAGGCAGCAACCGCTTTGAACTCGGCCACCACAACTGCTTACTCGACGTGTCTCCAGAGGCAAGGGAAGTAAAAGTGAACTATTGGGACCTCATCAAGATAAAAAGCTTCCGCACGGTAAAGGAAACAACAAAACTAAAAGGCAACCAAGGGAATGGGAGAAGATATTTGCAAATGGCATATCAGATAAAGGGTTAGTATCTAAAATCTATAAACAACTTACCAAACTCAACACCCAAAAAAACAAATAATCCAGTGAAGAAATGGGCAGGAGACATGAATAGACACTTTTCCAAAGAAGACATCCAGATGGCCAACAGACACATGAAAAGATGCTCAACGTCACTCATCATCAGGGAAATACAAATCAAAACCACAATGAGATACCCCCTCATACCTGTCAGAACGGCTAAAATTAACAACTCAGGAAACAACAGATGTTGGCGAGGATGCAGAAAAGGAACCCTTTTGCACTGTTGGTGGGAATGCAAACTTTGTGCAGCCACTCTGGAAAACAGTATGGAGGTTCCTCAAAAAATTAAAAATAGAACTACTCTACAACCCAGCAATTACACTACTAGGAATTTATCCAAAGGATACAAAAATGCTGATTCAAAGGGGCACATGCACCCCAATGTTTATAGCAGCACTATCAACAACAGCCAAAGTATGGAAAGAGCCCAAATGTCCATATACTGATGAATGGATAAAGAAGATGTGGTATATACAATGGAATACTACTTGGTGATAAAACAGAATGAAATCTTGCCATTTGCAACAATGCGGATGGAACCAGAGGGTATTATGCTAAGTGACATAAGTCGGCCAGAGGAAGACAAATATCATATGATTTCCCTCATATGGAATTTGAGAAACTCACCAGATGAACACAGGGGAAGGGAAGGAAAAATAAGATAAAAACAGAGAGGGAGGCGAACTATAAGAGACTCTTAAATACAGAGAACAGACTGAGGGTTGCTGGAAGGTGTTGGGTGGGAGGATGGGTTAAATGGGTGACGGGCATGAAGGAGGGCACTTGCTGGGATGAGCACTGGGTGTCTTATATAAGAGATGAATCACTGGGTTCTAATCCTGAAGCCAACACTACACTGTATGTTAAATGAATTAAATGAATTAAAAAAAAAAAAAAAGAATGGAACTAACCATTAGCTGGTTACATAACATCACTGCCAGTATTTGGGAGACAGGAAATGTATTTTCTCTGAAAGTTAAAACCTTGCGTATTAGCATGAAAACAGCTTTTCTTTAGATCTTAGAATAGTCCTATAAACTATAAATCAGACCAAGGACAGTAGATTACAACACAAAATCCTAACCTAAAAACATAGCTGAAAGAAGCTACCTTAGAAACACAAAACAAAAATTAATTCCTAGAATACCTCATAATTAGATATAGGTAATGCCACCCACACAAAATTATCAAAACTCATAATAAACTCACTGAACTAAATCGAAAAACCTCATGGTGCACAGAGCTCCACTCTTTCTCCCTGGGGAACTGTGTCACAAGGAAACCATTATTATTTTTTGAATTAAAGTGGTCTAGGTATAGAATTAAAATTTTAAGATGGTAAAAATACTTCAAAACCTGAAACAAACTAAGTGAGTTAAAAGCAACTTAAAAGGCTCCATCCAACAGTAACAGGAATCTAAAGTTACTTTGGGGGCGCCTGGGTGGCTCAGTGAGTTAAGCGTCTGGCTTCAGCTCAGGTCATGATCTCATGGTTTGTTGAGTTTGAGTCCCTTAGCAGTCGGGCCCTGTCCTGACAGCTCAGAGCCTGGAGCCTACTCCAGGTCCTATGTCTCCCCCTCTCTCTGCCACCCCCGGCTCGTGCTCTCTTTTGCAAAAATAAATAGACGTTAAAAAAAAATTTAAAGGGGTGCCTGGGGCTCAGTCGGTTAAGCAGCCAATTCTTGACTTCAGCTCAGGTCATGATCTCCTAGTGAGTGAGCTCGAGCCCCACATCAGGCTCTGCACTGGCAGAATGGAGCCTGCTTGGATTTTCTCTTTCTGCCCCTCCCCTGCTTGCACTCTCTCAAAATAAATAAACTTAAAAAAAATTTTTTAAATAAGTCACTTTGTTTACGTAAGTAATTTCCACATTACAGTATCGTTTCTTTACAGGGTGCTTTATAATTATTATAGAAACCAAGAAACCACGAAATCAAGCATTCATAAGCAACTAGCTTCACAAATTCTAAAGTAAGAACTTTTTAGTAGTTTTCTGGCCAAGATTAAAATACCAAGTGGGGCTCAAACCCACGGACCATGAGATCATGACCTGAGCCGAAGCCAGATGTTCAACAGACTGAGCCAACCAGGCGCCCCCTTTATGATGTTCTTAATAAATAACATTCTTTTCTCTAGCTTACTTTCTTGTAAGAATACGGTATGTAATATATATAACATACAAAAAATGTGTAATCAACTGTTAATGTTATCAGTAAGACTTCCAGTCAACAGTAGGCTATTAGAAGTTAAGTTTTTGGGGAATTAAAAGTGACACAATGAGGGGCGCCTGGGTGGCTCACTGGGTTAAGTGGCCGACTTTGGCTCAGGTCATGATCTCATGGTCCGTGAGTTCGAGCCCCGCGTCGGGCTCTGTGCTGACAGCTTGGAGCCTGGAGCCTGTTTCAGATTCTGTGTCTCCCTCTCTCTGTTCCTCCCCCGTTCATGCTCCGTCTCTCTCTCTCTCTCTCCTTCAAAAAAATAAAAATAAAAACATAAAAAAAAAAAGTTACACAACGATTTTCAACTGTGGACAGAGGGTTACTGGTTGCCCTAATTCCCTCACTATTCGAGAGTCAACGGTATATTCCATACCCACAGTCAAACTCCTAGCCATAAGGAAAGATATAAGGTAATCCTTAAACATTTACACTTATTTTTAGAAGTTCCTTGGAGAGCTCTGTTAAAACTAAAAATGATCTGAGACGGTTCATATTTTATTTGAGAGCAACTGGGAAACACATAGACTTTAAATCAGAAAAAGTTCTATGTCAAAAAGGCCAGGTGAAGGGCATCGAGTGAGCTTTATGTGCAAAGTACCTAGCAAGGGCTCTGGAAATGATCATCACACTTCGTCACACTTTGTCACACTTTGTTCTACATTTCATCACACTTCGTTCTCAGGCCTTTTCTGACCTCTTCTCTCCATTCCCACGTGCGTCTACCCAACTTTCCAGTCAGATAGGCAAGGGTACCACGGTCAGACAAGAAATATTCTTTGTCCCATAGTGCGGAGACAACTAAATCTCTAATCTGCTTAGTTAATTCTCATAAAACTCCAGGTTTGGGAATCACTGGACGAGAGGTAAGCTTATCTACACGCAGTCCCCCTTTCCTCCCATCACCACAGAAGCATCTCTCCTGTCTAAGGCTAATCCTCCCTCCCACGATCTGGATCCTAGAAGATTATGAGCAAAGACAAACTGATCCACTGTGTGATTGATCTTAGGCAAGTTACTTAATATCTCTGACCCTCCGTCTTCTCTCACCGAGCAGAATTTTCTGGAGGATTAAATGAGATAATATAAATAAGCTATATGTAAAATAATAGAAAATACATATATAGGTCTCTGCTTCTAGTTCCTGACAGAGAGCTTCTGAAACCCTTATAAATTTCTAAGTGAGAAGGGCACTTAGGAACATCTTCGGTTCTAATGAGGCGATTCGGGGGGGGGGGGGGGGGCTCCTGGGTGGGGGCTGGTCCCCAGAAAGACCAGGCCATGATTAGAAGCTTGGAATTTCCAGCTCCACCCCTCATTTTCCAGAGAGAAGAGAGGGGTCAGAAATGGGAGTTAATAACTGATCATGCCTTGTGAGGGAGCCTCCATAAAATCCTAGTAGGATGGGGTTCAGAGACTTTCCAGGTTGGTGAACACATCTATATACTAGGAGGGTAATGCACCCCAACTCCAAGGGGGCAGAACTCCTGCACCTGGGACCATCCCACACCTCCCCCTATATCTCTCTCATCCAGGTGTTCATCCATACCTCTGTTACCATATCCTTTAATTAACTGGTGAACATAAGACAAAGAATATTTCTTGTCTGACTATCCATAGTACATTTGGCTACGTTCCCGAGGTCTACGAGCTGTTGTCGCAAATAATTAAATCCAAGGAGAGGAGGTCACGGGAACCTCCAATTTGTAGCCAAGATGGACAGAAGTTGTGGGGGACGTAGGGACCTATGACCCCTGGTGGCTGGCACCGAAGACGTAGGGCGAGGGATGGCCGTCTTGTGGGCTTGAGCCCTTAACCTAGGAGATCTGACACTATCCCCAAGTCGATAGTGAGGCCAGTGTCCCAGAATTCTGGGTGTCGGTAAAAGTACCACACATCTGATGTCGGAAACATTTTGAGCGTTGAGAGTAAAGGAGAGACACAGGAGGAGAAGACTGGAGTTCTTCCAACCCAGAGTCTCACAGTAAATTTTTCCTCCCGGTAAAGGCTCAAAGCCTTCCTCTTCCCTCCCCTCTTCCTCCTCCTCCAAAACCTCACACCATTCATTTTCTCCCCTCTCTACAAGGGACTGCTTCCTGTGAGCACCTGATCAACGCTAGTCTTCCCCATGTTAAAAAAGCAAAAAGCACGTGCTCACGCACACCTGTCAACCGCGTGTCCTCTCTTAGGCGTGTCCCTGTGTCTTCTCCATCTAGGAAGCTTTTTGGAAGTCTGGTCTACTCTGTCTCCACCTCCACATCTTTCCTTTACTTCCTAACCATGTAACTTAAACTGCACTTGCAGAGGTGAATACCGGTATCTTAGTTGCTATAACCAATAAATTTTTTAGTCTGGTGGACACCATCACATTCTAAGATCTCCTTACAGCACGACAATGCCCCTTCACGTCCTTCTTGCAAAGCTGTGCCTCCTTAGCTTCCCAGGCACCACGTTCCTGGTTTCTCACCCACATTTATATTTACCAGGCTAGTCTGTGCTTAGAGAAGCAACTTCATTTATCCACACCGCACTGCTGGGAACTATGGCATTTATTTAGGGCAACATGTGTTTCACTGTTAGAAAGAAACGCTATTCGAATGAAATTCTTCCAGGCATCCTTAAAATGCAACCCTATCCCACGTCACTTTTAAAAGTAACAGGAGGTAAAAGAAAGAACGTGATAGGATGACACTACTCTTCAGTTATCTAATGCTAGAATAACGACTTGGACGAGATAGCACAAGGAAAACTTTGTTGCTAATTAGTTTCATGACCTTAGGTAAATGAACCCTTTGGACCTTGTCTATAAAATACAGAAGCTAGACTAAGTGATTATCTACCAATTCATCATAATTCCAAAATGCTATGATTGTACAGAAAAACGTGGCTTTAAAATATATTGCTGTTTTGATTTGTTGTGGACAAAACAGTAATTTCAATCCCAACACCGACAACCATTATGCTCCACGAGCTATTTCTAACATTTTTTTTTTTTAATGTTTATTTATGTTTGAGAGATAGAGAGACAGAGTGCGAGCAGGGGAGGGGCAGAGAGAGAGGGAGACACAAAATTTGAAGCAAGCTCCCGGCTCTGGGCTGTCAGCACAGAGCCCGACATGGGGCTCGAATCCACGATCGGTGAGATCGTGACCTGAGCAAACGTCGGGACACGCAACCGAGCCACCCAGGCGCCCCATCTAAGAGCTATTTCTGATGCTAGGGTCCTGTCTTTGAGAGACCTTCTAGTAAGTTCTATACTTGAGGGGTTAAGAAAAAGTGCTCATGGGGGTCTGGAAGAGGAATACTGAACTCTGCCCGGGGGAGCTGTGGTGCATCTTACAGAGGAGGTGACATTTTGGCTGGGCCTTAAGGGATAAGGCATGTAATACAAAGTTTCAGTAGAAGATGTCCTGTGAAGTGTTAGAAACACAATTCTGACCTAATAGTAAACACATATGAGTCAATGCGAATGAGCTATTTATTACCCTTCTTAAACACGTTCCACCGATAACACTGTAAATGGAAGTACCTTCCACTGATAGAAGAGAGTACAAACGGAGAAGGGCGTTTTACACTTGTCGTTTCTGTCACCTCTGTGCTGGCGAAGGACATGCAGTTTCTGGAGCACCCCAAGGTGCCGTCTGCAGATCCTTTCGATATAATTTTTAACTCAAAACTGAAAATTAATCCATAATTTTCATTCTAATTAAATAATCAGCAAAAAACAAAACAAAACAAACAAACAAACAACTACAAAGCAGTCAGGCAGCTCTTGAAAGAAAATGCTCTACTAAAGCCTTAGGAATATACTAAGATTTTATGAACTTTATAATGGATAGTAAGATGTACTCTAGACCCACGTGATACTTTACATGATATCATGTTAAGACACTGTGATTCTAAGTGAGCTTTATATCTCTAACCAATGGGAAGAATGGAAGAAAGAAGTTAATTTAGTTTTACTTAATTTATTATTATTATTATTTATTTGAGAGAGAGAGAGAGAGAGAGAGTGCAGCACGTGGGGTGGGGAGGGCAGAAGAAAAGAGAGAGAGAGAGAGAGAGAGAGAGAGAGAGAATCTCAAGCAGGCTCAACACTCAGCGTGGAGCCCAATGGGGGGCTCGATCCCAAGACCCTGGGATCGTGACCTGAGCTGAAATCAAGAGTTGGACGCTCAACGGACTGAGCCACCCAAGCGCCCCTGGAAGAAAGAAGTTAATTTTATAATACTCACAATTTTCACACTCAGGCTTGAAACTCCATGATCATGAAGTTCATCCTCAAACAGGAGAACTTCTTCAAAAAACTTAATCTGTTCTCTGGCTTTCAGTTTCTCCGTATCTATATGGTCTGTTGTAGGTACGACCTGAAAGAAAAAATTTCGGAAGGAACACGTGAAAATTTAAGGAGCTGGAGACACAGGAAAACAGTCTTCCTACCAGTCTTTTCTGCATGGCCAAAGCACACAGCTCTACACCTGGGTGTCCTCAGTAGACACAAAAGATGAGGTGTGTGCCTTGTCCCTCAAACGCTGACAACCCTACAGGTGGCTGACACTGTAGCCTTACAAGACAGAGTCAAAATTCTTCAGCTTTCATATAAGTCAAGTTAAAATCAAGTGTTCTGTTGTGATTATGAGAAAAATCAGTCCTCTGAACATTAGTCAGTGTGATGGATGACTGCTATCATAGACACCCAAAGCGGTTTTGTGCAGTGAAAGTCTACTTGTAAAAAACATCGGTATGGAACTTACAAAAAAACTCCCATTAGAGTCTTGCTATGTATTTTAGATTCGCAGCCTAGCTCCCCCACGCCTACAAAACAGTGTTTTAAATAATGAGGTAAATTAAGAACTTTCCGAGAAATTCTGAGGGAAGAACTCCTAGCATCCTGGGCTTCTGAGGATGCTGGCCGGTTTTTCACTGTGTTATTTCGCAGCTCACGGACACACATATTCACAACCCCACAAGAGCGTCACCAATGCTAATAAGGCAGGTCCTATCGGTAGCTCACTAAATCGGTAGCTCACATCATTCTTTACTCTATCCAATTTCACTACAAAATGTTGAGCTTTTCCATTCTTTGACATAGTTGTATCATAAATTAACACAATGGGGGCGCCTGGGTGGCTCAGTCAGTTGAGCGTCCGACTTCGGCTCAGGTCATGATCTCGCAGTCTGTGAGTTCGAGCCCAGCGTAGGGTTCTGTGCTGAGAGTTCGGAGCCTGGAGCCTGCTTCGGATTCTGTGTCTCCCTCTCTCTGCCCCTTCCCCGCTCATGCTCTGTCTCTCTCTGTCTCTCAAAAATGAATAAACGTTAAAAAAAATTTTTTTTAATATTTGGAAGAGAAAATAATTAGATAAAACATGCGTTAAGGATATTGATTATATTTAATTTATCTGTACTATCTTCTTCATTTACAAGGACAAATATATTTAAAACACATTTGCTCTTTCTCTTTTCTCTTTCTCAACTCTTTTCATGTTCTCACTAAACTCAGGCATCTGAAAAGGGGAAAAAAACCAAAACCAACAGCTAAATTTAAAATGTAACAAGTACTTCTGACTCCTAGTATTGTCAGAATGAGTAACCCAGACAAACCCTCTTGCTTAAAAGCTGGACGAAGAAACAAAAATTTCTGAAAAGCATCAAACGGTCAAGATCCTGAAGAATTCCTGGACTGAGATCTGCAAGAGGACTGGAACCCAGAAAAAGTGAAAGTGAGCCTGTAGTTGGCTGGCTTTGGCCTTGACGTATCTGTAATGGCCGCTCCAGGGGAGAGGCTGGGGTCTGCTAGTTCCCGGCCCCATCACTGCTCAGTGCTAAGGACAGGGACCTTGGAGAATTCCCCGCGCCCCTCCTGAATTGGGGATGGTACCCTATGGGGCCACACTGGTGTCACGGCTTATGTTACAGGCCCAGAAACCTCAAACACGGGTCCCAGACCAGAGGTTAGCAAATTAAGACCTGTAGGCCAGATGTGGCCAGATGTGGCCCATCACCCATTTCTGCGTGAACTGGGAACTAAGAATCATTTTTACATTTTTTCAGTGATTGGAAAAAAAAAAAAAAAAATTCCAGAGCACATGAAATTCAAATTCATGACATGAAATTCTATGTAAGAATTCACATATATCTCACACTGTGGAACGCACATTTCCACATCCCTAAGTAAAATGTTACTGAAACAAAGCTGTGCCCGTTTGTTTACTTCCTGTCCATGGCTACGTTCAACTACAACAGCACAGCTGGGCAGCTGCTCATAAACCCTACCGCCCTCAGAGCCTCAAGAATTTCCTACCTTTACAGAAAGTTTGTACAACTATGTCTCTGACTCTGAATACCCTCAGCTGCCTGTCAGAACTGCCTTCTGGGGAAAAACATCATCATCCTGGGACTCAAAACTAAGGAGGTCAGGTCCATCAGGAGCCTGCACACCATAAACCAGAACCCACAGAAGAACAGGCCAATAGGACAAGACCCAAGGGACCCCAGATACTGGAAATGAGGCCTGAGCTGTTCAGCAACAATGCGCGCTAGTTTCAAGGAAATCAAAGCTAAGGCTGAAAATGCCACAATATACTAGGAAATGTTTTTTGAAAAAGAATTGTGATCAGGGAGGGTCCCGCAGGAGGGTGGTTGCAATGTTCTATTTTTTTTTTTCCTGAGTGGCTACGTTTCACAAATCATTACGCTGTAACTTCATGTTTTCGGAGTTGTTTGACAATCGTTAAAAGGCTTAAAAAAAATATGGAACACCGCATTATTGACACCTGACAAGAAAAATGAGTCCTAGTTACATCCTTCGAAGAAGTCCTCCCTCACGTCAGATGGAGGTTTATGATAAGGAAGTCACTTGATTTATAGGTGTTTTTAAATTTACCATATAAAGTTAACTAATGCTAAATACTAAGAACCCTATTTTAAATTTGTTTCAAAATGTCCTCTCTAAATATTACTGAAAGCAGTACATATGTGTATGTACACATTGAGATATATATTTGCCATTTATTTTTTTTTTTATTTTTGTAACGTTTTTATTTATTTTTGAGACAGGGAGAGACAGAGCATGAACAGGGGAGGGTCAGAGAGAAGGAGACACAGAATCTGAAACAGGCTCCAGGCTCTGAGCTGTCAGCACAGAGCCCGACATGGGGCTCGAACTCACGGACCGTGAAATCATGACCTGAGCCGAAGTCGGCCACTTAACCGACTGAGCCACCCAGGCGCCCCTATATTTGCCATTTAATATATATGTATATATATAAAGTAAGGACAAGAAAGTTTTTTTCTTTTCGTTTTTTTTTTTTTTTTTAATTTTTTTTTTTAACGTTTATTTATTTTTGAGACAGAGAGAGACAGAGCATGAACAGGGGAGGGGCAGAGAGAGAGGGAGACACAGAATCCGAAACAGGCTCCAGGCTCCGAGCTGTCAGCACAGAGCCCGACGCGGGGCTCGAACTCACGGACCGCGAGATCATGACCTGAGCCGAAGTCGGACGCCTAACCGACCGAGCCACCCAGGCGCCCCTCTTTTCGTTTTTTTTAAAGTTTATTTACTCATTTTTGAGAAAGAGAGAGCAAGCATGCACACGAGCAGGGAAGGGGCAGAGAGACGGGGAGAGTGAATCCCGAGCAGGCTCCATGCCGCCAGCACAGCTCAAAGCCCGACGTGGGGCTCGAACCCCCAAAGCATGAAATCATGACCTGAGCCTAGATGGACAGTCTGACGCTTCACCCACCGAGTCACCCAGGTGTCCTAGGATGCCTTAATAAAATCGCCTTTATGCACAACCCCCCCCCCCCAAAAAAAAAGTACCAATTGTCATTTTTTCAAGATGAAAAAGTTCCGGAAACTGGCTGCACAACAATATGAATATGCTTATTTACCACTAACTTAATATATTTAGAAATTAAGATCACGCTGAAGGAGTTGGCAAATGTTCCAACATGCTTTAAAAAAAATGCTGTTTAAATGCGTGGACATTACACACATTTTATTCCAAAAAAGCAATATAATTAGAAGAGTTAGTCTTCTACTCTATTCTCCTACAATGTCAGTTTACGTATTTAACCGAAAAGAAGAAAATGGCCACATTTTGCCAGGTACCTTTTAGGCATCTGACCTCCTAACATTCCTTAAAAACATTTTTTTTAATATTTATTTTTGAGAGAGACAGAGACAGAATGCGAGTGGGTTAGCTATTAGCACAGAGCCCGACGTGGGGCCTGAGCTCACAAGCTGTGAGATCTGACCTGAGCCGAAGTCGGACGCTCAACTGACTGAGCCACCCAGGCGCCCTATGACCTCCTAACATTCTTATACCATAATCTTTGAGATGTTCCTACGGTGGCCCAGCCAATACATAGCAGAGCTGGATTTGAATGCAGCCAGCACAACTCTATGACTGGCTTTCTTCTCTTAAATTATGCTACAACTCACGAGTAAGAGGTAAAACAACTCAAAAAAGAGTGAGAAAGCACTACGCGCACGCACACACACACACACACACACACACACACACACCCCAGCAGCTCCCAGCAATTAAAAGGCAAGAATTTAAGTGCAAAAGGAAAGGCTTCATTCTAATGCCTCATTCTGACATTCTTACTGTTCATATAAGATATATGCTCCTACACAGGCATATGTTTCCTATATACACTACGGCTTTTGATTTCAGAAAGGGTGTAAGCATTAAATAATTTAAAATCCCAAGTAATATTATAGATCAAAAAAACCCTTAGGTATTAAGAAAGTCAAATGCAAAAAATGTGCCCGTGGAGTGATCTTCCACCTACAACATGCTTAACAATAAGCTACAGCATTGGTATTATGTTATCAAGAGATACATACTTTAAGATCTTGAACCTATTTCTTCATCCACAAAACGAGGATAAGAAGGCCTATCCTACAAGGTTATTTTGAAGATTAAGCAACAAAGTTTTAACACTTTTGCCTAGAAAACAGGTACTCAAGGGGCGCCTGGGTGGCTCAGTCGGTTAAGCATCCGACTTCGGCTCAGGTCATGATCTCATGGTTCGTGAGTTTGAGCCCCGCGTTGGGCTCTGTGCTGACAGCTCAGAGCCTGGAGCCTGCTTCGGATTCTGTGTCTCCCTCTCTTTCTGTCCCTCCCTTGCTCATGCTCATGCTCTGTCTCTGTCTCTCTCTCTCTCTCTCAAAAATAAACATTAAAAAAATTAAAAAAAAAAAAAAGATACCCAATTTTTTAAGAAAGCAAAGGAATGTACTCACAACTCTGTTTAGACCATAAAGCAAGAATAAATATTTAGATACTATATCTACATATCTACTTCTAGTCTTGGTATTTCAATAATATTACTTTAGTTCCCCTGACATTTGAGATATATTATTAATAACAGCAGCTACCATTTATTGAGATCTTGCTGTATAACAGACACTGTGCTAAACACTTTACATATATAATCTTATTTACTTCCCACAACTGCTATTATCCAGTCTACCAAAGTGAGAAACAGTATTCAGCAAGATTAAATTGCTTTTCCAAGTCGAGTGATGGTGCTGGGATCTGAACCCAGGCCTGCCGAAGCCTGAACTCCAGTGAGTAGGTGATCACACCGCTATTCGTCAACAACGCCTCAGAACAAATTGCATTACAGGCGGAAGTTGTCAGGAAGAGGACTGAACACACGCTTTTCACCTCGCACTACTCTCCTTTTCTCCTTTCTACTGCCGTGGTTCTAGCTCCTCGGTCACAGCTAATGCTACTTCATAACCTAGGGGAGGCTTTTTAGGAGTCATCATTCCTGCACAGGGTTAAAACAAGTTCCCATTTCTTCACTCCCGGCAATGAAATATCAAATGGACTCTGTTCTTTACAAAGTGTTTCAATCAGGAGTGAGACAGAAAGGAGAACGTTCATCTGTGAAGTAGTAAGGGGCTGACATAACCTTGCTCCCCATAGACTGTAAAGGAGGGATTTTTGTCTGTTCTCTGCTGTATCCATGGCTCCTAGGACTGGTGCCTGGCACAGAGAAGAGCTCAAGAGCGAGTCGGTGAGTGAATGAATACACGTTCTCTCAAAAAATGTGTGTATTTGTCTCAGCAGCAGCACAGAAAAATAGGTAAAGCTTGGATTGTAAGAGCGGCAAAAACTGAGAACTGAATTCCTGCTTGAAGTTCTGTCTTCCCAAGACTAAAAATCTCTGTAGAGACCAGAAGCCCATACACAACTCATCTCCTTAACATTTCTGCCTAAGCACCAACACATGATATAGGCTCTCCAATAAATATTTCATTCTCCATAATGTTATCTCTGATCATCAGAGACATGCAACCTAAGCCAGATTTTCATTTCAGTCGTACGGTCTGATTTCGAAATGTAGCTAAGCTCCCAATACGACACCAACCAAATCCACTTTCCCAGCGTCATTCACCGCGAAGCGAATCTCTTCCTAAGTAGGACTCACACAGATGCAACTTCGCATTATTAATACGGGGCTTTCGAATTCACCTAGACCTTTCCCACAGATTATCTCCTATCAAAACTCTGATGTGAGGTAAATATGTCTGTTTACCCAAATTACTAATAAATTGAGACTCAGATTCAGTAACTGGCCTGGAGTCATACAAGGTTCACACATAGTACAGGAAGGACAAAAACATAAGCGGTCTGAACAAAGGTCCTATCTGCCCACCTACCTGTTCATCTGGAAAACTGTAAGCTATTAACTAGCAGGTTCTGTCTCAATCACCCAATTAACCACACCAAGAACAGATACACATTTGAATGCTTCTTTTTTTTTTTTCATGTTTATTGTTGACAGACTGAGACAGAGCATGAGCAGGGGAGGGGCAGAGAGGGAGGGAGACACAGAATCCAAAGCAGACTCCAGGCTCTGAGCTGTCGGCACAGAGCCCGACACGGGGCTCGAACCCAGGAGCTGTAAGATCATGACCTGAGCGGAAGTCAGACGCTTAATCGACTGAGCCGACCCAGGTGCCCCTGGAATGCTTCTTGACAGTGATAACGATAACATTAAGGCAGTTTGCCATGGTTACTTTTGAGAATAAAAATTGTTTCACTGTGGCCTTCTTATTTTCGGCTTATAATCAATTAGCAAAACCCCTTCACATTAGGTTCTGAAGCTTCCCCTCACTAGAAAGAAAGTGGGATGAAAGTACTAGCAAAAATAATCCATTACTAGAAAGTTCTAATGCTGAGACTGTCCAAGACAGTTAATGACTTTATCATAAAAGCAAAAAATAAAGATTTACCTTTAACTTAAGTGATTCTCCAAGTAACGTTCCCTTATAATCTGTTGTGTAGGTCCAATCGTATGGTTTAATAACTTCCTTGGAGTGTTCGCCCTCCGTCCTCAAATATTAAAATGAGAAGGATCAGATTCAGTGATGCAGAATATAGACTGTCTGTATTCATATATCACACCAAGTTACACTTTACAAATAATGCAAATATCCTAATCAATACATACATATACTTGTCATAATTCACTAATACAAGATCCTTCTTGGTTTGTCTGCATATTTACAGTTATTAAACTTGTCATATGCTGATGTGGTCTCTCCAATTAGTTAGTATACTCCTTGAGGACACAGTTTAAAGGCGTCATTGGGGCACCTGGGTGGCTCAGTCGGTTAAGCGTCCGACTTCAGCTCAGGTCAAGATCTCGCGGTCCGTGAGTCCGTGAGTTCAAGCCCCGCGTCGGGCTCTGGGCTGATGGCTCAGAGCCTGGAGCCTGCTTCTGATTCCGTGTCTCCCTCGCTCTCTGCCCCTCCCCCGTTCATGCTCTGTCTCTCTCTGTCTCAAAAATAAATAAACGTTAAAAAAAAATAAAATAAAATAAAGGCGTTATTATACTTCTTGGTATCTTGCAAGGTACCTAGTATACGATAGGGACAAAGTAAATAACTGCCGATTTGATTATCAAAAAAAACACATTTTTCTTTATTTTAATGCTCCTCACATTTACAGTTCAAATCATCAGTAAACATTTTTCTTCAAAAACAGGAACAGTGAAGTACACAGCCTATTGTGTCTTCACCAAGGAACAATGAAAACTCAAAAATGTAAACCTTACATGGCTCAACTCAACCGTAATTCAATTTAACCCAACAAGTATTTAAAAGGTAGGGTAACTAATCTCCGTTTTATGGATGGGAAAAATGACTTCTAGAATGACCCAACTGTTAATAATAATACTTGCCCTTCACTCTCATAAAATACACATATCATGACAGAAGAGTTCTTTCAACTCTTTTCATTTTTTTTTAATGTTTATTTATTTTTGAGAGAGAGAAAGAGAGAGAATGCAAGCAGGAGAGGGGCAGAGAGAGGGGGACATACTGAATCCAAAGCAGGCTCCGGGCTCTGAGCTGTCAGCTCAGAGCCCGACGTGGGGCTCGAACTCACGAACCGCAAGATCGTGACCTGAGCCGAAGTCAGATGCCTAACCGCCTGAGCCACCCAGGCGCCCCACTCTTCTTTTTCACTTAACCCATAAATGTTGAGATTCTTACCTGCTTTCCTGCCACTCTTCGGCACAGGCTACTTTAAGCATTCCTTGATAGTTGTTTACACATCTTAAGGCATCCGTAGCGTTGAACTCAATCCCAAAGCCAGAGCCGTGCTGGATTCTTAAAACGTTGTCTCCAAACATCATTTCAGGCAGAGATGGCATATGTAATTCATCGGCTAACCTATGCAAAACCAAAAGTCAGGTAATATTTCCAATATGTGTATAATTATAAAGTGTGCAACAGAGGCAAAAATTTAAATGTGCCCTGAGTAAAGTTCTAAGGGACCCCAAAGAGGCACGGGACTTTAGTGCAAGTGTTCTACGACAGCCACTTTAGCAGATCAGAAGGTTTTCTTTTCAATTTTCTTTTTTTTAAGACTTCTGGATTTTTTTTAATGTTTTTTTTTTAATTTATTTTTGAGACAGAGAGAGAGAGAGCATGAACAGGGGAGGGGCAGAGAGAGAGGGAGACACAGAATCTGAAGCAGGCTCCAGGCTCTGAGCTGTCAGCACAGAGCCCGACGCGGGGCTCGAACCCACGAACCGTGAGATCATGACCCGAGCCGAAGTCGGACGCTCAACCGACTGAGCCACCCAGGCGCCCCTGGATTTTTTGTTTTAATGTTTATTTATTTTTGAGAGAGTGAGCATGGGCATGAGAGAGGGGGAGAAAGAGGATCCAAAGCAGAGGGCTCCATGCTGACAGCAGAGTCCCCGACACGGGGCTCAAACTCATGAACTCTGAGATCAGGACCTGAGCCGAAGTGGGCCACTTAACCGACTGAACCACCCAGGTGCCTTGAGACTTCTGCATTTTTGAACAGTTACACAGCTATTATTGTTAGGTAAGGTAAAATAACACTATATTAAAGAATATATTCTTACATAAATCCAATAAAAGATCACACATATCCTAAGACCACAATTACCCTCTTTCTAATTGCTTTAGATTTATTTCCAATCAGACATACCAATCAAGTCTTGCATACATACTAAAAACAAACAAGCCAAGAAAACTACATGAACAAATTAAATAATGGAAAAAAATACTGATTCCTACTAGAAACATCTATTTCATTCCTGGGTCATCAAAGGCCCACCACTTTCAAGAATAAATATGGGTTCCAATCCTCCTATGACTGCCTGGGAGATGACCTAACATACCACAGTCTCATGTTTCCATAAGCTTCATGTTTCTGGTAGACTTTTTGTTCTTACACAATTATATTAATTAAAGTTATGAAGAAAATATAGCAATTAAAGATGCTGTCTCTTGTAGGAAAACAACTTTTCCAGTATAATTCTCAACTTGTCACGTTTTATTTTTTTTAATGTTTTATTTTATATTACAGAGAGAGAGAGAGAGAGAGAGAGACAAAGTGTGAGCAGGGGAGGGGCAGAGAGATGGAGACAGAATCCGAAGCAGGCTCCAGGGTCCAAGCTGAGACAACTCAACACAGAGCCCGACGCGGGGCTCGAACTCACAAGCAGTGAGATCATGACGCTTAACCAACTGAGCCACCCAGGTGCCCTGCCTTGTCACAAGTTTTAAAAGGTGGTAATGAAGAAGGCAAAAGCACCAAGGCTGATGAGGGAAACCAGCACTTGCTTACATGGATTTCTGGAAGGATTGTGCAAATCTACCATCTATCCCCTGGGGCACCAATTAGGGAGAAAGCACCAGGAATTTCATCAAATTTATATTCTGACTCCAAAGGGCAGCAATGGGAAATCTGTAATAAAAAAATAATCTCCAATGCAGAAAAGAGCTATACACATTGACATTCAAAATCATCTTATTTATAACAGTTAATGAGAAATACCTGGAATGTCCAAATACAAGGAAATAAACCATAATGTAAACTTCGGTCTATCCATACGATGAATGAAACATTATAGAATCGTTAAAAACGTTTATTTAACAAGAAAATATAATAATGTAGAAAAATGTTTATGACACAATAGTAATAAAAAAGTGGACACATATTTATTACATCTGTGTGTGTATGTATGTGTGCACCTATCAGTGATTTAACATTTTAAGCTGCACATCTTTAAGATATCTAATAATGTTAATTGTTCATCATAAATTTAAGTAAAATGTATTCATTATCAGGAAATAGAAAATATTGGGATGCCTGAGTGGTTCAATCGGTTAAATGTCCGACTTTTTTTTTTTTTTTTAAGCATTTATTTATTTTTGAGAGACAGAGCGCACGTGGGGTAGAGGCAGAGAGAGGAGACACAGAATCCGAAGCAGGTTCCAGGCTCTGAGCGAGCTGTCAGCACAAAGAGCCCGACGTGGCGTTCGAACCATGAGATTATGACCTGAGCTGAAATCTGACGCTCAACTGACTGAGCCACCCAGGCGCCCGAAGTGTCTGACTCTTGATCTCAGCTCAGGTCTTGATCTCGAGGCCGTGAGTTCAAGCCCCCACGTTGGGCTTTGTGCTGGGTGTGAAGCCTGCTTAAAAAAAAAAAAAGGAAATAGAAAATATCAAGTACTAGAGAGATTAACACACCTATGTTCATAGCAGCACTATTCACAATTGCCAACAGGTGGAAACCACCTAACGTCCACTCACAGATGTACAGATAAAGAAAACATGGTTTATCCACACAACGGAACACAATACAACCTTAAAAAAAAAGAAGGAGGGGTGCCTGGGTGGCGCAGTCGGTTAAGCGTCTGACTTCAGCCAGGTCACGATCTCGCAGTCCGGGAGTTCGAGTCCCGCGACAGGCTCTGGGCTGATGGCTCAGAGCCTGGAGCCTGTTTCCGATTCTGTGTCTCCCTCTCTCTCTGCCCCTCCCCCGTTCATGCTCTGTCTCTCTCTGTCCCAAAAATAAATAAACATTGAAAAAAAAAAAAAGAAGAAGGAAATTCTGCGATATGCAACAACGTGGATGAGCCTTCAGGGCCTCATAAACCAGTCCCAGAAAGACAAACACTGCATGATTCTACTTAAATGATGTATCTAATACAGTCACATATACAGAATCACAAAATGGAATTGTGGGGGCACCTGAGTGGCTCAGTCGGTTAAGCGTCCGACTTCAGCTCAGGTCACGATCTCACGGTCCGTGAGTTCGAGCCCCACGTCGGGCTCTGTGCTATCAGTTCAGAGCCTGGAGCCTGCTTCGGACTCTGTGTCTCCCTCGCTCTCTGCCCCTCCCCCACTCTCGTTCTGTCTCTCTCTATCAAAAAATGAATAAACGTTAAAAAAAATTTTTTTTTAAAGTGGAACGGTGGTTACTAAAGGTTGGGGGGGGAGGGAAGAAGTTACTAAACAACAGACACAAATTTTCAGTCAAGCAGAGGAATAAGCTCTAGAAATCTGCTGTACCTGTAGTTAATAACAAAGCACTGTAAACTTAAAAACGTGTAAAGAGGGGAACTACAAAAGACCCTGAATAGCCGAAGCAATCTTGAGAAAGAAGAACAAAGATAGAGGTATGATGCTCCCTGATTTCAACAAAGCCGTAGTAATCAAAACAGTACAGTGCTGGCTCAAAAACAGACACACTGATCAATGGAACAGACTAGAGAGGCCAGAAATAAGCCCACACTTATATGGTCAGTTCATCTCTGACAAAGGAGGCAAGACTATGCGAAGAGGAAAAAATTGTCTCTTCAATAAGTGGTGTAGGGAACACTGGAAAATTACATGCAAAAGAATGAAACTGAGCGTTGCCTGGGTGGCTCCGTTGATTGAAAATCCGACTCTTGATTTTGGCTTAGGTCATGATCCCAGCGTCATGAAATCCAGCCCTGTGGCGGGCTCCATGCACTGAGCATAGCGCTTGCTTGCTTGAGATTCTCAATCTCTCTCCCTCTCCCTAACTCATGCACACACACGCTCTCTCTCTAAAATATAAACAAAGAAAAAGAATGAAACTGAACCACTTTCTTACACCATACACAAAAATAAAATCAAAATTCAAAATAGATTAAAGACAATTTCATTGTAAGCCCAGAAACTATAAAACTCCTAGAAGGAAATATTGGGCAATAAACTCCTTGACATCAGTCTTAGCAATATTTTTTGGATCTGTCTCCTCAAGCAAGGGCAACAAAAACAATAAATAAATGGGACTCCATAAAACTAAAAAGCTTTTACAGAGCGAAAGAAACCATCAACAAAATGAAAAGGCAATTTACCCAATGGGAAAAGATATTTGCAAATGAAATAACCAATAAGGGATGAATATCCAAAATATGTAAAGAACTCACACAACTCAATAAAAAAAAACAAAAAAAAAAAACCCACCCAAACAATCTAATTAAAAATGGGCAGAGCAGCTAAAAAATAAAAATGGGCAGAGCAGCGGAATAGACATTTCTCCAAAAAAGACATACGGATACATGAAAAGACGCTCAACATTACTATTCATCAGGAAAATGCCAATCAAAACCCTACTGAGATATCCGCCTATCAGAATGGCTAAAATTAAAGAGACAAGAAATAACAAGTGTTAACAAGGATGTGGAGAAAAGGGAACCCTCATATACTGTTGATGGGAATACAAAATGGTGCAGCCATTTTGCAGTCTATGGAAAAGCCTATGGAGGTTCCTCAAAAAATTAAAAATAGAACTACCATACGATCCAGCAATTGCACTTGTGGGTATTTATTTGAACAAAACCAAAACACCAATTTGCAAAGATATATGTACCCCTATGTTCACCGCAGCATTATTTACAATAGCCAAGATATGAAAGCAACTGGTGTCCATCGAAGGATAAATGGATAAAGATATAAATACAGACAGATATATACACACACACACACTTCCAAGAAAAAAAAGTGCAAACTCCCAAGGGGGGAAGAATTTATTACAAACATAGATCTCATGTTAAGTATTTCTACTACAATAAAGCAAAATTAAAAAAAATTTTTTGTTTAATGTTTATTCATTGTTGAGAGAGAGAGGGGGAGAGAGAGAGAGAGAGAGAGAGAGAGAGAGAGAGAGAGAGAGAGAGACAGGGGAGAGTGCATGGGGGAGGGGCAGAGAAAAGAGGGGACAGAGGATCCAAACTGACAGCAGAGAGCCAGGTGCGTGTGAGGCTTGAACTCACAAACCATGAGATCATGACCTGAGCCCAAGTCTGACCAGGCCACCGAGGGGCCCCTAAACAAAGATTTAAAAAAAAAAAAAATTTAAATACTTCAAAGATTAAATAAGATGAAGACTGAATGTATTAGAACAAAAATTCCATTAAAAAGCAATTAAATAAATTTTAACTACTTAATGGAATAATGCACACATGAAATAAGATGTGATTCTGAATTTTCCCCAATATACCTGAAAAAATCTAGGGGTCTTACAAAATACTCCGGTTATGTACATAAAATAATTAGTCACTAATTTACATTGCTAAACCATCCTTTCATGACTCTTTTCCCTGGTGACTTCCTCTGCCTGAATCTTAAAATACCCTAGGGTTCCCTAGGATACCATCCCATAACCTTTCCTTTTCTTCAGGATGACTTCTACATGATCCTAGTTCACGCCCAAGGCCCCAGGTGTCAACAATAAGCTGATGATTCCCAAATCTAAACCCACCGACAGTCATTTTTTGGAGTTCCAAGACAAATGCCCACCACTCTAGGACCCCCACGCGACTCACACTTCAACCATCTAAACTCATCCTCTATCCAACAACTGCCCCCATCTGTTCGTCCTCCTGTGCCCACCGTGTTCAATGGCGAGGCTTCCCATTCCTATTCCCAAGGCAGAAATCTTCTCATCGGCATAGATTTCTCCTCTCTCCTCCCTCCTCCTGCCAAGTGGCCATCCAGGCACTTAATCTCCTGAAACCTCTCCTCTTCTCTGCCCTTTCTAACTGGTCTCCTTACCCAGTCCTGTGGCCTTCCGATCCATCCTCCGCATCACACCCCCCCCCCCCCAACTCCCGAGAAATCTTTTCGAGTGCACATCTGCCCATGTCACTCCTTCGTACAAAAGGACATCGGTGGGAGCCCCCATACAATACCAACTCCTTAGCCTGGCGTACAAATTCCCTCAGTAGCTCCACTCCCCTGGGGCCCTCCCATTTCCCACTACTCCCGCTCTGGGACCTCTCGCTCCAACCAGGCAGAAACGGTTCTTCGAACAAATGGAGGCCCGCACTCTCCCCGGCCTCCCGGCTTTACACGTGTCCCCTGACAGCCCCAAACTCTGTCCAGATCCTGTTCAGGCATCACAAACGCCTCACGGCTCGCCCCATGCCTGGCCTCCCGGCTTCACACACGCGACCACCCCCCACCCCGTGCCTCTGATTTTTATCAAGATCCACTCGGGCATCCGAATTTCCCGGACGCCTTGTCCCCTCTCAACGATCTCAAATAACCTCGCGTACACGTCTCTATCCGTTATTCACCCGGCATTACAATGGCCTCTCCGTCTCTCTCCTAAGACGGTGAATTCCTGCAAGAGGCTCTTTCATCTGCCGTATCTCAAGCGCCTGGCACAGCACCTGACGCGCTCAAAATCCAAGCCCATGTATCATCCCCGCTATCGACCCCCAAGAAAACCGGTCCCAGCCACTCAGGAAGCAACGGTCTAAAGGTGTGGCAGGCTGGGGCAGGTAGGGACCTGCGGCGAGGGCGAAGTCCGCGGGAACAGTCAAGCGCCGCTCAAACCCGGGCGGAGTGACAGTTGCACGAAGGCAGCGCCTGGCGAACCCCCCCACCGCAGGGCGGGAGGTGGCGACAGGATTCTCTCCCGATGTCATTTCGAAGGTCCCGTCCTCAGGGACGGAGCCTCCGCCCCGGGGAGGGTTGGGGCTGCGTGCAGCTCGCCCTGCCTCCCGCCCAGGCCCAGCTCCCCGGCCCTTGCCCCGCGCCGCGTCGCGTCCCGAGTCCCGGAGCCTCACTTCTCCACATCCGCTGACTTCATGATGTGGGTTTTGGCCGCCGTCAGCTTCCAGGGCCCGAAGGAGAAGTCCTGGTGGCTGCTCTGGAAGCCGTGGATCATCATGGCCGAGGCGGCGCCGGCGCGGGCCTCGCGGAACAGGCTGGAGCAGCGGCGGCAGCGGCGGCGGCCGACACCGGTTCCTCCGCCTCCGTCCAGCCCAGCCCCCTCGGCTTCCGAGCCTTCCATGCCCGGCCCCTTCCCGCCCCGCCCCCTGCCGGCCGACCAGGACGCAGGCCCTCCTTTCCGCCTACCCCGCCCTTTCGATTTTTGCTTCCGGGACCAGTCGCCAATGTTGCGTGACCCACGTCTTACGTCACGATGCACCGGAAAACAGCATAGGGGAGAAAACGCTGAGGGGCGGGGCTTCGGCGGCAGTGGGTGTGGTCAGGGACGCACTGCCCCCGTCCCCGGACTCATTGGATCATCATCCGATACTTGCTGGTACCGATGGGAGTTCTTAACGGAATGCCGGAGGTGGAGAAAGCGAGTTCTACAAGGCCTTTCCGGACCTCGCAAAGCAGTGTGATTACCTTGCATTTTGGCGAATCGTTGTGCAAAGGAGAGGCCCCTATATTCTTCTGTTGAGGCCACAGAACAGAAATCCTTGTAATTTAGGAGGTCCTGCACCAAGCGTTACATGATTTAGAAGTGGACACGTAACTACTGTTAATTAAGACAGACTCCTGTCAAAAATTTCATCCTTCGGACAGGTCAAGGCTCTCCTGGTCCAGGCCCCTGATATGGTGGAAGTAATACCAGAGAGACCGGTGCTAAATCCACTTCTGCAGTGCTGTTTTGTGCATCCTTGGGCAAGTCACTTAACTAATGATTTGAGGTTCAGTTGCCGCAAACCGGCATGGCTTGGTGTTAGGACATTTCCCAAATCTGTCTTTCCGGTCTCATTTCCAGAAACTCCCTCTTAGCCCTACCCATCTGCACTCAGCCTTACTTCTAAGCCCTTATTCTTGCTGTTCTCTTAAACCTATTAAGCATATTCAGACCTATCCCGTTTCAGACTCAACCCAGCACCTTTTAAAAATATAGATTCTCCAGCCCCTGGGCCTCACCCGAGCCAAGGAATGATTTGCCTTGATCAGTTACGTCTTCAAAAGGCTTTTCCTAAACCTTGGAGCTGGATTTACTTACTTCTTTCTCTGGGCCAACATGTTTATTTAAATCAACTTCAGTGTCCACTCATCCAAATGATTGTCAAAATGTAAGCACCTGCTATTTGCCAACTATTCATTTTATTACAGAAATAGCACTCTCACCCTGTCTTATAACAGAGCTTGACAATGGAATTCCTAGACATGATTTCAGCGATACAAGGCAGGGCTGCCTTCCCCTCGAAATGTGTGTTATCTATCTATCTATCTATCTATCTATCTATCTATCTATCCAATTTCATCTAAAATTTCAAATACTCTTAGGGCAATGGGCCACTGATTTGCTTAATCAGTCATTTACATCTTAGTCTAAATGATTTTATTATAGCATTTTCTGTGAGCTGGCCTTGACAGAGAAGTAACAGGCCACACTATCCAGACCTGAGTCAGTGCTTTCCCACCTACCCTTCCAAAACATTTGTCCTCCTCCCAGATTTTCCTAGGCAAGATATGATGAAGACTGCCCATTAGAAGGAGTTTTTAATTTAAATTTAAAATCTAACATTTCAGCCCGTTGTCTCTATGGCCTCCAATTCAGCAACTTATTAGAGTTTTTAAGACTAAAATTCTTGAGAGTACAAAGAAACAAATCTTTAAAGGTACAATTTAAAGCACTCACACATTAGAGGAGTGCCTGGATTGCTTAACTGGTTAAGCATTCGACTGTCGGTTTCAGCTCAGGTCATAATCTCACGGTTCATGAGTTCAAGCCCCCGGTTGGGCTCTGTGCTGACAGTGAGGAGCCTGCTTGGGATTCTCTCTCTCCTGCTCTCTCTGCCCCTGTCCTGCTCATGCTTTCTCTCTCTGTCTCTCAAAATAAATAAATAAACTTAAAGAAAGATAAAGCACTCACACATTAGAAAGAGAGATATTTAGGCATTAACTGGGTACTGTCCGTCCCCATTCAAGTATTATCATGCAAAAACTATCTGCTTTATAAAGCTGGTTCTAGAGAAGGCATAATACCTGGGACTTGATTCTTCAGCTAGATTGGACAAAGGATGTTTGGACCGCAAAATCAAGCCGTCTACCACACAAGTTTGTCAAGATTCAGTTCTGAGAACAACCAACGGGTTATTATAGAAATTTGCTCATTACACAGGCTTTTTGGGGCACTGAACTGTGGTGACAGAATCTGTTTTAGGCCTAAGGACACAGCAGGAAATAAGACAGGCAAGATCCCTTTCGTCTTAGAGCTTTCATGATAATGGAGAAGACAGGTAATAAGTAAGTAAATACGATTTATAATTTCATAAATGGATAAGTTCTGTGCAGAACATTAAGCAACTTAGGTAGAAACAGTTGTGTGTGTGTGTGTGTGTGTGTGTGTGTGTGTGTGTGTGTTTGGGGACAGAGAGCAGACTGTACAGATGGAGTGATGAGACGAGCCCATTACTGGGAGTATCTAGGAGATGAGTCGAAAAATGTGGGCATGGGCCAAATTGAGAAGGAACTTGAATGTCATGCTAAAGAACCTGGGACTTTTTCCAATGGGTGATTAGGGGCCACTGCCTCCGTGAGATAGTGTGATGGCCTAAACTTGTGTCTTCAAAGTGAGATTCATGCACACATATCATCACACTGCAAAATGCATTGGAGGGGAGGAAGAAAATATTAATACTTCTATTTATATTTGTCTCTCGCCTTTTTTAGTTCTGTTTTTGTGCATGTTTCATAATGTATATAATATATCACATATTCATGTGTATTTTATTTGCAAACAAATATTGGGATGTGTGCTCGATTTTTTACAGATATTAATGTCAAGTGATCAAATGACCTTGTGGACCATCGACCTACTTGAAGGCAGTAGTCGAGGGGTTAGAGAGGCGAGGACAGATATGGGAGAGGGCTAGGTGACTGATTGGATGTTAGAGAAGCATCCGGTCTGTGGCCTGGATATCACAACACCGTAATCAGGATGCCTGTCAACTAACCTGTGTATTCTGTGATGACAAAGAAAGACAGGGACCCCCAAGAGAAAAGACATGATCATATAAAAAGAGAGGAAAAGGAATTTTCTGAGGAAGAGCCTGTGGAAACGAAGTCCGACTTGCTTTGTTCCCCCATATGTGAAATTCCAGATGATGCACATGGGCACGGAATGCTAAGATCTGTGTGAGGGGGGGGGCATTTCTAGAAGAAAGATCGTGGTCATTAAACAGTAGATATTGTTCAAGTATGTATATGGCATCAGTTATAATTTGATTTAACTGTCTCTTCTATTTCAGAGTGATTCCCTTCTGCTCTGCAAGAGAGCACGCAGAAAGATGAACCTTAAAACTGCAATTTGGCCACGTTGCCCATCTACAAGGCTGCCCAGCTTCTCCTTCGTTCTAGGGGTTCAGGGTCTGTGAACTGACTCCGATCTGGGAATTAGGGAGCAGCTGTGGCTTCCGTGGCGATCCCAGTTTGTATGTTTTACTATACTCGGGGTTGTGTTGGTAGTACATGCCAAGGGGAACCTTAAGGTATCGCTCATCTATTTCTGGCCTTGGGACCCACTGTCAGTTACCCCTGCATTCCCAAGATCTCTGTGGGTCAACCCGTTCTGATGATCACTCTGTCTTTGCTGCCTATTATAGTCACCGTACTCACCTTGCCTCTGGCCGGTTAAGTACCGCTGTTTGGTTTTTGCCATCTTGGACATCGCTACATCCTCACGGAAATCATGGAGTCCACTCTTAATGGCACATCTCCTCTATCTCCATCCCTGCCTTGCAGAAGTCAGCCAACGAAACACCTCTCAAGGATGGCGGTGCCCCTTTCGTCAGTGTATTTCTGGGTAAAGGGCATGGACTCTAGTCCTCTCGGGCCGTAATTAGGAGGCGGATGAGCAGGTGACGTGAGCGAAATCCATGCCAACGTGCTTGTCCCCTACGTCTTTGCGTTACTTCTACGTGAAACGAAAGAAACTCGGGATCTCTAGTTCTGGCATCACGGGTCATGGTTGAGATCAAGTTGCAGTGAGCCTACTGAACGAACGAGTCCCAGCTGCTCACACTAGCACATCGAATCCACAGAGCAACGCATTCGGCTCTCTGTACAATTACATTCCTCCTTCGCTGGACCAGCATCCTCAGCATGGAAATACAGATTTCCTGGAATCTTGCTACTGGTTTCCTGGAATCTTGCCAACGTAAGTTACCAAATTATTGCGATTCGTTTGCTGTTTACAAGTTCTAGATGTGACTTTGCGTCTTGCCCTCTGGATGCCCTGACAGTGAACATAGCTAAGGACCCAGAAGCCACGAGAAGGGGTAGGTGTTGGGCACAGAGAGAACTGGCACCCTCTCGCAAGGTGTCTGCCTGAAAGGAGGTCATCCTAGAGCCTTGAAGCAAACCAGGACCACCTTAAAGACAGGGAGGGGGCTAGCGATGGAGGGAACAGGGTATTTAAAGTTTTCTCAAATCTCACTGCCTCAGCTCTAAATGTCCCACTCGGGGTCGAATAAATGTTCTAAAGTCCCCAAAGAGGCCTGGGAGCTACGGGCACCTGGGTGGCTCGGTCATTTAAGCATCTGACTTTAGCTCAGGTCACCATCTCATGGGGTGTGAGTTTGAGCCCCATGTTGGGCTGTCTGCTGGAGCCTGCTTCAGATCCAATCTCTCTCTCTCTCTCTCTCTCTCGCTGCACCACTCTCTCTCTCTCTCAACAATAAATAAACATTGAAAAAAAAAAGAGGCTTGCAGGTCGGCTACCTGCAAGGCCATCACTGTGGCTCATTTTGTGCTATTTTAGCTTCGTAGCTCTGACAGGCCAGAGATACTTATCACAGGTGACCATAGACACTCCCTGAATTTCTTGCTTACAGTGCACGAGGCCAAGGATTTAAGCTCTATATTCTATTCCCGTTTAATGTTCCCCCTGAAATTTCGAACATGCGTACTTCCCAAAGCCTATTAGTTTATACGACTACCCTCCTCTCAGACAACATAAGGATCTTGGCGTGCTTTCATCCTGACCGCTCATCTCACTTTATGTATATTATTTTCCTCCTGTGCTTTAAAAAAAAAAAAATCCATTCTCTGGCTCCCCGTTTTCACTAGCTGCCTAAACTGATTTTTTTTTTTTCAAAAACCCTCAAAAGGAATTGTACTTGTATCAAAACCAAACAGAGGAGGTGGCGGTCGTGGTCCCTTCCGACGTGGGCAAGGAGAAGAAAAGTTCTTATGAAAGGTGGAGATGGGGCGCCTGGGTGGCTCGGTCGGTTGGGCGTCTGACTCCGGCTCAGGTCATGATCTCGCGGTCTGTGAGTTCGAGCCCCGCGTCGGGCTCTGTGCTGACAGCTCGGAGCCTGGAGCCTGCTTCGGATTCTGTGTCTCCCTCTCTCTCTGCCCCTCCCCCGTTCATGCTCTGTCTCTCTCTGTCCCAAAAATAAATAAACGTTGAAAAAAAAATTTTTAAATACTTGCTTTGTATCATAACAGTGTGATTCTACCTTCCAAATGAGCCACACTGAACCAAACTATAGCTCTACCGGGCTGTCTTTAGGTCACAAACTCTCCTTCCTACTTCCTTTGGTCCATTTATTTCCCTCCGACTCCTCTTGGCTCCCAATTCGAAATAGCTTCCAATTCCTCACTGATTTACCCATTCAGTTGAAGCTATTATCAAAACTCCTCAGTTTTGAGCTCTTCAAGGGCAGGGACCTTCGTCTTACTCATGTGTGTGCCCCCAGAGCCTGTTTGGAACCGTGAGGGACACAGTAGTCATTCAGCAAACCATTCAAGGGAGCGGACAGATGATCCAGGGCTTGGGCAATAGTGGGAAGAGCCAGGCTGGGGACTGGATGGACTCCCAGGGTCAAGGCAAGGATTGGAATGGATTCCAGAGATAGTTGGTGGGAGGAAGCCCAGGGAGACAGGGACCGCCTCGGGAGAAATCCAACAGTAGATGAGGAGAGAAACCGCCCAGACAGAAGCATCCCGTTGGTGGGACCATCTAGGTGGAAGATGCAGTCACAGATCTGAGGACCAAGACTGGGACTCCAGCTCCACAGCATGAAGAGAGGAAGTCAGAAGCCCGTCCACCGACAGGTGTTGTAACAAACAAAGAATGGGCTCAGAGCATCAGACCCATAGGGAGAAAAGAGGGCTCCATCGCTCAAGAGAGAGGTTTCGTCCCAGAGCAACAAGGGAAGAACTTAGTCCCTGGGCTGAGATGGCTCTTTCCTCACTGTCGTGTGTATCATGTCGTCAAGTCCGTCAAGTCCGTTTGTGAGAGTCTCCGTTCCTTACAACCAAAGAGCTCAGTGGAAACAAGAACCTGCTTGCAACATCTCCCGGAGTACCGCTAGCCACGGCCCTTCATCCCCCAATTTTCACATAGAATGGATAAGGGAGGCCAGGTTCTGTGCAGGGGAGGGAGGAGAATGAGAGAATAAGGGAATTCTGGCTTTGAGGAATTCAAAGAGGAGGGGAGGAGCCTGCCAGGGGTGAGAATATAAATATTTCAACAAGCTAAGTGGGTTGGGAGAGAGGACGCAGAAAACCCACGGGAGTTTTCTCCTATGGAGAGTTGACTGCATCCAAATTTATTTAAAAAAATTTTTTTTGATGTTTATTTATTTTTGAGAGAGAGAGAGACAGAGCGTGAGCGGGGGGGAGGAGCAGAGAGAGAGGGAGACACAGAATCGGAAGCAGGCCCCAGGCTCTGAGCTGTGGGCACAGCGCCCGACGCGGGGGCTCGAACTCTCCAACCGTGAGATCGTGACCTCAGCCGAAGTCGGACGCTCTACCGACGGAGCCACCCAGGCGCCCCCATCCAAATTTATTTTTAAAAAAGAAACGTTGCCTACTCTCACTCGTACCGTGAGTTGGAAATCATACCAACTCATTAGTAAAGGAGAAATAAAAGCCAGCCCTTGCAAATGCTCGGAGGGTGTCCGGGAAATGTATTAGCTGACTTAAGTTGAGGCACAAATAAAGAGGCCCGGATTATACTGGGCTTTCTTATTACCTCCGCAAGAAAACAATGACCTTCTCCTCACACAGCGAGAGCTAATTGATTACTGCATAACCACGATTCAGTTTAACAAATATTCCCCAAGGAAGGCACGATTAACGAATCAACTCGATAACAATATCAGATTGTTTCTCCTTGTCTTTCCTATGACCGACTCCCCCACCGCCACCCAAGGAATGTCTTTCTTTTTTTTCTCCTGAGACGTACCCCCTTGCGTGGAACCAGGGCGTTATAGTGGTTGCCGCCTAAATAAATAGCAGGGTATTTGAGGGGCGCCTGGGTGGCTCAGTCAGTTGAGCGTCCGACTTCGGCTCAGGTCATGATCTCACGGTCTGTGAGTTCGAGCCCCGTATCGAGCTCTGTGCTGATGGCTCAGAGCCTGGAGCCTGCTTCCGATTCTGTGTCTCCCTCTCTCTCTGCCCCTTCCCTGCTCATGCTCTGTCTCTCTCTGTCTCAAAAATAAATAAAAACATTAAGAAAAAAAATTAAAAACAATAAATAAATAGCAGGGTATTTGAAACCAAGGGTGGTTACTTCAGCTTGGCTGTGAACTAGGCGTGTCGGGAAGTGACCGAATGTAGACATCTATTTCCTCCTTCAACGATGAAAGAAATCTTTGAGGGCTAGAAGAGGTGGGCTTTGGGGAAAGTGAAGCAAAAAGCACCGTGTGATGCAATGCAAAGGCCACAGGAGTTGGAATAGTCGGCCTGTTCGTTTCCTGAATCTGCTACTGCCTTGCGGTTCCATAAGGCCTTGAGATAATGTCTGGAATCTGTATTTTTGTAAACTCATAGTGGTAATAATAATAACGATGACGATCGAATGACTTCCCTTAGCTTCCTCACAAATGTGGGACCCTTCCTAAACCATTAATGGCCATGCAAATATCAGTTACTATAATGATTCAAACGTTCAACCCCGCAGGTCTGTTTTCCTGATTGTGACGCAAACGTGGAAAGATGCAGGCAACTATTACTTGACCCTAACACGGAATTCTGGAAATCCCAATGATTTTTGGCTCTTTGTTCTGAGTAATTCTGAAGCCACTCAGGTGACCAAGCAGGGGTAAAGTGGGGACTGGGTAGGAGCATCTGCCCAGAATCCTACGGGTCCATGCCACAGATCGCACCCCAATCCTGTCAGCCATCTTTCAAATATTGTGTTATTTTATGTGTTCCAACATATACGAGCTTGGTTTGTGCTGGGTTGGGAAAAGAGGCTAATGATACGGACCACGATGCCCGGGAAGCGCCACTTCAGACTAAATGACAGAGGGGGAATCTAGGTTTGAAAGAAAGGGGAAGGAGGAATCGCTTGCCTCAGGGCACACCCAGTCAAGAGAGCATCCATGTTGTATCTTCTGTATTCTAGGCACTGTTCTCTGTAGACAATACTGAAGTAAAGGACATCACCTCTGACCTTAGGAAGCAGATAGCGTATTGGGGAACGTGACACATCTCCATAAAAAAAAGACATACGCTCCCTTTTCACACCACCAGCTGGGATGGCAGCCGTCTCCTACCCCAGCATCACGTCCACCCTCCAGGGCCAGACGGTGATGCCCCACGATGGCCGTGGGGCAACCAGAAAACAAAGCCCACGCTGCCCCGAAGCTTCTGGAGGTTCCTCGTCCACCACGTCAAGGAGCTGGAAGTGCTCCTGTGGTGCAGGAGATCTCGCTGTCCTCGGATTGCTCACGGTGTTTCCTCCCAGAAGCCCCAAGCCAAAGCCATTGTGGAAAGGGCAGCCCAGCCGGCCCCCAGAGTCACCAGCCCCATCCCAGGCTACACGGCGTGGAAAGTGAATACGATAGATGCTCGTGTGCACATTTTCTTTGCGGTAAGTACAACCTTGACCACTCTGGGGGCAGGAAAAAAAAAAAAAAAACAACATGGACACAATTTGCTTACGTGAGCCGTGGGGGGTGGGGGCAAGACCTTGTCTTCTTCCCCTGGGTGTACCTGCCGCTCGGAGGGCGTCTAAGAAATGTCAGATGAGTGAAAGGAGAATGGAGCGCGATCAAGAAATGCCTCAGGAGTCCAGAGAAAGGAATATTGCCTCGTGGTCAAGGAAGGCATAAACGGACCGTGCTAACGTTAGGACTTGAATGATGAAGTAGGATTCAAACAGCAGAAGAGGAAAAATGACTCTAAGCGCTAAAGCGTCATGTCCAGAGGCCAAGAGCCCAGAACGCCCACGGGAATGATAGCAGGGGCGATAACAGTGACCAGTTATAGACGGTGTAGACACACGCTCCCTCTCAACCTTCACCTGCCACGACTCTGGGAGCTACCCGCTATCATGCCCATTCTACAGAGGAGGAAGCTGAGGGTAAGGGTCAAACAGCCTACCTCCCCAGTATCACACAGTAATAAAGCAAATAAGAAAAAGAATACAAATACGGAAGGTACTTGCAACACTAGCGATAGCCCCTGCCTTTTCTTCAAATCAGGTTAAATTCAACTCAGAACCTCAGCCGAGTGCCATCCTCACCCCAGTGCGATCCACCCCTGTCCTGAGGCTGATGCAAACGTCTTAGGGTTCTGGATCGTACGCAGGGGAAAATGCTTGAGGAAGCCTCTCTGGTCTTGGCCCACGTGCTCACCCCTGCGGTGCCCACAAGTCCAGCCTGCAGCTTCCTGGAGTGCCGGAGTCCCGCTGCCTGTGCTCAGCCCCCCTGAGAGTTCTGTCGCGTGGGGATCCTCCCTGTCCCAGGTTGCAGGACGTATGGAGGGCGTGGGGAGGGAGGTCTGTGCCACTCATGGTTCCCCTAATTCTCTGTATCCTTCTCCGTTGGCAGAAATCTCGATGTCTCTGTTTTTGCCTATCTCCCACTTCCCCTCCCTTCCCCTCCCCTTCCCCCACCAAACGATGCAAATATCCCTGAAACAGGAAACTCTTTTAGGGGGCACCCGGGTGGCTCAATCCGTTAAGCATCCGACTCTCGATTTCAGCTCAGGTCATGATCGCACAGTTCGGAGGATCAAGCCCCACGTGGGGCTCTGCGCTGTCAGCTTGGGATTCTCTCTCTCTCTCTCTCTCTCTCTCTCCCTCCAAATACATAAATAAAAAAAGAAGCCCTTTTAGAGCAGGGGAGGGAAATACTGAGAGTACAGCACAAATAGCTTTTTCTCTTGGACAGTTCCACAGGAGTAAAAATAAAAAAATTCCAATTAATATTGCAATTAATTAATCGACCACGAAGCTACCTTTTTTTAAAGTTTGCTGTGTGCGGGGACTACATTAAGCCCTTTACCCACAGGTACAATTATTAACCGTACTTTATAGTCAAAGAAACCAGAGCTTAGAGAAGTCAAAGTGTCTTAAGATCGCAAGGCTCCTTAAGTGATAGAATCGAAAGCCAAACTCAAGAACGTCTGGCTGGAAAGTCTAAACTCTTTCATACGCCTTTTAAGGGAAGCAATTCTTCCCAGCTGGAGTCCAGAGCAGAGGTTTATTTTTTCCTTCTCTTAAAAAGAAAACCCACACAATTACAGATTCTGCATTAAGTAGCAAATTTAAGAAGAAACTTACTCTTGGTCTCATTAAAACTCCCATCAATTTTCATCTGTCTTTGTCATCTTCTAGAACTTTGCATTTGCATACTTAATTATTTTTTTACTTTTTTTTTTAATGTTTATTTACTATTGAGAGGCAGAGAGAGACAGAGCATGAGCCGGGGGTGGCAGAGAGAGGAGGAGACACAGAATCCGAAGGAGGCTCCAGGCTCTGAGCTGTCAGCACAGAGCCCGACATGGGGCTCGAACCCCCAAACTGTGAGCTCATGACCTGAGCTGAAGTTGGACACTCAACTGACCGAGGCACCCAGGTGCCCCTGGTGTTTTTATTTCTATGGAATAGATTCCCAGGAGTAGGATTTCTGAGTCAAAGGGCATACAATTATTATAACTGAGTAGATATTGCCAGATTGCTTTTCAATGCCTATACAAACACACACTTTACCAGCATTGTAGGAAAGTACAGGCCATAGTTCCAAATGCTAGTCTGAGACCGCCTCACAAATTGTTCATTTAGTAGGCATCGGGAGGGACCCAGGAATCTCTATTTTTTTCAAAGCTCTCCATGTAATCTTAATAGGTACTAAGATTTGGAAGTCACAGGTTTGCCTCTGTAGGATTTACCCCATGGGAGAAATAAGGGGCAGAGATCAGGAAAGCCATTTGATGGGGGGACTCCCTTTAACAAAGGACTTTCAATGAAAACTTTTCACATTATCACCAAATAAAATTATAAGCAACAGGGGTACTTGGGTGGCTCAGTCATTTAAGCATTCCACTTCAGCCCAGGTCATGGTCTCGGGGTTCCTGAGTTCGAGCCCTGCGTTGGGCTCTGTGCTGACAGCTCAGAGTCTGGAGCCTGCTTCAGATTCTATGTCTCCCTCCCTCTCTGCCCCTCTTCCTCTCTCTCCCTCTCTCTCTCTCTGAAAAATAAGTAAACATTAAAACAATAATAAAATTCTAAGCAACAGAAAACTTGACAGGACTGGAGAAAGAAAATATTAATAATTCAACCTTAAATATATGTCTCATTATCTGTCCACCCCACTGGTAATACTTATCTTTTAATAAATTTTTGTTGTGAGCACAAGTATATGGTAGAACGTTGCCATCTCTGATGGAATATTTTAAATTCAATTAAGTCTATAGCTTATGTATAACACATGGCCGTCATTCAAACAGTAATCAGAACAATTCTTTCAGCAATACTGTTTTGCTACAAAAATTCTAACCTTTATGTCAAAAATACCCTAATGTTTTAATTTTTCTGTAGAGAAACAAAATACGATCTTGTATTGGATAAAAGTACTAGATTTGTTTGCTAAAAGTAAATACTGAATATGCCATATGTTTTATACTCCCATGTTGGCATTTCCTCATTCTTTTCCTTTTCTTCTCTTTTCTATTATTTTCTCTTTGCCCTCCTCCCAATCTCTCCCTCCTCATCTCCCCCCTCCCCATCTCCCCCCTCCAACCCAAGGTCCGCACACCGGACGGCTGGGGCTGCTGCAGTTCCAACATTGACCACTAGGGGCCCTCTGCTCCCCTGGCCTGTAGGCAGAGAAAAATGCCTTTTCTCTTTTCCAACTTTCTTTTTTTTTTTAACTTTTTTTTTTTTAATGTTTATTTATTTTTGAGACAGAGAGACAGAGCTTGCGTGGGGGAGGGGCAGAGAGAGGGAGACACAGAATCCGAAGCAGGCCCCAGGCTCTGAGCTGTCAGCGCAGAGCCCGACGCTGGGCTTGAACACAGGAACAGTGAGATCGCTACCTGAGCGGAAGTCGGACGCCCAACCGACTGAACCACCCAGGCGCCCCATCGTTTCCAACTTTCTTAATGGAAATAAGTCTCCCAGGGATTTTCGAAAGGATATCCCCCAGACGAACCAAGGGAAAACAGAGAGAAATTTTAAGAAGACGCTCCAAACAGCAAATACAGCTTCTGAGTTTAAGACGACCCAAACCTAGTCTTAGCTCTCGATTGATAGGCTGATTGGCTCCAGCCTCGGTTCCGTTTCTTCCCCCTCTGAGGGAACACAAAGCAACAGTAAGTTACATTGGCCACGACAGGAGAATTAGCAGGAAGGAAACCGACTGCCCCTCAACACTTCGTTCTTAACCATCTCTCTCGGCATGACCTTGGGAAGGATTCTCCCAGCTCCTCTTGCTTTTCCTTGCTGGGGAGCTTTTGCTCTGCAACCGTCCTGAGGTCTCACCTTCCCTCCACTTCCTGGCCCTCCGGCGCCAGCCTCCTGGGTGTTTTTCTCGAGCCCACTCAGAGGTCTCTATGGCTCTTAGCATTGGGAGCCTTACCTTCAACGTCTGCCCTTGCTAGTATCTGATCTGACTCCCTGTGGAGTCAGGACTAGCAGCAAGGCTGGGGCTGAGTCAGAATCCGAACCCAGCTCTTCCGACTTTCAAACTGCAGACTGCCATTTATACCACAGGCCATCCTTCAAAGGGCCAAGGGCCATGCATGAGGCGATCTACGTATTATATGCATAATGCATATAGTAACAGCAGCAATAGAATAGAAAGGTATGCATATAAACATGTTTGCGATCCGAAAAGATCTTGAGTTTTAAGCCTGAACAAATCAAGTGTAAGAACACAAATGTATCTTTGCCTTCTCAGCTGGTTCAGAACGTCGCTGAAAAAATACTGATTTTCTCTGCCCTGCGAGTGTACAGGTTTTCAAGAGCTCCCATTTTAACCTGACGGGATCCTTCCCAAGTACTCTAGCTTTCGAGATTTCATTGCTGGCCAGAGCCAATCGCTAAGAGGCACCTCGAAATTAGCACGGCAGCAAACTGACAAGTCAACAGCGCAAAGAAAGCCTCTTCAGGGTAAAATCATAAGGTGGGTAGAACGCGGTGGTAGTGTTCCGGGCTTTTCTCTTATTCCACTGGGGCTTTCTCTCAGCTGGAAGTCCACTAAGTCAGTAATTGCTGCTTGAAGGTTAACATGGCAATTTTTTTTTAACTCATTTTTCCTGCTGAACATCCACCTGCTTCGTAAGATTCCTGCAAGAATACTTCCTAAATGGTGCCGTGGACTTCCATTGCATCCCATTTTTTGGCATATTAAGATTAAATCGATCAGTTGTTCGTCAACCATTCACCTAATGATTTCAGTATCCGTTGATGCTTGGTGCCTACCACCCTGATTCCCTTAACAGTGGCAAAGGAGCGATTTAAAAATTCTATTCTTTCGGGGCGCCTGGGTGGCACAGTCGGTTAAGCGTCCGACTTCAGCTCAGGTCACGATCTTGCGGTCCGTGAGTTCAAGCCCCGCGTCGGGCTCTGGGCTGACGGCTCGGAGCCTGGAGCCTGCAGCCTGCTTCCGATTCTGTGTCTCCTTCTCTCTCTGCCCCTCCCCCCTTCATGCTCTGTCTCTCTCTGTCTCAAAAATAAATAAACTTTAAAAAAAATTTTTTTTAATTCTATTCTTTCTTCTGCATTTATTGGCTGGAATTTTTCCATCAAAAAGAACGCTTCCTTCACTTCCCTTTTGGTGACACGGGCATGCAATTCCTATAGAAAAGGTGGAATGAATATTTGATTCCTTCTGTTTATTACTTTTTAGAGAAATTAGTTGGTTACTTAGCAATCACCAGTGGTGACCACTAGATTTAACTACAAAAGCAGAGTTTTATTTATTGGGTATTTTCCATCCACTGCAGTTATTCCTTTTTGATGCTCAGATTGTCCCTTCACTTCGGCTCTTGCGTCTTTTTAAAATTTTTTTAACGTTTATTTTTGAGAGAGAGAGAGTGAGCACGAGCAGGGGAGGGGCAGAGAGAGAGGGAGACAGAAGTTGCAGGGTTTGAACCCACGAGCCATGAGATCATGACCTGAGCCAAAGTCGGATGCTTAACCGACTGAGCCACCCAGGTGCCCTGACTCGTGTCGTTTTGAAATTACTTCATTCATCTTTGAAATCTCTCTTCGTTTTTGGTACAAGATGTTCTAGATCCATTTTACACATGTTCTGGTCCAGGGCAATAATCAGCCATTTCTGGAAGGAGACCTAGTTCCTCTCTATGAGAAATGGTATTTTGAGACCAGGTCTGGTTGCTAAGGGTGTTCATTGCTTCTGGGTTGTCATTTTTTCCTGCTTCAGTGGCTAGAGTTAGGAAACACAGCCTTTTTAAGAGGAAACAAATCATGAGATCGTATTGACATTTCCAATGCAAATTACTTTTTTGCAGGTTTTTTGTTTAACCTCCTCAATTTTACCCTTCATCTCCTTTTTTCATCACGCAAAATCTCAGGTCCCACACCGTAAACACGGTTGTTTGTTTGCTTTCTCGTACACAGCATCTATCGTTGTTTCAAACAACAGTAACGAACTGTCACTGATGTAAGGTGACTGAATGAGATTAGGATTTTTCAGAGGTTCTTTTTGTCCTTAGAACATACCCCACTGGAGAAGTACAGTTAAAATGCTATATTCCAGGGACACCTGGGTGGCTCAGTCGTTTAAGTGTCCCACTTCTGCTCAGGACATGATCTCACGGTTTGTGGGTTCGAGCCCCACGTAGGGCTCTCTGCTGACAGCTCAGAGCCTGGAGCCAGCTTCAGATTCTGTGTCTCCCTCTCTCTCTGCCTCTTCCCCGCTCACACACTCTCTCTCTTAAAAATAAATAAACATTAAAAAAAATTTAAATGCTATATTCCAAACTCACTTGAAATTTTTTCCTCTATGTTGCTGTGACCGAATTCAAAGATGGCTTCACAAAGATGACTGGCCCTCATCCCCAAACCTGAAAATGAGCGGTCACTCTTGTGATTATGTGATGTTATATGCAGAGTTGGCTTTATTTTTTTAAGTTTTATTTATTTATTTTGAGGGAGGGAGGGAGAGAGAGAGAGAGAGAACAGGGGAGGAGCAGAGAGAGAGGGGGAGAGAATCCCAAGCAGGCTCTGCACTTACAGTGGGGCTTGATCTCAGGAACTGCGAGATCATGACCTGAGCCAAAATCAAGATGCTTAACTGACTGAGCCACCCAGGCACCCCCTTAGGGTCTTTTTTTTTTTTTAATGTTCATTTATTTTTGAGAGAGAGAGAGAGGGGGGGAGAGAGAGAGTGCGATCAGGGGAGGGCCAGAGAGAGAGGGAGACACGGAATCCGAAGGCAGTTGACACATGTCCTTTTTGTGAACTCTATTCAACCTTCGCCTCTTTTTAGTGAAGTGTTTAGTACTTTGCTTCTAAATTGTTAACAGCTCTGTACAAGGCAGAGCTACCCTAGCCTGTGCTGGTTATTTTCTGATGGGGACCTTTCAGCCGTCTAAGTGTCCTGCTTTGTGCGCCCAGCACCCTGACTCCCGCGTGAGCTGGCTTCTGGCCGAGTTTGGCCAGCAAGAGGTTCCGGCAGGAGAACGGAGGGCGCTGTCTCCCACTCCCTCCCGTCTTCAGCAGTGGCGACACCTCCCTCGGTAAACCTCTCGAGCACTTCCTTCTCCAAAGTTCAGCTCCCCGTGGGCTCCGCTAACATTATTCCCCCCCTTGTCTCTTCAACTCCAGGGGAGCTAAGGACAGCCCTTTATATCCCCGGCTGTGGCCCTGCGTGTACTCCCTTCATTAAAAATCTCCATATTTGAGGGGCGTCTGGGTGGCTCGTTCGGTTGAGCATCCGACTTGGGCCCAGGTCATGATCTCCCGGTTCGCGGGTTCGAGCCCCTATCGGGCTCTGTGCGGACAGCTCGGAGCCTGGAGCTTGCTTCGGATTCTGCGTCTCCCTCTCTCTGCCCTACTCCTGCTGGCCCTCTGTCTCTGTCTCTCTCTCTCAAAAATAAGTAAACATTAAAAATTGGAAAAAAAATCTTTATTTGAGCCATTTGGGGTGAATTCTGATTCAGCATCCTAACTGTCACATACTTCTTTGTGACACAAGTTGTACGTATTTTTTTCCTCAGTTTACCATTTTTCCTTCGACTTTGCTGTGGTGATTTTTTTCATGAAGTTATTATTAGTTTTTCAGTTTACTTACTTATTTTGAAAGAGAGAGAAAGAGGGGCGCCTGGGTGGCTCAGTCAGTTGAGTGTCCGACTTCAGCTCAGGTCACAATCTCGTGGTCCGTGAGTTCGAGCCCCGCGTCAGGCTCTGGGCTGATGGCTCAGAGCCTGGAGCCTGCTTCCGATTCTGTGTCTCCCTCTCTGTCTACCCCTCCCCCATTCATGCTCTGTCTCTCCCTGTCTCAAAAATAAATAAACGTTAAAAAAAAAAAAAAGAAAAAGAGAGCATGAGCAGGGGAGGGGCAGAGACAGAGAGGGAGAGAGAATCCACGCTGGCAGTGTGGAGCCCATTGTGGGGCTTGAACACACAAACCACAGGATCAAGACCTGAGCCAAAACCAAGAGTCAGATGCTTAACCAAATGAGCCACCCAGGTGCCCCTAAGGAATGACTTCTTAAAATTGTGCAGTAAAACTTATCTTTATTATTATTATGATGTCAGCTATGGGTGTCATAATTACCAAAGTTTGCCCTGCTTCCAGATTATAAAGGAAGGCATCTGTATCTGGAACTTATTTGAGTTTCATTTTTGACATTTGATCTCTGACCCACTGGAATTTACCCCATATACAAACTGCTCTTTTTTTTTTTTTTAATTTTTTTTAAAGTTTTTTTTTTTTTTTCAACGTTTATTTATTTTTGGGACAGAGAGAGACAGAGCATGAACGGGGGAGGGGCAGAGAGAGAGGGAGACACAGAATCGGAAACAGGCTCCAGGCTCCGAGCCATCAGCCCAGAGCCTGACGCGGGGCTCGAACTCCCGGACCGCGAGATCGTGACCTGGCTGAAGTCGGACGCTTAACTGACTGCGCCACCCAGGCGCCCCTACAAACTGCTCTTTTTAAAAACAATTTAATGTTCATTATTTTTAAGAGAGAGAGAGAGCAAGCAGGGGAGGGGCAGAGAGAGAGGCACAGAATCTGAAGCAGGATCCAGGCTCTGAGCTGTCAGCACAGAGCCCGACGCAGGGCTCAAACTCACAAACCGTGAGATCATGACCTGAGCCGAAGTCAGATGCTCAGGTGACTAAGCCACCCAGATGCTCTATACCCCGTAAACAAACTCTTATATAGCCTTTATTGGCGATATACAGACTTTATTGGTCTGGCATCTGTTATTTTCTGGGAAGAGTCATAATAATGGTGAAAATTATCATAATTTCTTCTATGCCAATCTGGTACAATTGTTTCAGAACGTGTAACCTCCAGAATATTTTTGTTTTAAGCCACTCTGTTTGGGGCACTTTTATTACCGCAGCCCTTAGGAAACAGACACACCCGATCTTGTAGCTCTAAAAACTATATGCTGAAGATTCCCAAACTTTTATCTATGGCTCACACCTCTTTTCAGCTGTTTACTTCACATCCTCACTTGGACAACTAATGCCCATCTCAAACGTCGTGTGTCCTGAGGCTCCTGGGTGGCTCCCCAGACAGCTGAGCGTCTGACTCGTGGTTTGTGAGATCAAGCCCTGTTTTGGGCTCAGAGCGGGGCAGAGCCTGCTTGGGGTCCTCTCTCTCTCTCTCTCTCTCTCTCTCTCTCTCTCTCTCTCTCTTAAAATAAATAAATAATCATTTTTTTAAAAAGCCTTGATGTGTCCAGACTGAATTTCTGACGTCCAGCCCTTACCCCCACCTCCAGGCTTTGGTGTGGCCGCTGATGGCAACTCGATCCTTCGGCCGCTCAGACGATAGCTCTGGAGTCAACCCTGACACTTCTTTTTCTCTTATACTCCACATCCCACCTAAAAGGAAATCTTGTTACCTCTCCTTATAAAATGTATCCAGAATCCAGCCCTTTCTCACCTCCTTCACCGATAGCATCCTGGTCCAAGACACCGGCATCCTTCTACTCCAAATCCTTTCCTTCTACTCCTAGCAGAAGCCAAAGTCCCGTCCATGGTCTGTGGGATCCCGCACAAATCCCCTCTTCCTCTCTCTTGCCTGCCTGACCCATCTCCTCCCTCTTCCCGGCTTGCTTGCCGTGCTCCGGTGACCCCAGCCCATTTGCTCTTCCTCGAAAATGCAAGGCACCCTCCTACCTTCGGTTCTTTGAATTAGCTGGTCTGTCTGTCTGGCATGCCGTTCTCACACGTCCTAATGATCAATTTCCGCATCTCCTCCAAGTCTGTGCTCAAGTGTCGGATTATCAAGAAGCCCTAACCTGACCACCCTATTTGATATTAAAAACCATCCTCTGCCCCCTGCATCCAGCTCCTCCTTACCTTGCCCTAATTTTGGTTAGAATATAAGCTCCTTGAGGGCAAGGGTCTTTATTTTGCTCCCTGACATGTCCAGAGCACATGGCACGTGCTCAATAAGTATTTGCTGGAGATGAAAATAAAGTTATTTTTTTTCTTTTTTAAATGTTTATTTATTTTTGAGATAGAGGGAGACAGAGTGCGAGTGGGGGAGGGGCAGAGAGAGAGGGAGACCCAGAATCCGAAACAAGCTCCAGGCTCCGAGCTGTCAGCACAGAGCCCGATGCGGGGCTCCAACCCATGAACCGTAAGATCATGACCTGAGCTTAAGTTGGACATTTAACCCACTGAGCTACCCAGGTGCCCCTGAATAAATCATTGGTTGTGGAGACTGTCATTTCCTAGAATTTTATGCTAGGAGAATTTCATCAATTTTTAATTTGGGATTTAGGATATTTGGGAAAGAGATTGACCCAGTTTACCTTTGTCTAACAAAGAAAAGAATTGCAGAACAACTTGTTTGCAAATAATATAACTAAGGAACAAACAATTTAAGAAAATCAATGCTTTTGGGGCGCCTGGGTGGCGCAGTCGGTTAAGCGTCCGACTTCAGCCAGGTCACGACCTCGTGGTCCGTGAGTTCGAGCCCCGCGTCAGGCTCTGGGCTGATGGCCCGGAGCCTGGAGCCTGTTTCCGATTCTGTGTCTCCCTCTCTCTCTGCCCCTCCCCTGTTCATGCTCTGTCTCTCTCTGTCCCAAAAATAAATAAACGTTGAAAAAAAAAGTAAAAAAAAAAAAAAGAAAATCAATGCTTTTATATTACCATTTAATAAAGATAATACTAGAGAAGGCCCTTTTATTTTATTTTCTTAAAAATTTTTTTAAGTTTATTTATTCATTTTGAGAGAGACAGAAACACGAGACCATGACCTGAGCGGAAACCAAGAGTCAGATGCTTAATCAACTGAGCCACCCAGGTGCCCCAGGCCCATTTATGTTAAAACTATGTATTTTGGGGATGCCTGGGTGGCTCAGTCGGTTGGGCGTCTGACTTCGGCTCAGGTCATGATCTCGCAGTTTGTGAGTTCGAGCCCTGCTGACGGCTCTGAGCCTGGAGCCTGCTTTGGATCCTGTGTCTCCCTCTCTCTCTGCCCCTTCCCCACCCATGCTCTCTTTCTGTCTCTTAAAAATGTATAAACGTTAAAAAAAATTTTTTTTAAACTATCTATTTTGTATGTATATATACGTATGTTAACCAGAGGCCATTCTTTACCATTTACTAAACTAGCTTGGGATCGGAAGGGCTCCAATCCTGCTTCCCCCCTCCTGCTGCGCCCAGAGACGGACACCCTAGGTGCAGGTGCAAACGAAAGAGGGTTAAGTTGCAGAGGCAGCATGGTGGAAAACAGTTCACGTTGTACTCCTTGAGCAGTACTCCTGCCAAAAGTAGCCTCTATTAGGAGAATTGTGAGTGCTTTTGAGAGCCTACGTTCAGTTTCTGTACAATACTTGGAAGGATTCGAATCTATTTCTTGCCAAATATTTCTAACTTTCACTGATTTCGTAACTTCCACCTCCCCCCTCTGCATTTTCGTTTTTATTTATCACTTACATAGCCCTTACCAGCTGAAGATCCCATTCTAATTGCTTTACAATTATTAGCTCATTTACTCCTCCTGGGGGCTGTTATAATCTCCATTCTTTTTTAAAAAAATTTTTTAATGTTTATTTATTTTTGACAGAGAGAGAGAGACACACACACAGAGTGTGAGTGGGGGATGGGCAGAGAGAGAGAGAGAGAGAGAGAGAGAGAGAGAGAGACGCAGAATCCAAAGCAGGCTCCAGGCTCTGAGCTGTCAGCACAGAGCCTGACGTGGGGCTCGAACTCGTGAACCGCGAGATCATGACCTGAGCCAAAGTCGGACGCGTAACCCACTGAGCCACCCAGGTGCCCCTACTCTCCATTCTCTATATATGTATTTGTATGTAGAAGGGTGTGTCTAACCAGCTCGGACTGTTACAGAATCCATAGACTGCCTTAAACAACAAATATTTATTCTCCCGGTCCTGGAGGCTGGGAAGTCCAAGATCAAGGTGCCAGTAAGTCTCATGTCTGATGAGGATCCGCTTTCTGGTCTGCAGATGGCTATTTTCTGTTATCTTCACATGACAGAGTTCAGACAGAGGTAAGCTCTTTTGCGTCTTTAAGGATTCTAATCCTCTCCTAAATCACCTCCCAAAGGACCTACCTCCAAATATCACTATAGTGCAGAGTAAGCTTCGACACACGAATTTGGGGGGGGACACAGACATTCGGTCCATAGCAGTGTATGTGTGTGTGTGTGTGTGTGTGCACGCATGTACCCACACATCTACATTTATTGGACACCCTACTATGTGTGGGATTTCCATTCATTGCGTCATTTAATCCTCAAAAGGATCCAGTACAGCTATGGTCCCCAGTTTACAGACCTGGATGTTGAGGGAGAGAGAAGTCACATGTTCTGGCGGGGGTGAGGGAAAGAACTGATTGCAGAACTGAAGTTCTTAGTTTTGAATTTAAGGAATGGAGACGTCTGTCAGCCAGCAATAAATCGTCATAATGACGAAGTGAAACAATGCAGATAAACTGCCAAACAGGGAAACTGGTACATAGTAGAAGCCTAATACATGTTTTTCAAATCTGAATGTGTGTTTACCTTACAGGGAGCATCTTTGAGAAGGTTGACTGGGTTTAATCAAGAATTTGCACAGATAATCCGTCGTCCTACAAGCAAAAGGTTTTCTATAGAAATTTTCAAATACCTGTATCTCCTATGATTTTGGACAGATTCTTCCTTTTCTTTGGCCATCCTGTACACACACACACACACACACACACACGTGGGCGCGCACACACGCACACACGCATACACCCTGTTCTCTCTGCCTCAAATACAAGGCAGAGAGTGCAAGGAGACTAGGCAGCTTTCAGTGAGTCTGCGGCCACGGCATCATGTACGGCTTCACCTGCAGGTGGACGTGACCCAGAGTAAACCCACCCCCGTGAAACCGGTTTGTGGGTACGTCGCTCCCCCTTCTTTATACATGGTTGTCAGTTTGCTGGAACTCTTTTATCAGCCATATTGTTTCCATGTCTTCTTTTGTAAGCCTCCTCCAACATTTTCTGGAAGCAGGCACAGTATGAAGGCAGAAGAGAAAACTGCTTATGTACGTGGTATCACAAGGGAGGGAAGAGCGAGGGGGAGGTCTCAGAGGCTTGTCTCCAAGTTATGGCTCCCAGCTGGTGCATCCGGATCACCTGGGGGTTGTGCTTGGCAAGAGGCGGCTGTCCAGGTGCCCCCCAAGACCTGCCACATTCGTTAGGGGGACGATTCTCAAGTCTAACACACCCTTTTAAAATAACAGATATTTTGTAACAGCCTTTTAGTATCTTGAAATGAAATTGGTCATAACACAATCTACCTACCTACAGAATTTGGAAACTTTAATGTGATCTCCTAATATTAATAACAATAGGAAGTGATTATATCATTCTTCTATCCACAACTTTCATCACACCCAGAGAGAAGCCAAAGGATCTGTACGACCCTGCACAATCTGGTCTCCTGTTTCCTCTCGGAATTCATATCTTACCTCTCTACCACTTAAGCATACTTCTCAAGCCACATGGGTCTCCTCACTGTCTCTTAAACAGCCTAGATACAGAGGCTTCTCAGGGCCTTTGCACCGCCTTTCCTCCATGCCCGAAACACTTCCTCCGATGTCTACTGGGCTGACTCCTTCACTTCCTTTGAGCCTGTTCTTCCTTCAATTTACACAGTAATGGCATTCCTGGATACATTGGGATAGAACAAAACCGTGCAAAGCAAACAAACAAAACACCTTCATGCTTAGAATGTCAACAGTTTGACTCTAGATCAGAAACTAACTTTTTTTGTGGTCTTTCAAAAGTCACATGTGAAGGGCATTGTTCTTTTTTTTAAATGTTTATTTATCTTAGAGAGAGAGAGCAGGAGCAGGGGAGGGACAGAGAGAGAGGGAGACACAGATTCTGAAGCAGTCTCCAGGCTCTGAGTTGTCAGCACAGAGTCCAACGCAGAGGCTCGAACCCACAAACCGTGAGATCATGACCTGACCTGAGGTCAGATGCTTAACCAACGGAGCCACTCAGGGGCCCTGAGAAATGTTCTTTTTGTCATGCACTGCAAGACATCTGGTATACTTGGCCTCACACACTAAGTATCTGGAGTGTTCTCTAATTGTAACAATCCCAAAATGCCCCCATAGATTTCCAAAATGTGATATTGACGGCCACTCAGTTACGCGCCTTTTTTTTTTTAATTTATTTATTTATTTTTGAGGGGGGTGGGGGTGGGGCACGAGCTGGGGAGGGGTTGAGAGAGAGAGGGAGACACAGAATCCGAAGCAGGCTCCAGGCTCTGAGCTGTCAGCACGGAGCCTGACGGGGGGCTCGAACCCGCAAACCGTGAGATCATGACTTGAACTGAAGTTGGATGCTTAACTGAGCCACCCAGGTGCCCCCACACGCCTTCTGTTATTTCAAATAACAAAAATTAAAGCCCCATTGGCTCCAGAAAATAATATTGATTGCCTCCAGGTGTACATCATCTTCAGGGAAGGCTTCGTCAAGGATCACGTGATTTAGCCAGGCCCTCAATTCTACCGTTTCTCACAGCTCTGTGTTTCTTAAATTTCGGTTCCACCCACCCAGCATTCTCAGCAGTATGTCCTTGAGGCTTCATCCTGACCCAAGGGCCCCAGGCCCGTCTCCACCCCTGAACCAAGCGTCTGGCTTAAAAAGTGCCCGTAATCAGAGCCCACCCCCGGAGCTGGGCCAGAGGTCAGTCTGCGCAACCCTCAGGATACATTCCGTAAGTTTCATCCATTAAATTGTACTGCTTCACTGGTTTTTAATGTATTCACAGTGTTGCGTGATCATCACCATAATCTAATTTTATAACATTTTCAAGAAAGTTTGTAACTGTCAGCAGTCGCTTCTCCTACAACCCTACCCTCAGCCCCAGGTAATCATTAACCTTTCTGTCTCTCTATATTTACCTGTCCTAGATATTTCATATAAATGGAATCATACAGGGGCACCTGGGTGGCTCAGTCGGCGAAGTGTCCGACTTCGGCTCCGGTCATGAGCTCATAGTTTGTGAGTTCGAGCTCTGCATGGGGCTCTGTGCTGACAGCTCAGAGCCTGAAGCCCGCTTTGGATTCTGTGTCTCCCTTTCTCTCTGCTCCTCCCCTGCTCATGCTGTCTCTCTTTCTCTCCTTCAAAAATGAATATTCAAAATAATTTAAAAAAATAAATGGAATCATACAACATATGGCCCTTTCTGTCTTCCTTCTTAGCCTCATGTTTTCAAGGTTCCCCCGTGTTGTAGCAGGGGGTCAGCGTTTCATCCCTTTTTACGACCGAGTAATGGTCCACTGTATGGCTAGCCCCGTCTTGTTATCCACTTGTCAATTGATGGGCAATCGGGTTGTTTCCACTTTTTAGCTATTATGGATAATGCTGCTACGAGCATTTGTTTGATATAGACTTTTGTGTGAATGTAGGTTTTTATTTCTCTTGCTTTAATACCGAAAAATAGAATTGCTGGGTCATATGGTAACTTTATGCCTTATATTTTGAGGAACTAACAAAAACTGTTTTCTAAGGTGGCTGCATCATTGTGCATGGTCACCGGCAGCGTGCAAGGGTTCTAACTCCTCCGAATCTTCCACTATCCTTGTTGTCATCTTTTTCTTCTTTTTTTTATTAAGGAAGTTTTTTAATGTTTATTTATCTTTGCGAGGAAGAGAGAGAGAGACAGAGAGAGAGTGAGGGCGGGGAGGGGCAGAGGGATAGGGAGACACAGAATCCCAAGCAGGCTCCAGGCTCTTGAGTTATCAGCACAGAGCCCGACGTGGGGCTCGAACACACGCGCCGCGAGGGTGGGGATATAATATTTTATGCAGAACAGGCAGCATACTCCACAATTTTGCTTTGTCTAGCTGTATGTGGACGGCTGGATTGGAAAGATAGCTTATTTTAAAGATGTCTTAACCTGTGCGATTCTTCAGCCAGCATTTAGGATTCAGTTGGACAAAGCCTCTCCTTATCTTAGTTCAGAAATCTTTTGGGGGCCCCAAAAGGGAGTGGCTTATGAAAGCGACTTGGAAAAAGAAAATTACTATGTATCTTTTCTTGAAAAACATTTCTCACCCCAAATCCACGGCATGTCTTTCACACAACTGTCACCTATACGGTGTTACTTAGTGAAATAACTTTTCTTTATTGGTGGCTCAGTCAGTTAAGCATCTGACCTCCACTCAGGTCATGATCTCACGGTTTGTGGATTGGAGCCCAGAGTCGGGCTCTGTGCTGACAGCTCAGAGCCTGGAGCCTGCTTCGGATTCTGTGTCTCCCTCTCTCTCTGCCCCTCCCCACTCATGCTGTCTCTCTTTCAAAAATAAACAAACATTTTAAAAAATAACTTTTCTATCTCTTCTCTGCATCTGAGTGAATACTGCTCACAGCTCAGTATTATTAGAAGAAAAATCTTAAGAGAGCCATTGAAAAAAATGCATTTGTTGGCAGCAATTTCTATCTTTGAATGCACAGTAAGTTCTGAGCTAATGAGCTATGGGAAGAAAAACCTTTGTGATAAATAATGTATTTGATAATGAGCAGGAGAAAAAAAGGTTTTCAGTGGAGTTCAGTATGGGAAGGGCATCCTCGTATCATGGGTGGATACGGAGGCAAAAGATCCATAATTGGTTTTCTCATTCTCTCCATGTCAGTCTATGGCAGATCTTTCCAGACCTTTCTTGAATGCCAGCTTTCAAGAGGGCTTAGCTCTCAGGCTCCATGTCACCAGATGATCTACTTAATCTCATTTCATCTTTTTATTTAAAAACTTTTTAAAATGTTTATTGACTTTTAAGAGAGAGAGTGCGAGTGGGGGAGGTGCAGAGAGAGAGAGAGAGAGAGAGAGAGAGAGAGAGAGAGAGAGAGAGAGAGAGAGAGAGGGAGACACAGAATCCGAAGCAGGCTCCAGGCTCGGAGTTGTCAGCACAGAGCCCGATGCGGGGCTCGAACCCACAAACCACGAGATGATGACCTGAGCTGAAGTCTGACGCTCAATCGACTGAGCCACCCAGGTGCCCCTCGTTTTGTCTTCTTAGACTCCACAGATAGGCAGGTATGAGGATGCCTATTTTATGTAAGAATAAACTGACATTCGGAAAGGTTATATATAACTCCGCAGGGTCACAAAGATTAGCCAGTGCCAGAGTCAAGGTATTTCATTAGAAAAGTCTAAAATACTCTGGAGAACAAACCGCTTTCAACTCCTTCAGCATCTGGCTTTCTGGCGACCTAGACTCAGAGGAGCTTCAGCTTCCGGTTTCTGACCAAGTAAAGCATCTATCCCGTAGGAAAATTAAGGCATCCATTAACTTTTTCCCTCCCCATTATCCCGTCTGTCCCTGAAGACAAGCTGGGTGTTTGACAAGTGCAAGATAGTAAATTATTGCTCCCACAGTGCCAATCTGTAGATAAGGGAATAATTAATGCATTCCTCAAAGCAGATGGATTTCAGAGGAATTTAAATCCTGCTCCGGGGGCAGCATCAGTTTGTGCTGGAGGCTGGTGAACTGGACTTTGCAAATTCTGACCTGATTCTTTTCCTGCCCTGTTTTCTTCCTCCCTTCCTCCTCGCTCCAGTTCGCCCGTTTGCTTCAACTTTTCTTCCCCTTATTAAGACTGCTGCGTAGAAAACGCCAGGAGGCTAGGCACGGTACAGAACGTGGGGAGTGAAGAAGGGGGGAAAAGAACATTACGGAAAGGAAATGCTCTGTCCTCTGAATGGGCAGCGCTCTGGACTGCGCGTTGTAACGATTGCTCCTCGGCCTTGTGGTTCAGGGGCGAGCAGAGCAACACTGTAGGGATCTGTTTACATCCACCCTCTCACTCTCGAGGGCTGCGGGTTCCTCAAAGGCCGGCCTCCAGGTCGATTCCCTCTGATGTTTCCAGGGCTCGGCGCGGTGCCTGGCGCCCGGCAGCTGTCCCTAGACGTCGGGTGGGTGAAGGAAAGGTGGGCAGGAAAGGGAAGGCCAGCGGGAGTGCAGGGCGAGCCTGGAGGAGGAGGGGGAGGAGAACGGGGCTGTGCGGAACCCACGGGGGAGAATCCGAAAGTAGGAGTGCGATGGAGAGGGAGATGGAAAAGGGGACGTCCCAACGGCTGAAACTGGGACGGAGGGACGGGGTCAGGGAGGGCCCGCGTCGGGGCCACCGGAGCGAAGCGGGGCGAGCCGAGAGGGTGAGGGCGAGACAAAGAGCGGCGGGCGAGGCCGGCCGTGGGAAGGGACGGGAAGAAGCGGCCGCGAGGGCGGGCGGCCGCCGAGCCGGGGGCGCGGGGCTGGGGAGGGGCGCGCCGGGGCGGGGAGGGGCGGCGGCGCGGGCGCGGGCGCGGGGGGCCGCGGGGGGCGGGGCGGCGCGGCGGAGGAGGGGCGGGAGCGCCGCAAAGTTACTTGGCCTGCGCCCGCCCGGGTCCGCGTGCTGGTGGCGGGGCGGCGGGAGGAGCGAAGCGGGGCTCGGCGGCCTGAAACCCGAAACCTCCAGTCCGCGAGCGCGGCCGGGAGGAAGGAAGCGGCGGCGGCGGCGGCCGCCGAGGCGGGAGGCGTCCGGGCCGGGCCCTGAGCGGCGGCGGAGGCGGCGCGGTGAGCCCGGCGCGGGGCGCGGGGCGGGCGGGCCCGAGCGGGACTGAGTTCCGGGCGGGGCGGGCACGCGCGCGCGCGGGGGCGCGACGGGGAGGGTCTCTGCGCCCCTTCCCCCACGCCTCCCCGCCCCCACGGCGCTCTCCTTTCTCCGCGCCACCCCCCTCCCCCCCCCCCCCCCGCGGGTGGGAGCTGTGCTCCCGGCCGCGCTCCGCCAGCGGGTGGGGAGCCGGAGCTCTTTGTGGGAAGATCTTGGGGGCGCGTCCCTGCCCTGCGGCCGGGGGCTTCGGACTGGCTCTGCTCCCGGCCCGCCCCTTTTCGGCAGCGCCGCCCGCAGCCCCCTGGTACGACCCCCTGGAGGGGAGGGCATCCGTGCGTGCCCGGGACCCGGCCCGGAGGGGCTCCAGGCGGCGGGCTCACTCCTCCCTCGGGGATAGGCGTGGGGGGCTAAGCGGCCTCGTCCCCCGCCTGGAATCCGTGAGGACCAGGTGAGTCCCACCCTCCCAGTCGGGCTCAGGGCGCTGTGTCCCCGAGCCTGGGCGGGAGGCGCGCTCAGAAGTCGCCGGGCCGACCCTGGCGCGGCGTGATGGGCGCCTCCGCCGCCCCCACATCTGCCAGAGCGAGAGTCGGTTAGCTTTGGGGGGACTTGGCCAGCCTGCTGGGCCAGACCTTAGCCCCGTGCAACCTCTTGACAAAGGCGTGGGAGATGAGAATGTCCGTTGGGGAACTGGGATGCTCTGGTGCGCTCCCGAGAGGTCTGCTTTCCAGTAACCACACGGCCGTGCATTGGCATGACTGTGTATCGCATCTCTGTGGCTATTTTTGTTCGCTGTTGTACCTTTCATCCGTTTTTGCGAAGTGCTTTCCAGAGAAGGTCGTTTGGTCTTCCTCCCTGTGAAGTCGGGAGGTGGGGTGGTTTTGGAGGGAAAGGACCTCAGTGCCTTGATGTGTCCAATGGGGATAATGGTAGCGACAGACACGCCTATCTCAGCGTGCTCCTGGCTGGGGAAGGACATCACCGGGCCTCCTCCCCAGCCCGGCAGCGACCAGTTCAGCCCAGCCTCCCTCCCTGTCCCTGGAAATGAACTGCAGGGGGCTACTGCATGGGGAAAAAGTGACTTTCCCTTACTGCAGCCTTGAGACAGGTGAGGAGAGGCATTTCCCAGAGCTCAAGGCAGAAAGAGGAGGCAGGAGGGACCTCAGATCACACAGCCACGGGCTCTTCATCCACCTTTCTTTAACTGGGATTTGTGTCACCCCTTTCTGTCACTTCTCCCACAGCTCCCCTCTTGTTCTAGTCCACACCTATCTTATTTTGTAGTTGTAAGCTGTTTAGAAGCACCATCGTATACACTTTTTAAAAGTTTCATTCACTTAACAGCCCTGTGAAGTGCTATCAGCCCATTTTATAGGTGGAGAAACAGACTCAAGAGAACTTGGCCCAGCAATAAGGAGCCAGAATCCAACTCAGGTTTTTTGACTTGGCGGTACTTTTAATGTCGACTCCGTCATCCAGGTGGGTCCTCGAACTCAGGACTTCTCCCTGTCCCAAAGCTCCGCCGCCACGGCGAGGAGATGAGGGACCCCCTCAAAGAGAGACCCGCTTGGCATTTTAGGAGCTAAATCCACGACCTTATGTACTCCTATCCTTCTCTTTGCGTTGCAGCCCTGCATGGTGGGAGTATCAGAGACGAAGGAGGACCGTGTCATCAGAGGGGTTGAGCTCTTTGTTTGGGTTCCGTGAAAGACAGAATGGGCTGAACCGGAACTGACCTACATGTCCGCCAAAGGAGGTATGGTTCTGTAGTACAAACCCTGCTGCGGGCTGGGCCAGTCAGGAGGCCTGCCTGTAGAGGAGGGCAGGCAGGCAGGCGGGCTGGTGGGGGGCACGCCTCCCTGGGAAGAGACAGCTCCAGCCCCTTGTTGCTTGACCTGAATGTTGGGGGGGGGGGGAGGAAGCTGTAAATTGTTATGGAAAAGGATCTCATGTTTTTAAAGCCAGTAACGAATTCAAACCCCTTTTCAAAATACGCAGGGCAAGCAGATGGTAGGTGCCGGCTGGTCGTTGCCTGCAGACTGCCAGCCGATAGCCTCTGGGTTGGACCTTAGGAAGAAGTTGCTGTCATTCTAAGAAGCGATGAAGCGTGGCTGGAGTGGGGGGGGGGGTGTCTTCTAGCTGTTTTCCTTTGAGAACCAAAAAAAGAAATGACCACAGAACTGGAGGTAGCCAGCAGTGCTGGCTGGAGTTTGGAGGGAGGACTGACTTAATGACCCAGCCCCTCATTTGTTCAGCCAGTGTCAGTCTCCTTGGAGTCTAGTCTTACGCCAAGAGAATGCTTGCAACTTGCTGGCTACCTGTTTCTGTGGCCAGTTATGGGCGCAGCAGGCGTTCGGGGCAGATGCGTTCGGGGCAGCTGGGAGCCTAAAGGAAGGCGTTTTCTCTGTGATGGGGGGTAAGACATGAAGGGGGCACGTTCGGTGGTGTGTGTGTTTTTCACTCAAGTAACCGGTGAGAGAGCGCTGGATCCAGAGTACAATCTGAAGTCAGCCTGCCACTTACAAACCGGCGTCCCTGGGTGAATAATAGAAAGCATATCGGGGCGCCTGGGTGGCGCAGTCGGTTGAGCGTCCAACTTCGGCTCAGGTCACGATCTCGCGGTCCGTGAGTTCGAGCCCCGCGTCGGGCTCCGGGCTCCGGGCTGATGGCTCCGAGCCTGGAGCCTGCTTCCGATTCTGTGTCTCCCTCTCTCTCTGCCCCTCCCCCGTTCATGCTCTGTCTCTCTCTGTCTCAAAAATAAATAAAAACGTTAAAAAAATTTTTTTTTTTTTAAATAGAAAGCATATCTAGAGTGTGGTAGCTTTTTCATAAACATGAGTCATTATGAAAGATTTTTTAAAATATAGACGTGTATAGGAAAATAAAATACAGGACGTATATAGGAAAATAAAGTTCCCTCCACTCCCTCTCCTCACCTCAGAGGTAACCACCGCAAATGTATTATTTTCTAGGCCTTCTTCAGGGCCTAAGTCTATGCCCCCCGAGTCTGGAAATCCGGGTGAATATGCAATACATTGTTTATTGATACTTATATATTTTTTTAAGTTTATTTATTTTGAGAGACAGAGAGCAGGAGAGACGGAGAGGGAGAGAGAATCCCAGGCAGGCTCGAGGCAGGGATCGAACTCATGAACTGTGAGACCGTGGCCTGAGCCGTACCGAGAGTCAGACGCTTAACTGACTGAGCTACCCAGGCACCCTCCACCCATGTCTGTCCCCGAGTGCAGCGTGAGGCCCCCCCCCCCTTCCTGGAGGGAGCTCGGCCCCTCCCGGCTGGGTCCCGGGCACGCACCGGGGGTTGTACAGGGGGCTGCGGGCAGAGCTGGAGAAATGGGGCCGGCCGGGAGAAGGGCCTGTCCAAAGCCTCTGGCCGCAGGGCAGGGATGCACCCCCAAGATCTTGTGTACATGGGAGTATTTCTGGATAAAACCTATTCCTACAAGTGAGGCTGGTGAAGGTATGTTACTTTAAACATTTATGTAAGCAAAATTCCCTTTGTTTATTGGGATCTGGAGAAGGTGCAGACAAGAGATTGAATTTATTTACTAACTTTTAGGTTTCCTTGTTTGGGGATGGGTAGTATTTGGGGATAGGTAGTATTTCTAAAGCACGACATTCAAAGGGTATACAAGGTAATATCTCCTTCCTATCTCAGCCCTCTCTTTCCCTATTTTGGATATAATGAATTTTGCCAGTTTTTGTGTATTCATCTAGAGTTAGCCTATGCATCTGTAGGCAAATGTGTCTTCTGTTTTCTCCCTCTAAAAGAAAAAAATACGGTAGCATACAATATACCCTATTCTGCTTATGGACTGAAAACAAAGCAGAACAAAACCTATGTCTTCGAGATCATTCCGTACCAAAGTTCTGTGCATTTTAGGTTTTCCCAAGCTTACACTGAAAAAAAGCTTAGTCAATTTACACTCCTTCAAACTGCCCATGAAATCCTTTTCAGTTTTTCTGTTGAATTGTTTGTGATCGCATCAGTTTTTGAGGCTGTCTCTAAATCCTGGACTTTCTTTTCTTGTTAATAAATCAGATATTTTGCCTTTTATGTTTTCCTCCCTAGCTTTACTTAACTGTACCTTTGTGCAGAAGTGATGACTTTTTACATGATTGGGTCTGAATCGCTTTTCTGTGACCCCCCCCCCAAGTTTTTTGTTTTGCTTAGGAAGTCCTCTCCAATCGCAAGACTAACTTCTTACGTTTTCTCTTTCCTCTGTGTTCTCTTTTTTTTTTTTCTCACTTAACACTGTTTTAAAGTATTGTGTCTTTCCTATTCCCTTTTTTTCAGGTTCCCTCCTCACTGACACCAGGGAAGACAGGGTTTGAATTTGCCTGTGAGCCTCGTTGGCCAATGTGGCATCCCTCTTGTCTTTCGTTTTTAGAGGGATTATTTTCATCGAGCGTGAAGGACGAGCTCTTCACTAGGCGGGGGGAGAGGGAGAATGGGCATTCCGACAGCGGACACGTTTCCATGCAAAATCAGGGGAGCGAGGTACAGCAGTGGGTATATTTGGAGAACCGGGAGCGAGCGATTCAGGAGGGCCGCCGTGGAGGGCGTGTCCGTGATAGGTTCTGCCGGTGGCCCAGCCTGGCATGGCGTGACCAGGCTGGTTAGGAGTCAGCCGGTCCAGCAACACTGCAGGGTGGGAAGGAGATGAGATAGAAATGTCCGGTAGTCATCGAGGGCAAAGATAGCGAGGCCCTGGGCCGGGGTAATGACAGTGGCCGATGGAGTTGTGAGTCAGAATTTAGGGAGGCACTAGGTGTCCGTGACGGGGAACGGAAGTGACCAGCACGCGTTGCTTTACATACGGCATCTCACTGACACCCAGCAAGCCCGTATGAAAGAAGATCCAAGGCTCAGAAATGTTCATAAATCTCCCCCAGGTCCCGTGGCTCGTCTCAGTCGGGGCCTTAGCCCCATCAGGACTACCTAGCAAGAGTACTCTCTGATGCCCTGGGTTTCTGTCTCGAGTGCTTGGGGCGGGTGGTGGTGTTTTTTCTAGGGTAGTGAAAAACATGAGGAATAGCATATTGAGATAGTAGAAATGCTAGGAGCAGAGAGGACGAATTCCATTTTGCACATGTTCTAGCTGAGGTGCCTGGGTGTGGCAGGAAGGGAGTATGGGGAGGAAAGTATGGGAGGAAACACCTACTAGGCGGGTGGATATGAATCTGGAGCACTGAAGAGCGATATAGATGGAGATTTCGGAGTCATCCCTGTTTACGGGGGTATAGAGAGCACGTAGAGAGAGAGAGGAGGTCTCAGGCGGGACTCTTCCTTCTACAAGTGGTGGAAAATCCAGTTCACACTGGCTTAAGCAGAAAGGAAAGTTATTGGCTCACATCACCAAAAAGCTCAAGAGTGGGGGCGCCTGGGTGGCTCAGTTGGTCGAGCATCTGGCCCTTGATTTTGGCGCAGGTCATGATCCCGGGGTTGTGGGATTGAGCCCCATGTCGGGCTCCCTGCCGAGCGTGGAGTCTGCTTGGGGTTCTGTCTCTCTCTCTGTCCTTCCCTGCCCTCAAAACAAACAAACAAACTTAAAAAAAAGCTCCAGAGTGTATCTGACTTCAGGCCTGGGTTCCAGGTTCAAATGATTTCATCAGGACTCACTTTCTTACCTGCTCTGGTCTCAGGCTCCCCGCTCACGATGGCTAGGGGGTGATGCCAGTGCGAATCCTGCGGGAGAGGGGAGCTGTCTGTCTCCCAGCTACCCCACCACCAGGCCCGTACGTCTCACAAACCGAGTCATAAAGTGGGTCAGAGGGGTTTGGAATGTGCTGATGGGCGAGGCATAAATCATGTGTCACGTCCATGAAGACACATGAACTCCGGGTCTGCAAAGGGTGACTCTGCAGAGGAAACTCAGGGGCAACCCCCGGAGCAAAGGAAGCAGTTGATTTCCTCTGCGGACGGAGAAGGAGTGGCCCCTGGGCAGTAGTAGTGACATGGGCAGGGCGACTGCAGGTCAGTAAGCCTGGAAAGGAATGGAAGGAGGGAGAAGCAGGAGAGAGCGGCGGCGGGGGGAGGGGGGCGTCTCAGAGGAAAATGACTTAGTCGAAGGCATCAGGTGCTGGGGGAGTTCAAGGAAGGACCCGTTGGATTTGGCGAGGAGGTCATCCTTGTCCAAAGCAAGACAGTCATTTATTTTTATATTTTATTTTTATTTTTGAGACAGAGAGACAGAGTGTGAGTGGGGGAGGGGGAGAGAGAGAGAGAGGGAGACACAGACTCTGAAGCAGGCTCCAGGCTCTGAGCTGTCAGCACAGAGCCCAAGCAGGGCTGGAACTCCAGAATGGCGAGATTCCATGACCTAGGCGGAAGTCAGACGCTCAACTGACTGACTGAGCCACCCAGGCGCCCCAAGACAGTCATTTATGTTACACTTGACTGCGCCTGCCTTCTAGAGGATTCCTATTCCTGCCTGTCTCCTGCACTCCCCGCCCAGTCCCGGGACGGCCAGGAAGGGCAGAGGTGTGGTGAGGGCAGTCGGGACATCCGGGCTCTGCCAGTAATTACATATGTGACTGAGCTTTGGTTTCATCGTCTGTAAGATAACACGGCTGTGCCGGGTTGCTCCTGTGGCCGCTCCTAGCTCTGAAAGGTTGGAGATAAACGCATCTGATCATTTCAGACCGCTTCGTTACCATAACCCTTGTCCAAGCCTTCACCTGTTACCTGGGCTAACTGGTGTCCCTGCCTCTGCGCTCGCCCTACATCTGTTCTTTACCCTGTAGCAAGAATGGTCCTTTAAAACAGGTCTGTCACATCCCTCCAGGGGCCTCTGTCACACATGGGCTCTCATCCATAGTCCTCACCACGGCCACGGAGTCCTCAGTAGTCTGCCCTTACTGGGTAGTCTGCATGCCTTATAAAAGTTCATTCTGCCTCAGGGCCTTTGCACAGGCTCTTCCCTAGCCTGAAATTCCTTTGCACTGTTTTCTGTTCTGATTAGATGTCACCTGGAGAGACTTTCTGACTACCCACTCCCAGCCCGCTCACCCATTCCTTCTTCTTTCCCCTGGTAGCTTTCTTCATAGCACCTGGCACCATCTGGAATTATTTTGTATATTCATTGTCTATTTGTTTACCGTTTGTGTCCCCTTCCCTGTGAAGCTCGCACAAAGCTATACCCCACACAAAGCTCCAGGAGAGGAGAGATTTTGGTACCTTGCTCCGTGCTGTGTCCCAGTGCTGTGTCCCAGCTTGGCACAGAGTAGGTATTCAGGAAACCTTCTTAGGGGTGGCTGAGTGAGGGCTGGGAAGGGGGAAGCAGGGAGTGCCCAGGAACCAGCAGCAGCGTGGTAAGGGTGGGAGGGGACATCCTTTATTCAGCAGGGCTATCTGTGACGGCATGTGTCTCAGATATGGTCAGCAGAAAAAAAGGATTCAGAAGTGATACTACTAAAACATGTAAAAATAGGGGCACCTGGGTGGCTCAGTCAGTTCAGGGTCTGACTTCGGCTCAGGTCATGATCTCACGGTCCGTGAGTTCGAGCCCCGCGTCGGGCTCTGTGCTACAGCTCGGAGCCCGGATCCTGCTTCGGGTTCGGTGTCTCCCTCTCTCTCTGCCCCTCCCCTGCTCACGCTCTGTCTCCCTCAAAAATAAGTAAACATCCACAAGTTTTTTTACACGTTCAGAAATAACATTCTCAATTTTAGCGGTATGAGTTTAGCTAGTGTGCTGGGCTCCGGGAGGATTACGAATAAAACAAATGATCGAGAGTAAAAACCAATTAACATGATACCATTGTTTCTCTTGTGATGGAAGTAATCTTACCCTTATTCCCTGCATAGTTTTCATCTCTTCTTCTTGGAGCGCACATGCACACGTGTGTGTGTGTGTGTGTGTGTGTGTGTGTGTGTGTGTGTTTTAGGGAGAGAGTTGTTTTATTTTCCTTCGATCTGTTCGTCAAGTACGTGCAGTAAACCCAAAGTACTGTGGTGGAACAGGATTTCTCAGGCTCCGTGCTGTCAACGTCTTGGGCTGGGTAATTCTTTGTTGTGGGGGCTGTCCTCTGCATCAGGGGGTCTTCAGCAGTGTCCTTGGCCTTACATGCCAGAGCTGTCCCCTGAGATGTGACACCCAAAAATGTATCTGGGCATTTCCAGAGACTCCTCCCTGGGGTGGGAGGGGAGGCAGAGCGCCCTTCCTTTGAGAAACACTGATGTAAAATATTGGGGTAGTGATTGCGTTTGACTGTTACCTAGAGTCTTCTGTGTGGGCATTTTCAGTCCTTCCCCAGCCATCCTGACACTCCCTTAAAAAATGAGATTTTCTCTTTCAGGGTAGGGTGCTGTGCATGGAACCTCAGCTGAGGGCCCGCCACCCCGACTCAGCCGGAGTGCTGGTCACTGCATTGCTAGTCACTGAAGCGACTCCGGCTGGGCGGGAGCCCCTCCTGCAGTGATGGAGCAGTCAGGTTCAAGTCCTGAAGCCCTGAGCACCGTCCCCGTGGAGCCCCAGCCATTTCCATTTGCAGTGCGTCCTTTCTCCTGTGTGTCATCCACTTAAGCGGTCAAGTGAAATGTCTTAGGCGGTCCTTAAAATTTGAAGGGGAGAGAAAAGAATGGAGTCTTCTTTTCGTATCTTAAGTAGCTCAAACATTTTTTGAGTTTTATTCCCTGACAGCCAGGCCACTACCTGCTTTCGCATGTTTCCACGTACATTGCTTTTTCCTGGTAGGAAATGACCCCCCATGGTAAGTCCAGTGAGTGTCTGTCACCACACACAGTTACTCACTATATTCCCTATGCTGCACATTACATCTCTGTGACTTACTTCTATGACTAGAAGTTTGTGCCCCTTAATCCCCTTCGCCTGTTTCGCCGGCCCCTCTAGCCTCCCCGCCCTGATAGCCCGTGGTTTCCCGGTTTCCCGTCTGAGTCTGTTTCTGCTTCGTGGGTGTGCGTTGTTTTGCTTTTAGATTGCACGTAGAAGTGAAGTTCTGTGACCTTTTCTTTCTCTGACTTACTTCATGTAGCGTAATGCCCTCTGGGTAAATCCATGTTGTCTCAAACGGCAAGATGTCCTTCTTTTTAAAAAAAAAATTTTTTTTTTAACGTTTATTTACTTTTGAGACAGAGAGAAACAGAGCATGAACGGGGGAGGGTCAGAGAGAGAGGGAGACACAGAATCCGAAACAGGCTCCAGGCTCTGAGCAGTCAGCACAGAGCCCGATGCGGGGCTCGAACTCACGGAGCGCGAGATCGTGACCTGAGCTGAAGTCGGACGCTTAACCGACTGAGCCACCCAGGTGCCCCAGATGTCATTCTTTTTTATGGCGGAGCACTCTTCCGTTATTTCTGTGTGTGCTGTATCTTCCTTACCCCATTCATCGGTGGGTGGCCGCTTGAGCGCTTCTGTATCTTGCCTCTTGCAAATAATGCTACAGTCAACGTAAAGGTGCGCAGTTCTCTTTGAATTGGTGTTTTCGTCTTCTTCAGGTAAATACCCAAAAGTGGAATTGCTGGATCGTGCAGTAGTGCGATTTTTATTTTTTGAGGACCCCCTTCCCCCCGCCGCCCCATGCTGTTTTCCATAGTGGCCGCATCAGTTTATATTCCCACCACCAGGGTGCGAGGTTTCCCTTATTTCCACATTCCTCGCCAGCCCCTGTTTTTGTCTTCTTGATACTAACCGTTCTGACGGGTGTGAGGTGATCGCTCCTTGTGGTTTTGATTTGCTCTGATGCTGAGTGACGCTGAGCATCTTTTCACGTGCCTCTCGCCGTCCGGATGTCATCTGCAGAATAATGTCTACTCGAGTCCTTTGCCCGTTTTTTAATCGGGCTGTTTGGTTTTTTGACGTTCAGCTGTGTCTGTGTATTTCGGATATGAACCCCTTAATGATTTGCAACTAGGATTGCTGTGGGTTGCCTTGTTGATGGTTTCCTTCCCTGTGCAGAAGCTTTTTAGTGTGATGTAGCCCCATGTAGTTAACTTTCGTTGTTCTTGCGTGAGGTGACTGGTTTAGGAAGATACTGCTTATTACGTGTAGGGGATGAATCACTGGATTCTACTCCTGAAATCGTTATTGCACTATATGCTAACTAACTTGGATGTAAATTAAAAAATAAATTATGGGGCGCCTGAGTGGCTCAGCCGGTTGAGCGTCCGACTTCGTTCGGCTCACGTCATGATCTCACGGTTTGTGAGTTCGAGCCCCCGCGTCGGGCCCTGGGCCGACAGCTCAGAGCCTGGAGCCCGCGTCAGATTCTGTGTCTCCCTCTGTCTGCCCCTCCACTGCTTGCACTCTGTCTCTCGCATTGTCTCAAAAGTAAATAAACATAAAAAAAAAAAAAAAGATACTGCTTAGACTAGCATGAAAGAACTTACTGCCTGTGTTTCCTTCTAAGAGTTTTACGTTTCTTTTAGGTTTCGGTTCTTACATTTATGTCCTTAATCCATTGGGTCCATTTTAGGATTCGTTGTTTTAGTTCTGTGAAAGATGACATTGCTTTTTTTTTTTTTTTCCTGTAGTATTTTGATGGAGATTGCATTGACTCTCTAGATTGTTTGGGTGGCACGGACATTTTAGCAGTGTTAATTCTTCCAGTCCGTGAGCATGGTACATCTCTACATTTATTTGTGTCATCTGAAGATGATTCTTTCATCAGTGTTTATCGTTTTCGGGGTAAAGGTCTTTCAGCTCCTTGGTTAAATTTATTCTGAGGTATTTTATTGTTTTTGATGCAGTTATAAATGGGATTTTGTTTTTAAATGTTTTATTTATTTTTGAGAGAGAGAGAGAGAGTGCAAGCAGGGGAGGGACAGAGGGAGAGGGGGAGACCCAGAATCCAAAGCAGGCTCCAGGCTCTGAGCTGTCAGCACAGAGCCCGACGCAGGGCTCGAACTCACGAACCGCAAGATCATGACCCGAGCCGAAGTCGGACGCTCAACCGGCTGAGCCACTCAGGCGCCCCTAAATGGGATTTTTAAAAAATTTCCCTTTTTGATAACTCATTATTAGTGTATAGAAATGCACCTGACTTCTGTATGTTAATTTGTATCCTGCGAATTTACTGAATTTATTAGTTTTAATAGTTTTTTGGTGGAGGGGTGCCTGGGTGGCTCAGTCAGTTAAGCATCTGACTTTGGCTCAGGTCAGGATCTCATGGTTTGTGAATTCAAGCCCCGCATCAGGCTCTGCGCTGATAGCTCAGAGCCTGCTCGGGCTTCTCTCTCTCTCCCTCTCTCTGCCCTTCCCTGACTTGTGCTTTCTCTCTCTTTCTCAAAATAAATAAATAAACTTAAAAAAATATTTTTTTTGGTGGAGTCTTAAGAGCTTTCTATATATAGTATCATGTCATCTGCCAATAGTGACAGTTTTGCTTTTTCCTTTTCAATTTGAATGCCTTTTATTTCTTTCCATCGCCTAGCTGCTGTGGCTAGGTCATACATTCCTCTGGACGATCACATTGTAGGTTAATTCTGTCTCTTTTCTCATGGAGAATTTCAGGCTCAGAGAGGTTAGGAGACATGCACAAGGTCATGTGAAATTCAAACCTAGGTTTTGTCAGGATTCCAGACACGATTTTTTCTGTTGAATATCAGATCGAAGTAGATCTTAAAGAGTGGGGGCATATAAAATATTTTCTCCCACATGCAAAGTGCTGTTGGGAATACAAAGGGGAAACTGAAGAATTAAGAAGCTTCCTGGAGGAGGAAGTCGCCTTACCTAAAATGAAAACTCGTGCTAAGACGTGCATGTCTGAGAGGATAACGAACATGTAAAAGGAAAACTTGACATGGTAAGAGGTAGGAAGGGTCACTGTGAGGGTGGAATGTTCCAGAAAGTTTTTTTTCAGAATTTTGCTCTTGATGTGGATGGACCTTGAGCTAGATGTTATTCACGTAAGTGGCAGTGAGGAGGTCAGGGGCTTGGAATGGGTTACGGTAGTGATCTCCAAGCTTTTCCAGGGTGCGTGGATCCACCTCCCCTGCCCCCACCTAGAAAAAAAAAAGTTTATTATTTTGAGAGAGAGGGAGAGAGAATCCCACTGACCCAGGGCTCGATCCCAAGAACTGTGAGATCTTGACCTGAGCTGAAATCAAGAGTCAGACGCCTGAGCCACCCAGGCGCCCCGATCTGCCTCCCCTTTTAATATCACTTCAGCTGGAGAACATGTGTTGCTTCAAATACAAAAAGTTGCTTTGAATCAATAACTGTGTGAAAACGACTTTTAACTGTATTGACCACAATAGCACCTATAGACATTTGAAGAATAATAGTTCACGTGTGTGCGAGACATTATTTATTTGGTCCACGGTTAACTGCCACCTGCAGTTTGGGAATTCATGACTTAGAGGATGTGTGATAGGATAGTTTATAGAGGAAATAAAAGTTAAAGAATCAAGGTAGCCGAGAACAAGTAACACTCTGCCTTGTTTTACAGGCCTGTGCAGATATCTTCTGCACATGTACCTTAGTCTCTTCAAAAAGTTCCTACTTTCTAGGCTTGGCCTTTTGGAAATTGTTAGACGTCCAGTATACATTTAACTGCTATATCCAGCTTTCTGGTGGCATAAAATTCAATGGGGCTCAACAACCTTAGCTTTTAAATTCAGCAGTTTACCTCTTACTACTTAAAAAATACTAGGGGCGCCTGGGTGGCGCAGTCGGTTGAGCGTCCGACTTCAGCCAGGTCACGATCTCGTGGTCCCGTGAGTTCGAGCCCCGCGTCGGGCTCTGGGCTGATGGCTCAGAGCCTGGAGCCTGTTTCCGATTCTGTGTCTCCCTCTCTCTCTGCCCCTCCCCCGTTCATGCTCTGTCTCTGTCTGTCCCCAAAAAAATAAATAAACGTTGAAAAAAAAATTAAAAAAAAATACTAAAATTAGATACCGAGCTCTGAGCTGTTTCAGGTGTCCCTGTTTTTCTGGAACATGCTATAGTTACCTAAGCCGTATACATACAGTTCTTATGTTACTTACACGGTAGAGTGTTGAGAAGTAGAAAATCACCTGTCCCCAAAGGCACAGGAGGAAATGACGTATATGTATGACAGAGGCCATAGTTGGAGATCTTTGCACTGACGCGCTCCCCCGAGATGTTATTTGCTCTTGCAGAATATTCGCAGACTTTTAATAAGCTAGACGAGGAAAACTGTAGTTAAGTATACTTTGTGTGGAAAAAGGGGAAGCAGAAAGTTGAAAAAAGTTGCAGAGAAAGTGTAAGAAGGAAGTAGAGAATTTAAAGGCGCATCGGGTGTAAGAGGATGTACCCTTACCTCATCTAACTGGAGGGAATCACTGTATTTCTGATCCTGCGTCGATGGCTCACGGTGGAAATTCACCTGCTGAGAGTAACTGGGCGAGTGTAACAGTCTTCCCGGAGGTTTCAGAAGAAGGCGGTTGCATTAGAATTGATCTCTAAGGTCTTTTCCAAATCAAGATTCCATTTATCTTGGTACTTAACGGCCTTGAGCCATCGTCATGAAAATTACTATGTTTCGTATCTTTTGTTTTAAAATATACAGAAACGTATGCTAGATTTTCATAATTTTGCTTAAAGGCTTAAAATAAAGAGTTTTGCTATTTTAACGTGAAAAAAAACCCCACCAATTCATAAAACTCAGCTATCCAACGTGAGGCATTTCCAAGGATTAGCTCAGCTTTTAGTGCCCTTTTGGAAGAGAACTTTTCAGTGGAGGCCCTCTCTTCCTACTGCTTAGAGTCTTTGATTCTGTATAGAGTTACCATGGAAAAGGGCGAATGAGTTAGGATCACTGTGGGGTCGAGGGGGAGGGGACGGGGCAGGTGGGAGAAGAAGACGGACAGATGGACAAAGACCCCACGGCACCAGTTCTTACCAGCAATCGGATTGCACCGTAACATTCACGCACAGCAGGGTTTGCCTTCCTCTACGTCTCTCTTCTCACCTTTGACCTACGTGTCAAGTTGGCGTTGCTCCACGTGGCGTGCAGGGGAGACTGTACTACAAGGACTTAACCCAAAAGTGGTTGACTGGTTGACTGGCATGCCTGGGCACGGAGGCCTCGCAGTTCGGGATGTGGTTTGGGCCACAAACTGATTGCATTGGGACTTCCAGCTACCTGGTCAGAAGGTGGCTGCCTCACTTGTGAGCATCGGGTTTGAGTTCCAGTCGGGAGGGAGGGGAAAGGAAAAAGGGCGGGACCCATAGCTGAGTCTGTCCCCCAGGAAGTGGATAGCCTTTGGCCACGTTGTAGACATTTGTTGATTGAAACTGGGCCTGATGGCCGCTCAGGCTCTGTACAGGGAGTCTGTTTTCGTGGGCACGTTTAGTGCCCCATGTCAAGTGAGAGTTGTGTTGAAAGGGGAAAGGGGGTATCGACTGGATAATGAATAGTGGCTACTGTGTCTACAGAGCCAGAAATGCCTGCTATGCCAGGATGCCCAGTGTCCTGTGGCTCATTCATATATTCAGTTATTTATCACGTATATTGTGTACCTGTTCGTTGTCAGTCACTGTTCTGGGTGCCAGTGAAGAAATTTGTAGGCCAGAATTCCTTGCACTCGTGGAGCATACAGTTTCGTGGGAGAGAAAGGCATTAACAGATTAACGAGTATGTACATGTGCACTAAGGAGAAAAAGTAAGGAAGAGAATGGGGCCACAGAGTATGGGAGAGGGGTATGAAAGGTAGTGTGGGGGTGGGAATGCCATGCCAAAAAGGTGATTTAAGTTAAGACTTAGGCTGGGAGAGCAACCTACAAATAACTCTGGGCTGAGGGCATTCCAGGCATAGGAAGCAGCAAGTACAAAGGCCCTGAGGTAGATGCATGCTTGATGTGTCTGTGAAATAGTGAGGAAGCCAGTGTGGTTGGAGTGGGTGTAAAAACGATTTTTATTACGAGGTTGGAGCAGTAGGGGAGAGCCAGATCACGTAGGAAACTGCGGGGCATGTTCTCAGTGATCTGGGGATCCTTTTTGGCGTTCTGAGGAAAGCCGTGGCTTGCTCATTTGTTCTGACCTCTGTTTGAACAGGCTCATCTGGGGACTGTGTTGAGAATGGGGGCAGTGGCAGACGCAGGTAGGCCAGCGAGGAAGCTATTTTAGTAATCCCGAGAAGATACAACAAAGCCTGGGCCGGAGTGATGGTAGCAGAGATAGTCAGACATAGTTGAATTCTAGAAACATTTCAAAATTAGAGCCCGTAGATTTGTTCATGAACCAGATAGGAGAAGCGAGAGAAGGTGAGGAGTCAGGAGAGACTCCCAGGTTTAGGGCCTGGGAGGATGGGGGAACCATAACAGGAGATGAGGAAGAATGTGCAACTGGCAGGTCTGAGAGATCTGAAGTCCGGTTTCGGACGTGCTAGGCTTGCCATGCCTGTGACGTCCGACCGGAGCTGTCGAGTAGCCAGTTGGGTGTATTGAGTCGGGAGTGGCATTGGCGCCTCTCTGCCTGAGCAGGGGGTCGTGACCAGACCCTTGGCCCAGCACAGCCACCTTTGGCCTCAGCGTCAGGTAAGAGGAGCAGCCTCGGGTGTCCTGACCTGGGGTGACCCAGCTTCGACTCCCGGAGCTGCCTGGATCCCAGCTCCAGGCAGGGTGGCCGTGGGTCAGGGCTGTGGAGGCTTTCCCGAGCCTGCCCTGGAAAAGCTGGCGTGTCTGCCCTTGTTTCCCGCCCCCCCCCCCCCCACCCCGGGGAATCTTGTGGTGCAGGCCGGGGTGGCCGGTGGCCTGGCAGAGGAGAGACAGCTGCCTTGTGTACAGCTGGGCGTCTCTGGTCGGGTCGTGCTCCACCTTCAGGCTGCTGAATGTTTTGCCCAGAGCTGTGGTGAAACCGCTGCTGCTTCCTCTCCCTAAAGCGCTTTTCTCTCGGGACCTAGGACTCTCCCCTGGTGAGTTGTCTTCGTCGCGGCTTCAACTGGTTGTTGGCCGACTTTCCGGGAGGCTGCGATGGACCGTCCCCCGTCCGTGTTGACCGGGAGATGCTGGCGGCGTTCGGGGTTGCCGACGGCGGCCTGGGAGGGAGGCCAGTGGCCCTTTGAAAGAACTCAGCTGACAGCGTGGGGCTCCGAGTCCAAGTTGGCTTAGTACGCGGTGTGCCGCCTCACAGTCTCCAACGTGCGCAACCCAAACGGCCGCAGAGGAGTCTGAGGAGCACGAAGCTGAGTTTTGTTTCACCGCGTGCTCTGGGGAGGGTGCAGCGCGATGGGCGCGTGCCTTTAGTGCATCCGGCCGCGGAAGTGGCCGCCGGAAGTGGCCGCCGGAAGTGGCCGCCGGGGCGAGGAGCTCGTGAGGAGTCACCCGCCCACGCCCCACGCAGCCCGCGCCCCCTGCTGTCTGGAGGCTACTCTGGACGCCGCCTTCGGCCCTCCTCCTTGTCACCGTCATCATCACCGGGTGAAGATAGCCGCTGCCTCCTTCGCTTCGTGACTCTCCACACCCTGTGGGGAGAGGAGTTCAAGAGAAGCAACCCCGATAAATAGGTTCTTCCGTGTCTTTATTGTGCTAAGTACATCTCCCATGCACGTGCCGTCGTGGCCATTTTCAAGTGCGCGATTCAGCGGTATCGACTGCCAGTCACGTTGGGCACCCGTTCCTGCCACCCGTCCCCAGAACGCTCCTCATCTTGTAAGACTAACCCCATTCACCAGCTTCCTCCCTCCCCCGGCTCCTGGCATCTGCCATTCTGCCTTCTGCCTGTAATTTCGACTACTGCGAGCACCTCGTGTAAGTGGAACCATGCGTATTTGCCGTTGCGTGACTGACTGGCTTCTTTCACTCAGCATAGGGCCCTCCAGGTTCCCCCGTGTGGGAACCTGTGTCAGAGCCTCCTGGAGGCTAACAGTCCATCATGTGGGTATACCGTGGGTTGCTTGTCAAGTCATCAGTCAGGGCCGACTTGGGCTGCTTCGCATTTTAGCTGGTGTGCATCATGCTGCTAGGAACACAGGTGTACGAGTATCTCTTAGAGACCTTGCTTTTTTAATTTTTTTTTTTAACATTTATTTATTTTTGAGAAGAGAGAGACAGAGCATATACGGGGGAGGAGAGAGAAAGAAGGAGACACAGAATCTGAAATGGGCTCCAGGTTCTGAGCCGTCAGCACAGAGCCCGACGCGGGGCTCGAACTCAGGGACCGCAAGATCATGACCTGAGCCGAAGTCGGATGCTTAACCGACTCAGCCACCCAGGTGCCCTGAGACCTTGCTTTTAATTATTTGAGGTTTATCACCAGAAGCGGGACTGCTGGATTGTATGATAATTCCATATTTAACTTTTTGAGAAAACTTCATGCTGTTTTTCACAGTGGCTTTATCAATTTTTTTAATGTTTTATTATTTATTTTTGAGAGAGAGAGAGAATGAGCACACAAGCAGGGGAGGGCCAGAGAGAGAGAGAGAGAGACACACACACACACACACACAGAATCCAAAGCAGGCTCCAGGCTCCAGGCTCCGAGCTGTCAGCACAGAGCCCGACGCGGGGCTCGAACTCACGAACCGTGAGGTCATGACCTGAGCCGAAGTTGGTCGCTTAACCAGCTGAGCCACCCAGGCACCCCTATCATTTTACATTCCCACCAGTGGTGCAGAAGGGCTCTAATTTCTCCATGTCCTCACCCAGACTTGTTATTTTCTGTTTTTGTTTTTTTTTCCCCTTATAGTAGCCATTTTATGAGTATGAGATGGTATCTCCTTGTAGTTTTATTTACTCTTCCTGATGCTCAGTGATGCTGAGCATCTTTCATGTGCCTGTTGGCCATTTATATATCTTCTTTGGACATGGGATGTTTTTGGTTGTGGCTGAATTTTAGGAGTTCTTAATATAGTCTAGATGTTAATCCCTAATCAGCTACGTGATTTGCGAATGTTTTGTCTCATTCTGTGGGTTGCCTTTTTATTCTGTGGACAGTATCCTTGGATGTAAGATTTTTAAATCTTCATGAAGTCCAGTTGGTCTGTTTTTTTCTTTTTTTTTAATGTTTATTTATTTTTGAGACAGAGAGAGACAGAGCATGAATGGGGGAGGGTCAGAGAGAGAGGGAGACACAGAATTGGAAGCAGGCTCCAGGCTCTGAGCTGTCAGCACAGAGCCCGACGCGGGGCTCGAACTCACGGATCGTGAGATCATGACCTGAGCCGAAGTCGGACGCTTAACCAACCGAGCCACCCAGGCGTCCCTGTCTTTTTCTTTCTGCCTGTGCCTTTGATGTCGCATCCGAGAAATCATTGCCAAATTCCATGTCGTGACTTGGTATATTTTTTGTTTGTTCTTTAGGCTTCAGTCTCCCGCTGCCCCATTTACCTGTTTGTTTCCTTTCCTCTTTCAGTAAAGTTATTAGACCAGTAGATCAGGAACATATCTTAGATTTCGTACGTCTTTATTCATCCGTACCACAAACGGGGAGAGCATTCCGCGTAGAGGACCGGCAGAAGCAAAGAGGATGGGAAACGAGAGGACACAGCATAGCTGGCTGGAACGGAAGGCCCGCGAAGGGGTCGGTGGGTCAGAAATCTGGAATGTAGATGAGGCCACGCCATGCCGAAGCTTCTCCTGTGCTAAGTGGCTGGATGGAAGACGGTCTCACACCCACAGGACCAAGTTTACTACTTATTGTTCTCTTGAACCAGGCCCTTAACCTTTCTGAGCCTCAGTTTCCCCATTTTATCTATTTAACAAACACTGATGAGGTTCCAGACACTATTCTAAGCACCGTACAAATATTAACTCGTTGACTTCTCCCACCAACCTTGTGAGGCAGGTGCCTGAGCAAGAGTATTATCCTCATTTTACAGAAGGGGAAGCCGGTACCCAGAGAGTTTAAGGAACATGTCAAGGTCACGGAGCCAGTAAGTAGTGGAGCTGGGATTTGAACCCAGGCCCTCTAGTTCCAGAGTTCATGCTTTTAACCGTATGTTTCGCTGCCTCTCTGAAATGGGGAGAAGAGTAATTCCTCTCTCTAAAAGTTACCCAGGAGATCGAATGAGATGATGCAGGTGAGGATACATTGTATGTTGCACAGGGTTTTGCAAACACTGTTTATTATTAGTTAAAAATAATCAAGCAACACTCCGGGAATGGATGTGATTCTCAAGCGTATTGGGAGAAAGGGACGGATCAAGGACCAAGCCTCGGGGAAGGTCTATGCTGAGGAACAAGAAATTGGTTTTGGAAAGACATCAGGCACACTCACTGTTGACCCCTGTGGACAGGATCACAGTCGGTGAAGAACCCCAGCTCCAGCCTTCCAGTCTCTACAGACGGCTGTTGTGAAGGACAGTGAGGCGCTCAGGGGGATAATGTCCACGCAGAGGGGACCAAAGCCAAGTCTTTCCCGCTGGCAAACCAAGAGCTCGGTCGGGGACTGAGAACATAAGGTCGTTTGGGGTTCTGACTGTAGCTTTTTTTCCCCCTTCTGCTGGTGCAGAAAAAGTGCTCGTGCATTTTCCCAAGCAGACCACAGCTCAGGCCTGCTTTACATGCGAAGTGAGAGATGTTGAACCAGGACATTCCTGGGTTTGTGGTGCCCTTGTGGGGACAAGGGCCGAGTGCCCTGTGCGTGGTCATAAGACTCTGGGCTGGCTGTGCGGGCATCCCTGTCCCCACAGAGGCCAAGTTGCTGCACCTGCCGTGTCTGGGACACTTTTCATGTGAGTGCCAGGGAGGGGAGGAGGAGACCCCGGGATCTTGTGATCTCTCTCTGGCTCTCAGCGAGGTGTGTGGTCTGGTTTATAGGTTGGAGGGGTGGGGGCTTACTGTCTATCTCAGTTACTTTGTGCACCACAAGGTAGTTATTAGAACCTTCTTCCCGGCTCCCCCTCCGGCTGGTGATTGATGTGTAAAAAGCGCCGGGAGGTGCTGATCTGAAGAGCCCCTGAGAGAGCTGCCGAAATAGCACGACAGTGACCTCGCCTGGGCTTGTTTGAAGTGGTGTTTAGGAAATACTCCTTTGTTGTTGTTTTTTAAAAAATTTTTTGATGTTTGTTTATTTCTGAGAGAGAGAGAAACAGAGTGTGGGCGGGGGAGAGGCAGAGAGGGAGGGAGACACGGCATCCGAAGCCGGCTCTGAGCTCTGAGCTGTCAGCACCGACCCCGACGCGGGGGCTCGAACTCGCAACCCATGTGCTCGTGACCCGAGCCGGAGTTGGGCGCTCAGTCCACTGAGCCCCCCCCCCCCCCCGGTGCCCCAGCGTTGAATTTCTTTAGGAGAGGGCATCTGGCGGTCCCAGCTTCCAGGCTGCTCAGGCTCTTCACAAAGGTGGGTGGCTGCGGAGGAGAGCGGGAACCACTCCCGCTCGGGTGTATTTAAGAATGTCAGAAGAGAACCTTCTGCCTTATGCTGAAAGAAACTGTCTTTCTAGAGGAGACTTCTGGGGAGGACGGATGTGTCTTGTCATGTCCAGCGGCCCCTTGTTAGACAGGTGTCAAGAGAACCGCCACCTTCCGATCACCATGGTCTCCCAGCACCCACCTGAGCCTGGGCCCGTTGTCTCCGGGCTCTTGGGCGTCCCTTTGGTGGCCTCACTTCTAAGCGATGCTGGGGGGGAGGGGGGCAGGGAAGGCCTCCCTTTCTTTGTAGCGGCTTGTGTGGACTGGGCCACGGATCTCCTGATCCCAAAGAGGCGGCACGCTGGGGGTGCCCTACGACAGTCCACGGCACCGGTGGCCCGGGGGCTGCAGCAGGCAGGAAAGGATAAGGTGTGAAGAAGGAGGCTGAGGTAGGCAGAGCTGTGCCTGAGGAGTCGGCCTAACCTTGAAGAAGAGAAGGTTCCTGGTACCGATGTCCAAAAAGGTGGGGTCTTGCCATTTTGTGTGCGGATCGTGGCGGATCAGAGTATTAGTTGGGATTCTCGAAGTTGCAGGTGTCAGAAACCCAGCCCGCTCAGCCTGACGGGAGGAGAAAGGGCACCCGAGAGAAGGAGAGGATTCGGAATCTCAGGTTACTGGGCCAGCACGCGTGGCCGGGCTCACGGCGTGCTCTCCCCCCCTTCCCCGTCCCTCCCTCTCTTGCTGTCATTCCCTCAGCTCTGCTCACGGTGCCACACGCGGCTGCCACCGCAGCCGCCCCGGCCCGCGGCCCGTCAGCCTCCCAACCCGTGGGAGCGAGTCTGTCCTTGAGCTGTTCCAGCCAGAGTCCTGGGGCACGTGGCCGTGGCCAAAACGTGCAGGAAGGGTCCTTTCCCACAGTGAAATCAGCAGGCTCCTCGGGCGCTCCCACGAGCACGCGGCCAGACCTCGCTCGTCCACATGCTGCTCTGGGTGATTGGTAGAAATCGGCAGAAACTCGCCCGGACCCGCCGTAACCGTGAGGAAGATCGTCTTCTTACAGATGAGGAATAGAAGTCGACTGAGCTCATGCGCCTAAGAAGTAGAGTTGCCGGGCTTCAAACCCAAGCAGTTTGGCTTAGTGTCTATACACTTAACCCCCAGGCCACGTCGTCTTTTTCTGGCAAGTTCAGGGCGACTGCAGTCTGGGCAGGAAGGACGCCCACTGCAAGTTGATGAACATCAGAGTTCTAGGTAAGAATCTGAGGGGAGACCGTCAACCTCCTAACTTGCACCGGGGCGCCTGGGTGGCTCAGTCGGTTGGGCATCCGACGTCAGCTCAGGTCATGATCTCACTGCTCATGAGTTTGAGCCCCGCGTCGGGCTCTGTGCTGACAGCTCGCGGAGCCTGGAGCCCGCTTCGGATTCCGTCTTCATCTCTCTGCCCCTCCCCTGCTCGCACTCTGCTCTCTCACCCTCTCTCTAATATAAAAAATAAAACATAAAAAAATTTAAATATCCAAATTTGCACAAACAAGAGAGAGAACCCACCCTTACATTGTAGTGATTCTGTTTTTGCAAATCAAGGTACTTCTAGAATTCCTTCGTGGAAATTACCATGCAAACCAATTTATAAAACACAATAGATACCTGACTCAGTATTCTGTAAGGTTGCCTTGTTGTTGTTTTTTAATATTTTTCACATTTATTTATTTTGAGAGAGAGAGAACGAGTGCATGCACAAGTGGGGGAAGGGCAGAGAGAGAGGGAGACACAGAATCTGAAGTGGGTTCCAGGCTCCGAGCCGTCAGCACAGAGCCCGACGTGGGGCTCCAACCCACTAGCAGTGAGATCATGACCTGAGCCGAAGTCGGACAGTTAACCGACTGAGCCGCCCAGATTTGGTTGCCTTGTGTTTAAAAAAAAAAATTTTTTTTTTTAGTGTTTATTTATTATTGACAGAGAGAGAGAGAGAGAGCATGAGTGCGTGAGTAGGAGAGGGACAGAGAGAGAGAGGGAGACACAGAATCCGAAACAGGCTCCAGGCTCCGAGTGGTCAGCACAGAGCCCGACGGGGGGCTCGAACTCACAGACCGCGAGATCATGACCTGAGCTGAAGTCGGAACGCTCAAACGACTGAGCCACCCAGGCGCCCCCCGGTTGCCTGTTTTTTAAGCCAAAATGACACTGATCGCTCGCTTCAGTGTTAAGATCTGGCTTTGAATGACCCGAAGCCGTTGCCAGCAGTCTAGTCCAGTAGGCCGTTCACCGTCCCCGGGAATGGCCAAGAGGACCGAGGCGGTTCTGAAGGAGGAAGGGCCGTGCCGCACTGAGCCACGGCGGAGGAGACAGGTGAGCCTTCCCTGGTGACCTGAGAGGGTGAGCTCTCAGCCCGGAGTAACCTCTGACAGGTTTGATAGAACCCCAGTCACGTGACGCTCGGGCTGTCTCTGGGAGTCGCAGCACAGGGCAGGACCCAGGGAGTGTGGGAGTGCTGACGCCCCCATGGGTCTGGCGGCAGAGGGGCCCCGCAGAGCCGAAACGTGAGTCGCGTGCGCATTTCCTTCCATTCCATGGGCCCCGGCTTGTCAGGCCCTGGGTAAGCCGGCTGCCTGCCAGGACGCCCTCTCTCTGGGTCGTGAAAGGTGCCCCCCTGGGGGATTTGCCGGGGCTTGTGCCTCCCCACTGCGGCTTGGGCCCCGCAGCCCTTCTCTGGGCCTCTGGTTCACTAGTGAGCCAGCCTGGGGCCACTGGGGGGGAACAAGGGCAAGTGGAACTTCATTCGCTTTTTCCCTTATCTTTTGGATTGGAACTTTTGCGTCCTGTTTTTATGCTTTGAGTGGTTACCTTCGCATTGTTGGCAGTCGTATTTGACCTAACGATAACAGAACTTCAGCAGCTAGTCATTCGTGTACCGATAATGATTGAGTTTCCCTACCGTGTGCCAGGCACTTGTCCGGGTGCTGGGGAGACAGCCGGAACCAAAATTTCTGCCCCGAGTACCTACCCACCTGGACTATTTCTACTCTAACCATGCCTTTAAGAGCTTCCATTTTGCTTTGCATTTTCATTTCAGCCTGTTTTCAAAAGCTCCCAAATTAGCTGTTTGTATAAGATTTATTGTTGCTGTTTGACTTTTTAAATTAAAAAAAAATTTTTTTTTTTTGCAGTTGTTATTTAGATTTAGCCGTATAGTTACCAGTTCCTTTTCTAACAGTTGCTTCTTGCGCCCTGCCCCTTAGTTTTGGATTTGGGTTCCTTCATGAAATGTGTCTTTAAGTGGATCTTTCAGTCAGGGACTATTAGTAAACATTCAGGTTTTGTTTGCTTCAAAGTAGATTGTGCCCTCTCTTGAATGATAATGTAGAACTTTAGCACAAGAGTTCTTTTCCTCAGCACTTTACAGAGAGCGTTTCATGGTTTTCTGGCCTCTATTTTCTGTTTTCTTCAAAAGAAGAGGCTGCTGTTTATCTAGTTGGTACTTCTTTAAATTTTTTTAATGTTTATTTTTGAGAGAGAGAGAGACCAAATGCAAGCAGGGGAGGGGCAGAGGGAGAGAGGGAGACACAGAATCCGAAACAGGCTCCAGGCTCTGAGCTGTCAGCACAGAGCCGGACGTAGGACCCGAACTCTGGAACGGCGAGATCATGATCCTAGGCGAAGTTGGACGCTTAACAGACTGAGCCACGCAGGTGCCCCTAATTGTTACTTCTTTATAGAAAAATTTGCTTTTACTGTTTTTCTCTGTATCTTGGTGCTTGACATTTTTCATTGTGATGTGCCTTGTGCAGACTTTTTTCTGATTTACTCTTGGAATTTGATACGCCCTTTCATTCTGAGGACTCGTATGTTTCTCTAACTCTAGAAAATGTTCAGTCATATCTTTAAATACCGTGTAGGTAGACCCAACCCACTGTAAATTGGATGCTTTTGACTCAAGTAACGGAAGCCTCAATGAAAATAGGTCTCAAAGTCATTTTAAGAAATATGTTATTTCACATTAAGTAGATTAAGATATAGTATTAAAATGTGTATTTCACATAACAAGAGGCCAGGATGCAGTGACTTGAGCATCTGTTAATCCAGCAGCCCAAGGATCCAGCTCTCTGCTGACTTAGCATCTGAGGATGCCAAGATGGCTGCCTTTGCTCTGTCTGTGCTTTCTTTGCCGTTAGGGCCATTAGGAAAAGATTTTTCTTCCCAATGTCTTTGTGAGATCAAAGCAGCTTTTCCTAGATATCCCCATCTCCACCCTGTTTATCCCCAGACATCTCTTTCCGACTTCTTTGACAGAATTGCAAGGAGAAAGGACACAGTGATTACTGTAGACTTACCGGGATCCAGCTCCCCAAACTGGGGATGGGATCAACCTTCTGAGTCACTGGGAGAAGGATTGGACACCAAAACGAAGCAAGAGGTCTGCCAGTGAAGAGAAAAACCAGAGTGGTTGTTGGGTAGGCACCCAGCAGTGTTGGCTACCCGTGTTCTCGTTAATGTCTCTTGCTGCCACTTGTGTTGAACATATGTTGTATCTTTTTCTCCTGTCCTTCATGAATCTTGACTTTTATTTCCTGTTTTCAGTTTCTTAATCTTTTAATCGCATTCTGGGTAATTTCCTCAGAGCTGTCTTCTAGTTTACTATCTTTCTCTTTAGCTAAATCTGCTGTGCAGCATGACCATTGAGTTTTCAGTGTTAACAACTAAAATTTTGATTTCTGTAATTTCTGTTTGGTTCTGTTTCATGTCTTATTCTTTCATTATGGTTATTACCTCTTTTCTTTTTAAAGCTTTTAATTGTGTGTATAGTCTCGTTCATCTTTTTCTATTAATTTAAGTTCTTGGAATGTCAGTTCTGCTGTTTTTGTATGTTTGTTTGTTTTATTTACGCCCCCTCATTGTGAATTGTATGCACTCACTTTCACTGAGTGTTTATTTTGAGAATGTGGAAGTTCACTACCGAGCCATTTTATATTTACTTCTACAGCATTAATTAAAAAAAAATTTTTTTTTAACGTTTATTTTTTTTTAATTTTTTTTTCTTTTTTTTTTTTTCAACGTCTATTTTATTTTTGGGACAGAGAGAGACAGAGCATGAACGGGGGAGGGGCAGAGAGAGAGGGAGACACAGAATCAGAAACAGGCTCCAGGCTCTGAGCCATCAGCCCAGAGCCTGACGCGGGGCTCGAACTCCCGGACTGCGAGATCGTGACCTGGCTGAAGTTGGACGCTTAACCGACTGCGCCACCCAGGCGCCCCTAATGTTTATTTATTTTTGAGACTGAGCATGAACGAGGGAGGGTCAGAGAAAGAGGGAGACACAGAATCTGAAACAGGCTATGTGCGTATGTAGCTTTGTTAGATATTGCTACCTTTCCCTGCACTGGGCTTTGCCCTTTTGCACACACATCTGGAACAGAGGGGAATGCCCCGTCCCTGCAGCCCCGCCACCAGAACGTGAAAGGAAAGAAACGGTGTCTTTGTGTAGTTTTGTGTGCATTTCTCTTATTTTCATTGCAACTGGGCGTCTTTTCGTACGTTTGAGTACGATTGGTCTGTCGCCTCCCGTGAACCGTTTCCGTCTTTTCACGCCCAGTTTTATTGAGATACAAATTGACACGTTAACATCGCGTAAATCTAAGGTATACAACTTGACGATCTGATGGATGTATGTGCTGTGAAATGATGCCCACAAAAGCCTAGTTAACACTGAACTCCTCAGAGAGCTACATATGTTTCTGTTTATATCTTTTGCTCACATTTCTGGTTTTTCACCTTTTCTATTTTTTTGGCATTATTTGTAAATTAGAATGATTAGTCCTTTCTCTGTGACAGAAGTGATATTTTCTCCCAGTTCATGTGTCTAATGACTCGAAGTCTGTTTTCTTTACCACCATGTTATCCCTTGTACAGTTAAGAATGATAAGCTTATGTAGGACTTTGGTTTCGAGACATCAATTAATAATTTACTTGTAAGAGTTAACAAACACCCAGTTGGTTAAGTGTCTGACTTTTGCCCGGGTCACGATCTCACAGTTTGTGAGTTCGAGCCCCAGATTGGGCTCTCTGCTGTCAGCACAGAGCCCGCTTCCCATCCTCTGTCCTCCTCTCTCTCTCTCTGCCCCTCCCCTGCTCATGCTTTCTTTATCTCAAAAATAAATAATAAACATTAAAAAAAAAAGAGTTGGGGTGCCTGGGTGGCTCAGTCGGTTGGGCATCCAACTTTGGCTCAGGTTCGTGATCTCATAGTTCATGGGTTCGAGCCCTGCGCTGGGCTCTGTGCTGACAGCTCAGAGCCTGGATCCTTCTTCGGATTCTGTGTCTCCTTCTGTCTCTGCCTCTCCTCCCTCCTCTCTCAAAAATGGATAAACATTAAAAAAAAAACAACAAAAGAATTATTTGGTGCCGCTCCAGCCAGCAGGCCTCGGGTTTGTGGTTCTGACCCACCGCCGTCAGGCTCACTGAAAAGGGAAGCTTTCTAGCCAGCACTTAGGACTGCTGGAAACAGAAGAAAGGCTGCCTCTTCTGCTGGAAACAGAAGAAGGGCCCCCTCCCTGTGGCCAGAGGTGTTTGGACAGAGGCGTCGGTCCCGGCGGCTGCGGGGAAGGCTCTGCGCTGTGTGTGGGCAGTTCAGGCACCAGGGTCCTTGTCGTCTGGCTCATGGAAAGGAAATCTTTCCTTCTGGTGTCTTCTGTTTGTTGGGATCCAGAGCCGCTGGAGGAAGTGATCTGTGGGATTTTTTGGCTGATCAAAGTAGATGGCAGTTTTGGGGAAACAGGCATCTGTAGGATTTAATGTTCACCTGTTAACCTTGAGCTTTAGCCGAGATTCTGAGCCAGTGTCTCGGAGCAGGGACTGTGCCTTGTAGAGCATGGTGTCTGTGGGCCGGGAGCTCAAACTGTGCCTGCACCTACCTATTTATAATTGGTGCTTGGCTCCTTGCCCTCCTTCACCACCGCTCCCAAGAAGAGTGATGCTGCCTCAATATGAGTTGTGCTTGTTGAACCCCTGCTCGGGGAACTCAGAATAGTTCCTATGATAATCTTTTTCAAAAAGCGTTCAGTTGTTTATTTTGGGAGAGAGAGAACCCATGTGTGTGAGCAGGGCAGGGTCAGAGCGAGAGGGAGAAAGAATCTTTTCTTTTTAATGTTTATTTTTGCTCGTGCAAGCAGGGAGGGCAGAGAGGGCGACAGAGGATCTGAAACGGGCTCTGTGCTGACAGCCCAGAGCCCGACGTGGGGCTTGAACTCACAGACCGAGCGATCGTGACCTGAGCCGAAGCTGGACGCTCAACTGACTGAGCCACCCAGGCGCCCCAGCGCCAGAGAGAATCTTAAGCAGGCTCCGCGTGCGGCAGGGAGCCCCCGTGCGGGTCTCGACGTGGGTCTCAATCCCTCGACTGTGAGATCATGACCTGAGCCAAGATCAAGAGTTAGACGCTCAACTGACTGAGCCCCCCCCCCCCCCCCCCGGGCGCCCTCCCGTGATAATCTTATTGTCAGACGTTAGGGGGCACGCGAATCAACTGGGGTGAGAATGCAAGTTCTGATTCAGGAAGTCGGAGGCGTGCCTGAGCCGTAGGCTGCCGTGATGCCGATGCTCCTGGTTCAGGGACCTCCCTGAGTTGCGGGGGCCCCGAAGCAGCCGTCCACAGCGCGTTTGAAACAGAATCGCCGGTCCCCTGCTCGTTTCAAACGCAGACTCCTAGGTTGGACCTCGGGTCTCTGGGACCAGCCTGTCTGTCCCGGCTGGGGCCTGAGGATCGGCTCTCTGGCTGGCGCCGCTTCCTCAGTGACGTCACAGGTTTTGAACCGCTGGCCCTGGGGAAAACGAATAGGATGGTTTAGGTTGGACGAGCCCATCGTTCAAGGAGGCAGACACGTGGAGCCGCACGGAAAGTCGGTTGTAGAAAGCAGGCCGGTGGGGAAGAGTGGCTGAGAGCCTCGGGACTGGCAGGAGAACGGGGGCCTCTGCTGCTCTTCTCTCCAGTGCGTAGGATGCGATTTGACGAGTCTTTCCCCGTCCCCCGGTCTCACCTTCTTTTTCTAGTCGTCCGGCATGCTCTGCCCACCGCACGCCGAGGTGCCCTGACCATGAGCCTCAACTCCTCCCTCGGCCACGGGAAGGAGCCGAGTAACCTCACAGAGGAGGAGGGGGGCGAAGAGGGGGTCGTCGTCACCAGCTTCGTCGCCATCATCATCATCACCGTGTTCGTCTGCCTGGGCAACCTGGTCATCGTGGTCACCTTGTACAAGAAGTCCTACCTCCTCACCCTCAGCAACAAGTTCGTCTTCAGCCTGACCCTGTCCAACTTCCTGCTGTCCGTGCTGGTGCTGCCTTTCGTGGCCACCAGCTCCATCCGGAGGGAATGGATCTTCGGCGTGGTCTGGTGCAACTTCTCCGCCCTTCTGTACCTGCTGATCAGCTCGGCCAGCATGCTCACGCTGGGGGTCATAGCTGTCGACCGGTAAGCTTGCCGCAGACGTCGAGAATGGAAGAGTTCAGGAGCGTGTGCAGAGCGGGAACGGGAGACATCATCTCGTTTTAGCTCCTGGGGAGGATGTCAGGGGCCTCTGCCGGGGAGGGTGAGAAAGCCTCTTCCGTCCCTTCAACCAGAGCATCTCTGATTTCAGCTGACCGACACTGCATATAGGTTTAGTCTTTAAAAGAGGTTCCGTTGCTTACAAAGAAAGTTCTCGAAATCTCTGGCCCGCGCTTTAAGGATGAGAAAAGGAAGCCGGGGAGGGTGATGCGTCAGAGATGTTGGTTTCCCAGAGGGCTGCCTGCCGTCTGCTGCTTTGGTCGGGCCCCTGGATTCATCTTGCATATTAGGATTTTGCTCTGATGGTCAGTTCGTTCACCACAGGCCAGTGTGTGACTTCAGAGAGAGAGTAGATTCAGCTTGTGGGGCGGGGCAGGAAGCTAGCAATGGAGTCAGAGGAGACTAGCCAGGGTTCTGGTCGCTTGGTGACACAGTCCCTGAGCTCCCTCGGGGACCGTCAGCATTTTAGCTGACCAGTGGTAGCTGGATGGTCCATTCTGAGCTCAGACCTCCTCTAGGCCCAAGGCCGAACCCTGTCGGCTCGCGGCGGCTGTGGGGGATGTAAAATGAAGGAAGCGACTGGTCAGAACTAATCAGTTGGCTTCTCTGAATATCTTTTTTTCTCCAGTAATGTAAATGTTACAGAAAATGTAAAGAATAAAGTAAGAAATGTCCACAGTCTCACCACTGTTTCGTTTTTAGTATATTTGCCCCCAGTAATTTTTGGTTGCATACAGTACATTTTTTTTTTTTTACAGTACATTTTTTAAATAGGCTTTATGGCCCATGTGGTTTTTGTGAGCTGCTTTTTTACTTAACAAGTGATGGGGAGCATTTCCTTCCTCCGGCGGTTGTCACGTGCCCTTGAAGAACATGATTTTTTTTTTTCAATATATGAAGTTTATTGTCAAATTGGTTTCCATACAACACCCAGTGCTCATCCCAAAAGGTGCCCTCCTCAATGCCCATCACCCACCCTCCCCTCCCTCCCACCCCCCATCAACCCTCAGTTTGTTCTCAGTTTTTAACAGTCTCTTACGCTTTTGCTCTCTCCCACTCTAACCTCATTTTTTTCCCTTCCCCTCCCCCATGGGTTTCTGTTAAGTTTCTCAGGATCCACATAAGAGTGAAAGCATATGGTATCTGTCTTCCTCTGTGTGGCTTATTTCACTTAGCATCACGCTTTCCAGTTCCATCCACGTTGCTACAAAGGGCCATATTTCATTCTTTCTCATTGCCACGTAGTACTCCATTGTGTATATAAACCACAATTTCTTTATCCATTCATCAGTTGATGGACATTTAGGCTCTTTCCATAATTTGGCTATTGTTGAGAGTGCTGCTGTAAACATTGGGGTACAAGTGCCCCTATGCATCAGTACTCCTATATCCCTTGGGTAAATTCCTAGCAGTGCTATTGCTGGGTCATAGGGTAGGTCTATTTTTAATTTTTTGAGGAACCTCCACACTGTTTTCCAGAGCGGCTGCACCAGTTTGCATTCCCACCAACAGTGCAAGAGGGTTCCCGTTTCTCCACATCCTCGCCAGCATCTATAGTCTCCTGATTTGTTCATTTTGGCCACTCTGACTGGCGTGAGGTGATATCTGTGTATGGTTTTGATTTGTATTTCCCTGATGAGGAGCGATGTTGAGCATCTTTTCATGTGCCTGCTGGCCATCTGGATGTCTTCTTTAGAGAAGTGTCTGTTCATGTTTTCTGCCCATTTCTTCACTGGGTTATTTGTTTTTTGGGTGTGGAGTTTGGTGAGCTCTTTATAGATTTTGGATACTAGCCCTTTGTCCGGTATGTCATTTGCAAATATCTTTTCGCATTCCGTTGGTTGCCTTTTAGTTTTGTTTGTTGTTTCCTTTGCTGTGCAGAAGCTTTTTATCTTCATAAGGTCCCAGTAGTTCATTTTTGCTTTTAATTCCCTTGCCTTTGGGGATGTGACAGGTAAGAAATTGCTACGGCTGAGGTCAGAGAGGTCTTTTCCTGCTTTCTCCTCTAGGGTTTTGATGGTTTCTTGTCTCACATTCAGGTCCTTTATCCATTTTGAGTTTATTTTTGTGAATGGTGTGAGAAAGTGGTCTAGTTTCAGTCTTCTGCATGTTGCTGTCCAGTTCTCCCAGCACCATTTGTTAAAGAGACTTTTTTTCATTGGATGTTCTTTCCTGCTTTGTCAAAGATTAGTTGCCCATACGTTTGTGGTCTAGTTCTGGGGTTTCTATTCTATTCCATTGGTCTATATGTCTGTTTTTGTGCCAATACCATGCTGTCTTGATGATTACAGCTTTGTAGTAGAGGCTAAAGTCTGGGATTGTGATGCCTCCTGCTTTGGTCTTCTTCTTCAGAATTACTTTGGCTATTTGGGGCCTTTTGTGGTTCCATATGAATTTTAGGATTGCTTGTTCTAGTTTCGAGAAGAATGCTGGTGCGATTTTGATTGGGATTGCATTGAATGTGTAGATAGCTTTGGGTAGTATTGACATTTTGACAATATTTATTCTTCCAATCCATGAGCACAGAATGTTTTTCCATTTCTTTATATCTTCTTCAATTTCCTTCATAAGCTTTCTATAGTTTTCAGCATACAGATCTTTTACATCTTTGGTTAGATTTATTCCTAGGTATTTTATGCTTCTTGGTGCAATTATGAATGAGATCAGTTTCTTTATTTGTCTTTCTGTTGCTTCATTATTAGTGTATAAGAATGCAACTGATTTCTGTACATTGATTTTGTATCCTGCAACTTTGCTAAATTCATGTATGAGAAGAACATGATTTTTAATGGTTCCGTATTGTGCTATTCCGTGGAGGTAGAATTTATTTTTACAGTCCCTTTGTAGCTTTCTACTTGGAGGAACATGTGTGTGGTGAAATTGTGGTTTTGGTAAGAAGAAACACATGTTCGCGATTCTTCGTGTGTAAAAGGCAGGTTGTTTTCCAGAAGACTGGATAGACTTTTACTCCAGTAGCTGTTCGTTGGCATCCTATCAAGACTGATTATGTAACAGTAAAAAAAGTAATTGGGGGACGCCTGGGTGGCTTAGTCAGTTGAGCATCCGACTTCGGCTCAGGTCATGATCTCATGACCTGTGAGTTCGAGCCCCGCGTCAGGCTCTGTGCCGACAGCTCGGAGCCTGGAGCCTGCTTCAGATTCTGTGTTTCCCTCTCTCTCTGCCCCTCCCCGCTCATGCTCTGTCTCTCTCTGTGTCAAAATAAATAAAACATTAAAAAAAAAAAAGTAATTTGAACTTTGTTGGCAGTGGGGAGACATGGGATCTCGCCATTGTTCCAATTTCCATGTTTTTAAAAAATTGTTGATTTTTTAAATGTTTGTTTATTTGTGAGAGAGAGAAAAATCTTAAGTAGGCTCTGGGCCGGCAGCACGGAGCCTAATTTGGGGCTTGAACTCACCAACCAACCGTGAGATCATGCCCTGAGACAAAATCAAGAGTTTTAACGGACTGAGCCACCCCGGCGCCCCCAAATTACTCTTCTTTGAATTTCCTGGGCCCTGGGTCCTATGGGACATGGGGTGAGGCCAAACCCTAGAGGAGAGATGAGGATTTTTTTTTAAGTTTATTTATTTAGAGGGAGAGAGAGCAGGGGAGGGGCAGAGAGAGAGGGAGAGAGAATCATAAGTAGGCTTCATGGTGTCAGTGCAGAGCCCAAGGTGGGGCTGGATCTCAGGAACCGTGCGAACCAAGAGCTGAACCCGTTGCTTAAGGGGCTGAGCCCCCCTGGGGAACTGGTTTTTAAGTGCCTCTCTTGGAGCCGTCTGTATATGGATGTTTGGGAAATCGTGCCCGCTGGGCAGGGGCAGGTGGGGGAGACTCAGTTGCTTGCTGGGATTTAGGGTTCCCAGCAAGCATGACAGATCTTCCAGTCATGCTGTCAGACGGCACCATCCCAGAGAGGGGTGACCTCTTTTGGTGCCTTATTCTCTCCTGTGGGGGTGCTGGCCGGATGGCCATGTAGGAAGGGCTCTGGGCCTGGTCCTTAGGGCGGCAGGATACCAGCGGGCACAGCACACAGACCTTGCCCACGTGTTCACAGGTGGGCGGCAGAGGCCTGCCAGCGAGGGCGGGTGTGGTCACAAAGCATAGGGAACTAGCGCGGCCCCAGTCCTGCTTGGGGTGGCAGGGCCTGGCGGGCTCCCCGGAAGAGGTGCCGCTTGAGTAAGTCCTAACTGCGAGTAGGATGGCACAGGCCTGTAAGAGCTGGAAAAGACCCTTCGACGGAAGGAACAGCCTCCAGCAGGTAGTGCGGGGAATGCACGACTAAGATGAACAGATGAGCGGAGGAACTCACAGCGGAGGGGAGGGGAAGGACCCCAGAGTATGCGGTAGTGTTGGGTGGGGCCTCAAGTGGGGAGGAGGAGCCCGGGGCCTTGCGGCGGGAGGTGTGGGTGTGCATCCTAGGTTGCTGGAGACCGTCTCCGGCTGTTGGTGGTGGCTGGAAACACGGTGACACACACGTGTCACATTTACCTGCTGGAGCTTTGATCCACGCGGCCTGACTCCACACCACCCCGTGACAGAGGCTGTCCAGAAGGGACCTGTGCCTCCCCTCGGTGACCGTTGCCTCCCCACCAGGAGGTGCAGCCAGGCAGGGTCTTGGCCGGTTCTGGTGATTACAGCCTACCGACCGCTGTCATCGTGTTTTCAAGTAACTTGGTGGCAGATGCAATTTACTTTTTATTGGTCGTTTATTATTGGTCATGTGGCGTAAAGATACAAATTGACCGGGCCAGTTTACGTGATCTGGCCCTTCTAAGTGACATAATATACTCCTTCTGCCTGCTTCGTTTTAGTACATTAATTTTACTCTATCTTGCTAATTTTGGAGGTCACGTATTTGTCCCAGTCTATTGGAAACCTAGAGATGCAACTCTGTGTGTGTGTGCGTGTGAGAGAAAGAGAGAGAGAGACGTGGAGGGGGAGGGAGGGAGGTTGAGGGAGAGAGAAAAAACAGCAGTAGGACAGGAGGGAAGAAGAACAGAGAACAGGACTAGAGGAGGGAGCTGGAAACGTCTCTAAGAAAGTGGAAGGGGGTGGGGGGGGCGCCTGGGTGGTTCAGTCAGTTAAGCGTCCGACTTCGGCTCAGGTCATGATCTCGCGGTACGTGAGTTCAAGCCCCGCGTCGGGCTCTGCGCTGACAGCTCGGAGCCTGGATCCCGCTTCGGATTCTGTGTCTCCCTCTCTCTCTGCCCCTCCCCCACTTGTGCTCTGTCTCTCTCTGTCTCTCAAAAATGAATAAATGTTAAAAAAAAAAAAAAAAAAAGGAAAGTGGAAGCGGAGAACCCGCCGGGGTAGGTGTCGTGACCTCCACTGAAAGGGGTTGCTGCTAATACACAGTCCTCCCAGCAAATCCTTGCAACTGGGGGCTGGCTCCCGTTCTGCAGGTGGGCAGAGTGAGGCTTTGTGAACCTGCCCGAGCTCACGTGGCTGGTAGGCAGCGCGTCGGGTTCCGAGGAGGCGGAGGCGGGACTCAGAGCAGACTGCAGAGGGAGCCACCCATCGAGTCCAGCAAGCGGCTAGTTTGGCCCAGGGTTTCTCAAGCTGGTACTGCTGACGTTCTGGGTTGGGTCACACTTTGTGGGGACGGGGGGCCGCCCTGGGCAGCACCCCTGGCCTCTGCTCACTAGATGCCGGTGGCTCCTCCCCAGTCGTCACCACCCAGAACGTCTCCGGACATCGCCACGCGTCCCCGGGGGGACACGTCGTCCCCACCGAGAACCCCAGCTAGAGAGCTCCGCAAACTAAGTTGGCAGATGAGCCAAAAGAGAACAGACCGCGTAAGAAGAATGGCTAACTGGAGAGAGATTCGGTGGGAATGTGGGTGTCCGAAACCGGCCACGTGGGGAACGTCATGTGACCCGGGGAGAAGTGTACCCCGAGTGAGGGTGTGACGTGGTCGCTTAACCCGGCAGCTCATCGGGTTTTCGCGGCACGTGCGGGTGGACGCGGCCCCGGCTCCGAAAACGGGGTTCGGTGAGGGAAAGCGGCTGGCTCGGGGGGGGCGGGTGGTTACGGTGCAGGGTCACCAGTGCCACCGGGAGAGCGTCCGTCCGTGGTAGCGCACTGTCCCCGAGGTGGCTGGAGTCGGCCTCGGCTCCGTCCTGTTTGCGGTGGAGGCGTCTTAGCCACGCGGACCGACGTCGCTATCTTAGGGGCCGGTCTTGCAGCAGGACAGCTAAGTGAGCTTAGCTTAGCTCAGCTAAGGGCTAAGGAGCCCCTGTGTGCGTAATGAGTTTTCGGTTACACAAGACGTCGTGGGAGGCTCCTCTGGGACCTGGGGTCGTGCTTGGGCTCATGCCTGAAAAAGAGCTGCCGGGGAAAAGACAGAGCTTCAGAAGCCAGTTGAGAGCACGGAAGGCAAAAGGAGCCCCCCGTTCGGTCCTCTGATGACGCGCAGGGACACGGGGCGCTGCTCTCGTTCTGTGTTTTCCTTTGAACCTGCAGCAGGCCTCAGTGAGGCTAAGTTTAACACATGAGGTTTCAAATCTACAAAATCCGTGTCTTGGGCAGATGGGGGATGTTCTGTGTCTTGATAGAGCTGTAGATTTGTGCGTTTCATCGTATATAAGTTTTACAAAAAATGAAATGGAGGGTAACTGGGCAGCACCCTGGCCCTTGGCGGCCTCTCTGACTCTGGGAGACTGAGCCCTCGGGAGCCGGCCTCCGGCCCCCTGCCCCCCCGGTGGGACTCGGGGCCCAGCTGGGAGAGGTTATGGTCACGTCCCACTGGAATTGCTCGTGGCCGGGACCTTAGTCAGCGGGTGAAACAAATCCCATTTATTATAGAAAAGGAGGAGTCTTGCCATAAAATAATGATAATACCTGGATGTTGAGAATAGCCAGAAGGATTACGTGTGGAGGACCGCTTATTAATTGTAATTATTTTTACGACCGCCAGAACAGGGCTGGTCAAAGGAGCCGGGGGCCGTTAACATTCCCTGGCCCGGCTTTGCTGCGCTGCTGCCCCTGGGGTGTCTTGAGGTCAGAGAGCCTGCACACGGTTTAAAAGGGCAGAGAAAAATAGAAGTCTCTGCCTTGTTTCTTTGTAAGAGTGAAGGAAACCTCCTAGGCAGCCCTCAATCCCACCCTAGCAGACCCCCTCACGTTTTGTTGGCTGGGATGGTGCACACAGGTCAGTGTCTCGGCCATGACTTGGCAAGAGGTAGGAGACCACCAGAATGGCCCGATTCATCTCTCGGGACTCAGAAGGGCCCAGTGTCCCCGTTCAGTCATAGCAGTTGGGAGCAGCACGAATGATCTGGGTTCCCGTTTTCAGGAAGGAAGGGGGAAAGGTCGTGGACAGGCAGAGACCAAGCTCCGCCCCCGCCATGTGAAGAGGGGGCACGACACAGGCCTTTCCCTCAGTCTGGCCCCCGAGTTCTTGGGGCCAGGGCTTCTGTGCTTCCCACGTTACAGATGAAGGCCACCCAAGGTCACACAGCTTGTAGACGGGAGAGCTGCCCTCTGGACCCAGGGATCCCAGCTCCAAAGGCATGCTTCTTTCCCTGGGCTGCTCGGACTTTGCAAGATGCAAACCCAGGTACCAGCGTAGGACACTGATTGTTTCATCCCAGGCCACGTGCAATAAGAGATAGCCGTGACCCATCCCAGGGTCCCCGCGAGATCCTCTTCAGATCCCACACTCGGGGAGCGTGCAGCCGGACATCAGCAGCCCCTGGCTCACCTCCGGTTAGGAAGGCCCTTCAGGGGCGCCTGGCTGGCTCAGTCGGTGGAGCATGCAACTCTTGATATCAGGGTTGTGAGTTCAAGTCTCATGTGGGGTGTAGAGATTATTTAAAAATCTTTTTTTTTAATTGTATTTTTTAATGTTTATTTATTTTTGAGAGAGAGAGAGAGAGAGAGAGACAGAGCATGAGCAGGGCAGGGGCAGAGAGAGAGGGAGACACAGAATCTGAAGCAGGCTCCAGTCTCTGAGCTGAGAACACAGAGCCCGACACGGGGCTCGAACTCATGAACGGTGAGATCATGACCTGAGCTGACGTCGGACACCCAACCGACTTGAGTTACCCAGGTGCCCCCCAATTTTTTTTTTTTTTTTTTTTTTAGAGAAGCAGGGACACTTGGGTGGCTCAGTGGGTTAAGCGTCTGACTTTGGCTCAGGTCATGATCTCCCGGTTCGTGGGTTCGAGCCCCGTGTCGGGCTCTGTGCTGACAGCTCGGGGCCTGGATCCTGCTTCGGATTCTGTGTCTCCCTCTCTCTCTGCCCCTCCCCTGCTCGTGCTCTCTCTCTCTCTCTCTCAAATATAAATAAACGTTTAAAAAAATTTTTAAAAAAGGGCAAGTCTTTCACAAAGGGTGTAGATGGGGGAAGCCTTCCCTCCAAGAGGGTGGGCAAGCAGCATGTGGCAGTCAGGCCGTGGGCCCTGTCCCTGCGCTGCTGGTGCCCCGGGGTGACTCAGGACAGGAGATGTGGGATCCTTGGCCCCGTTCGTTTTCTGCCATCCTGTCTGTACCAGGTGGCATCAGCGTGGCCACCCCTGTCTTTTCCACAGGCTGCCCTCATGGGGAAACCCTAGTATTCATTAAACAGCATTTCCTTTGGATAAAATGTCTGGGTGGGGAGGGTGTGGTTTACTTTCAACCCCATGATCTAAATCCTCCCTGGCTTCCCCCCCGCCCCCCGCCCCCCGCGCCTCCGTGCGGTGCTGAGCTCCGTGCAGGTTCCCCACGGGGCGGGTGCTGGCTCACACCTCCCCGCACCCCAGAGCTGCCTTCCTCCTCAGCGGCTCCTGGGCCAGTGCCTCCGATCTCTTAAGACCTGGGTGTATGTGCGTCTCCCGCAGGAAGCCTGGGCTGACCCGCCTTCTGGAACAGGTGCCCCGCCAGTGTGAACCTGGAGCCCTCCAGGCCTCCCTCCTCCGCGCAGGGCCGAGGGATTAAAAATCACCCCTGTTGTGTGGACTCTGGGACAAGACAGTTTGCGAGGAGTCGCTGGCGTGTCACTGGGGGCTGTGGGGCCAGATCGTCTGGGTTTACGTCTTGTTTCTTCCCCTTATCTTGGGCAGGCTGCTTATTCTTCCTCTGCCTTAGTGCCCTCGTCTGGAAAATGAGGGGGATGATAACACCCACCGCGTCAAGCAGTCGTTGGTGAGGATTCCATTTAGCTCTTACACCCCAGACGCACACTCTGCCCACGTGTCTGTCTCCCGCCACGTCTTCTCACCGCCTTTCCTGTACGTAGCACAGGCGTTCAGCAGGCCTTCAGTAAATGTCCATCGATTGAATGAACCCCCTAGTCCGTCAATATTATTCTGGCTTTTTCATGACCCTCTGGAAACGAATCAATCTCAGGTTGATGTCAGCAACACAGAAGTGATCTGGCTTCATGCACGATCCCTTAGGACTCCTGTAGGTGCCCCGAGATGACCCACAGCCCCGAATATGATTGGGCTCTGGCATCGTGACTCGGAAACAGGACCGCCTGAGCCCTGGGTTCATCCTGGCCTCCAGCTCCTGGCTGATGACGGGTCCTACAAAGCGGGGTAACACGGCAGAGTCTGTGACTTGTCCGGGAAAAGTTGGGAGAAGGGACCGTCTTCGGAGCCCCGTGACTGGGTTGGATGGAGAAATTCAACAAAGCTCCCTACCTCGGAGAGCACAGGGTGCCCGTTCGGGTGCGTTTTCTCTATTTTGACTCCTCTCTCTCGCCCCCTCCGTCCTTTCCCTAGCTACTATGCTGTCCTGTACCCCATGGTGTACCCCATGAAGATCACGGGGAACCGCGCCGTGATGGCGCTTGTCTACATATGGCTTCACTCCCTCATCGGCTGCCTGCCGCCTCTCTTTGGTTGGTCGTCGGTGGAGTTTGACGAGTTCAAGTGGATGTGTGTGGCTGCGTGGCACCGGGAGCCCGGCTATACCGCCTTCTGGCAGATCTGGTGTGCCCTCTTCCCCTTTCTGGTCATGCTGGTGTGCTATGGCTTTATCTTCCGCGTGGCCAGGGTCAAGGCGCGCAAGGTGCACTGTGGCACCGTGGTCATCGTGGAGGAGGACCCCCAGAGGGATGGGAGGAAGAACTCCAGCACCTCCACCTCCTCCTCCGGCAGTAGGAGGAACGCCTTTCAGGGCGTGGTCTATTCGGCCAACCAGTGCAAAGCCCTCATCACCATCCTGGTGGTCGTCGGTGCCTTCATGGTCACCTGGGGCCCCTACATGGTTGTCATCACCTCTGAGGCCCTCTGGGGGAAGAACTACGTCTCCCCGACCCTGGAGACCTGGGCCACGTGGCTGTCCTTTACCAGCGCCATCTGCCACCCCCTGATCTATGGGCTCTGGAACAAGACGGTTCGCAAGGAGCTGCTGGGCATGTGCTTTGGGGATCGGTATTACCGGGAGCCGTTCGTGCAGCGGCAGAGGACTTCCAGGCTCTTCAGCATTTCCAACAGGATCACAGGTAACCTGGGGACTTGCGGGGAGGGGGAGGCCCACCTCGGGCGGGAGGCCCTCTGCCGTGTTGACGGGTGAGCTCTCAGACCGACGGCGGCCTCGAGGCTCCAAGCGCGGCCTGCGTCGGGGGAGGAACGTCCCAGCGCGTCCCCCGTGATTCCCAGGCGGCTTTCGGCAGGGGACACCAGAGTTCAGAAGTCCGTTTTCGGTGTCCCCAGCCACGGCACGCTGGCCTTTCTACAGACAAAAGAACCCAAGCATTGGACCGGGCTCCCCTCCGCTGTTGGCCAGTCCCTTCGTGTCGGTGTTCTGTAAAGCAGAGTCCACCTTCAGGCACCCCCGCCCCACCTCAGCTCTTCCTCCCCCATCACGCTCCTCCCCCCCATCGTGCTCCTCCCCCCTCCCATCGCGCTCCTCCCCCCTCCCATCGCGCTCCTCCCCCCTCCCATCGCACTCCTCCCCCCTCCCATCGCACTCCTCCTCCCCTTCTCGGCTCCTCCCCCCCATCGCGCTCCTCCCCCTCCATCGCGCTCCTCCCCCTCCCATCGCGCTCCTCCCCCCTCCCATCGCGCTCCTCCCCCCTCCCATCGCGCTCCTCCCCCCTCCCATCGCGCTCCTCCCCCCTCCCATCGCACTCCTCCCCCCTCCTCGGCTCCTCCTCCCCCATCGCGCTCCTACCCCCCCATCGCGCTCCTCCCCCCCATCGCGCTCCTCCCCCCTCCCATCGCGCTCCTCCCCCCTCCCATCGCACTCCTCCTCCCCTCCTCGGCTCCTCCCCCCCATCGCGCTCCTCCCCCCCATCGCGCTCCTCCCCCCATCGCGCTCCTCCCCCCATCGCGCTCCTCCCCCCATCGCGCTCCTCCCCCCATCGCGCTCCTCCCCCCCATCGCGCTCCTCCCCCCATCGCGCTCCTCCCCCTCCATCGCGCTCCTCCCCCTCCATCGCGCTCCTCCCCCTCCATCGCGCTCCTCCCCCTCCATCGCGCTCCTCCCCCTCCATCGCGCTCCTCCCCCTCCATCGCGCTCCGCCCCCCATCGCGCTCCGCCCCCCATCGCGCTCCTCCCCCCTCCCATCGCGCTCCTCCCCCCTCCCATCGCGCTCCTCCCCCCTCCCATCGCGCTCCTCCCCCCTCCCATCGCACTCCTCCTCCCCTCCTCGGCTCCTCCTCCCCCATCGGGCTCCTCCTCCCCCATCGGGCTCCTCCTCCCCCATCGCGCTCCTCCCCCCCCATCGCGCTCCTCCCCCCCATCGCGCTCCTCCCCCCTCCCATCGCGCTCCTCCCCCCTCCCATCGCGCTCCTCCCCCCTCCCATCGCGCTCCTCCCCCCTCCCATCGCGCTCCTCCTCCCCTCCTAGGCTCCTCCCCCCCATCGCGCTCCTCCCCCCCATCGCGCTCCTCCCCCCCATCGCGCTCCTCCCCCCCATCGCGCTCCTCCCCCTCCATCGCGCTCCTCCCCCTCCATCGCGCTCCTCCCCCCATCGCGCTCCTCCCCCATCGCGCTCCTCCCCCCATCGCGCTCCTCCCCCCTCCCATCGCGCTCCTCCCCCCATCGTGCTCCTCCCCCTCCATCGCGCTCCTCCCCCCCATCGCGCTCCTCCCCCCTCCCATCGCGCTCCTCCCCCCTCCCATCGCGCTCCTCCTCCCTTCCTCGGCTCCTCCTCCCCGATCGCGCTCCTCCTCGGGCCTCTCATGCTGGTCAGCGGTTTCCTCCTGCCGGTGCCAGTAATTCACGTGTGTCGGCGCCAAACCCCAGCCCTCCGCCCTGCCGCCTTGAAATGGCACTGTCCCCTGTGTGTAAAGCTGCTCCATCCGGTAACTGATCTGGGAGCTAACAAGCTTCTGGAGGTGATTCTCTCACCTTTGGTGAGACCCAGAGGACTCGCTCTAGGCAGGGATAGATTTTTTTTTTTTTAGCCCTTTTTATTTGGAGATAATTGTAGACTTGGAGAAGAGCTGGGAAGAGAGGACAGAGACTTCCCACCCACCCCGCTTCTCCTGGCGTTCACCTCTGGCCGAATCATAGCAGTTACCAAACCAAGATATTAACATTGGGGCAGTGCTGTTAACTATGCACTGCTTGAGGCAGATTTCCCCCGTGTCCCCAGTCAGGTCCTTTTGCTGTTCCAGGATCCGGATCGCGATCAGGTCATGGCTCCCTTTGTCTTCTTGAAGCTTTGACCAGTCTTTGTTCTTCCCTTGTCTTCTGTGACATTGGCACTTTTTTAGAGTACTGCTAAGGGGGTTTTTAGGATGCCCTTGGTTTGTGTTCAGCTGATGTGTTGTCAGGATTAGAATAAGGTTCTACGTCTTTGGCAGGAATGCCGGGGGGGGGGGTGCTGTGGTCTTCTCCGTGATCACATCAGGGGCACATATGTCATTATGTCTTATTACTGGTTTAGGTTGCCTTGACGTCTCGGTTGATGCCTTGGCTCAGGCTGCTATCACCAAACACCATAGACTAGGGGGCTTAAACCATAGACCTGTATTTCTCACATTTCGGGCGACTGGAAGTCTGAGATCAAGGTGCCACGTGGTTGGAGCCCGGTGAGACCACTCTTCCTAGCTGTCCCCTTGCTGCATCCTCACGTGGATATGGGGAAATGGGACAGGGCAAGCCCTGTGGTCTCTTCTTATGAGGCCCCCACCCTCATGACCTCATCTGCTCCGGATTACCTCCTGAAGGCCCCACTTCTGGATACCATCATACCGGGGTTAGGGCTTCAACGTATGAATTTGGGGAGGAACACACTGAGTCCGCACAGTTCAGGAGGCATCTGCCAGGTTTCTCTGTCGTAAAGTCACTGTTTTTTCCACTTTAATTAAGAAATACACTGGGGGAGAGCCTTCGAGGCCCTGCAAATACCCTGTCTCTCCCTCAGCCTTCACCCACTACTCTTAGCATCCACTGGTGGATCTTGCCTCCAGCGGTTATTACCGTGTTGTTCCGATGGGAAAGTAGCCGGATTTTTAGGGCCATGTTTGAGGGAGATTATCACCCGGATGAGCCATTGGAAGAGAGATTTGAGGGCGCTTGGATCGACTGGAAAAAGCTAGTTGAGGTTACAGTTCTCATCTTTTTCTGGGTGACTTTGGGCAGCTCAGACCGCTTGAGAGAATGGTTCCTGTTCCTGGAATAGAGAGGCCTTCCACCTTCCCTCTCAAGAACGAATTCCCCAGGGTTGTGCGTACTCAGCGGTAGTATTGTTGGGAGATCTTTTCCATGAGGTGGTAAGAAACCAACATCACTGATTTATTTCGTGGGCTGATGGAGTGTTACTTCTTGAGAGAGGAAGGAAGTCGGGGACTTTTTCTTCTTCTTTTTCTCCTTTTTTTTTTTTTTTGTAAGTAGGCTCCATGTCCAACATGGTGCTTGAATTCATGATCCTGAGATCAAGAGAGGGAGTTTTCATTCTGAGCAGAGGAGAAGAAGAACCTTTCCGTACCCCAGTATTGTAACCACCGAAATGCCCATCGCCTGCCCCTGCAAGTCCCTGTTGCCAAGTACAACTTGTGAGCCAGGACTGCATTCACGGTCTGGCTTCATTTCTCCGAGTAACTTACTCAGATTTGGTAAAATCGCTCCTCTTTTAGGCAAAAAGTGTATGTTTTGCCCTCCATTGAAGTGAAGAGTGGGGAAAGAGAAAGAAAGAGGGAAGAGAATAGAGGAGGAGAGGGTAGCCAGCACCAAAACAAACATCGGCTTTTGGCCAGCATTTTCCACGCAGGTCGCCTGTGGTGGTGTCGGCAGAGGCCGTGGGGCCGGGAGAACGCCGGGACGCCCGCTGTGGTTTGGTGGGCAGGTCCGTGGCAGCTGGTGGCCTCCTCCTCGCTGAGGGATGAGCAGTCTTGTGGGAGGCTTTTGGGTTGCAGAGTGTGTGGGCCGATGGGCTCTGTGTACTTGGCCTTCCCCAGCTCCTGAGTGTTGGACACGGAGCAGAACTCGGCTGCCCTTGCTCCAAGCCCCGCCCGCCCCGGGAATGCCCACGCCCTTCTGGGCCGAAGAGGGAGGCCCGGCCTCCACCTCTGGGCCTCGGTCCCTCTGGCCGAGCCAGGGAGCGCGGACCCTCCTCTGACGCCCCCTGTGGGCCTGGGTTGCATCCGCCCAGACTCCTGAACCCCAATCCGCTTTCCGTCCCTGGAGCCTGCGTTCTAGGCCACCTCCCTCACCTCCGGGAGTGCTGAGCTCGGTGGTAGCAGAGGGAAAGAGGGGGCTAAGACCCCTTCCAAAGGAGCAACAGAGGTCTGGCGGGTCTGTCTTGTTCCTCTCCGTTTGCGGGGCCACCTGGCTGCTGCTCTTTCACAGGCGGTCAGCCCGGCCACGGCGGTCTGGCCCCCGTGACTCCCCGAGACCAGGGCACGTTCCGGCTTTCACCACAGCCTCAGAGATGGTGTCCAAACCCCACCGCGGCCTCGGCCAGCCCACTTGGCAGTAGACTGTCCCCCACGGGCCCCTCCCCGAGCCAGGCTTCCCGTGGAGACATGGCCACATTCTGAGGCTGGGGCCCTGGACGGGACCAACATGTCTGGGCCCTTCTCTGGTGCCCATCTCTACAGCAGCACCCAGCAGGGCCCTCTGCACCAGTGTGGTTCCCGAGTTCGTGAAGGGGTGGTCCTGAGAGAAGCCCCCCCCCCCCAGTCGTGTCCTCCTTAGCTCCAGGGAAGGCAGGAAAGCGCTTTCTCCATCACCTCGCACCCTCTGAAAACTCAGGACGGAAGTAAAGATCGGAGCCAGTAAAGATCCCGGCCGTCTCCTGTCTGTAAGGGGACCGTGGGGGTGGGTAGCGGCGGTCTCTTCGGCCTGCTAGGCTGTAGGTGTTCCTCGGGAGGCCAGAGGACTTTGACTTTGTGTGCTGCCTTGTTAATTGCTAAGAGCTCCTTCTCGTGACCTCCGTGGTCTCTGGAGCGTCCGGCTCTTTTGTTCCTGGAGTCGTCATTCTCCCGGTGTTCTCCGGTGTTCTCCGGGGACCCGCGCAGAGTTCTTTGTTTTCTTAAGCTCCCTCCACGGCCTCCGCTGAGATCCGTTTCTTTCCCTTCTTCCTCCGGTATTCCTTCTTCTCCTTCTCTCAAGCTGGGGCCTCCCCTGGAGTGTCCAGTGACGAGGCCCTGGGCTCGGGTGGAGGCCCCGCATCGGGAGCAGGAGGCGCTCGGTCCCCCGGGGAGGGTCCTCCCTCTCCTGCTGAGCGAGCTGAGGGGCGGGGGGTCCCACTGTTAGCTCCGCAGCCTGGCATCGTGCTCTCGCTTTCTCCGGCGATGCCTCGGCCCGTCCCCGGGCCTGCTCCTCTCGCCGTCCTGCCGGTGAGGCGTCCGGGCTGGGCGGAGCCGGAGGAGGGGACCCGCCCCTGCCCAGAGACACTTTCCCTCCGGCCCCACCTGCCGCGGGGGCTCCTGGCCTCCGGTTCCTCAGCTTCCGGGCCCAGTGTGAGAACCGGCCTCCCCCCCAGGCCTCCCCGGCCGCCGGCCTCCGCTCCCTGGGTCCGGCCCGCGGTCCTCGTCGGCACCTTCCCGTTGGCGGGCACTCTCTCCCGCTTGGCGCTTCACGCCTCCGGAACGCAGATTCCCCTCTGCCGCTCGGACCTCAGGAGGTCGCGGCGCGTCCCGTTGTGCGTTTAACCGGAAGATGGTCTCCCAAGACCGCTGCCTCGCGTTCTCCCCGCCCCCCGCCTTGTTGGGGTGTGTCGTTGGGAGAGCTTGCTCTTTGGGGGAGCCATGCCCCCAGGGCAGGAACGAGGGGCAGAGGGGGAGAGGGCGGCCGGGGGCTCCCCGTCTTGCGGTGGGTTGACGGCACGGCTTGCGAGTGACAGAGGGGACAGGAGAGCGGGGGGGGGGGGGGGGGGGGGGGGGCGGTGGAGACCGCTGGAGTGGGAGGGACGGGGGCTGCCCCGGCGGGACCTGGACCGTGCTGACGGCGCCGACTCTGCCTTCCAGACCTGGGCCTGTCCCCACACCTCACGGCGCTCATGGCAGGCGGACAGCCCCTGGGGAACAGCAGCAGCACCGGGGACACCGGCTTCAGCTGCTCCCAGGACTCAGGTAAGCCTCCCGCGCGTCACACGCCCTGGGGCCCGCTTAGGAGCCGGCGGGAGGGACCTCCCCACGCAGGTGCCTTTCCGGTTGCGGCTTTGAGCTCGCCAGCGTCTCCGGGCCTCGGTTTCCGCCCGGATCAAACCGGGATTTCCCTTCCTCTTCTCTCCGCCACACGGGGTTGTTGTGAGATCCAAACGAAGCGAACCCCTTTGAAAAGCTGAAGTGCCGCGTGCCCGTGAGTTGTTACCCTGAGGGTGACACCCTCGGCCGCCACGGGCTCTGGGGTCCAGCTGCCTGGTGTTCAGTGTCTCATTGGCCTTTTCTGAGCTGTGCCATCTGGGGCAAGTTGCTTAATCTCTAAGCCTTGGAGCACCCCGGCTGTGAACTGGGGGTAGCTGGCCCCCATCACGGCAGCTCCCCTGAGGCCACATCCCTGGCTCACCACCCTGGCCTGCTTTGTGCCCTGCCTTTGAGAAACTCGGTCTCCCCGAAGGGACACGTCCCCGGCACAGATGCTCCCCGTCCCCCGTGGCTGCCCCCAGGGGACCCTGCGGGCCGAGCTCCTCCTTCAGGAAGTCCGCCTAGCATGCCGCTGGGCACCTCACCAGGCCCTGGTGAGAGGCGGTGGGCAGAGGCGTCTGCTCCCTATCCTGGGGCCTGTGCCCACGAGCTGGGCCGTAGGGAGTGGGGCTGAGCTGGAACGAGGCGCAGAGGGCTGGGCAGTGGCAGTGGGGGGTGCTCCATCCCCGCTGCCCGGAGCTTGTGAAAACGCCTCTCTGCCTTGACCTGAATCTCCCCCCGCCTCAGCCTGGGACCTCGACGCTGGGGTGGGCCGTGGGCAGGGACCGAGACCAGGCCTTCTGGCGCAGACAGTTTTCCCTGGAGGCAGAATATTCCCTGAGAATGTTCTTTCACCCGTCAGCCAGCGGGTTGAGCCACCGTCACACCGTCTCCTCTTGCCCTGCGTCCCTCGTGTGATTTGAAGGAAAGGAAGGTCTGTGGGTCACTCCCCAGGCTCTTTGCCCATTCGCAGACGACCAGCAGGGATCCGGAGGCAGTGTGACATCCATTCATTCAACAAATATTTACGTGCCCAGCCCTCGCTCTGGCCAGACTCTGTACTAGGTTCCAGAGATCCAGTGGTGAGCTGTACTCATGGAACTTTCTGTGGACCTGGGAAGATGGCCCGTCATCCCACGTGCTTTCAGTAATTCTGCTATTAAAGATTATAACTGGGAGGGCAGCTTTGGAAGGGAGAATTAGAGCAGCTTCTCAGAGAGTGACATTGAACCCCGAAGAGCAAGGAGGTGGCTAGGCAGAAGGCATAGGCGTTGTAGCCGGAGAAGGAGCATGGCCTGGGCCATCACACGGACCGAGCGTGTGTGACTTCCAGCCCCGCCGTTTATCGGCTGTAGTCGTGCCTCCCCGATTAGCTCCTGCCATGTGCCGAGCGCTGTGCCGCATCTTCCCACGTCTCAGCTCACGGTCCTCAGCCAATCCGTGAGGTGGACCGAACTACCATCCCCGCGTCGCAGCCTTGAGGGCGCTGAGGGATTCGGCACCTGCCCGAGATCCTAGGTCCGCGTGGAGCGCGAACTGGTGCTCTGACTCCCAGGGAATGATCTTTCTGGAGGCCAGGCGGTGATGCCTCTGCGGCTTGCTCTGAAACAGCAAGAGGACCCCGGGGCTGCCCTGTCTCCCTCGTTTCCCCAGCACTGAGGCCTTGAAGGATTGAAAGCTGGAGACCGGGATGGAACGAGGCTGGGGACGGTGTCAGGCCAGGGTCCCGGCTCAGCCCAGCCCTCTCTAGTATGACCCCCTGCCTCCCTGCCTTTGTTTCCCCGCTCTTTTAGGGGGTAAATTTTTCAATTCTTTTTTGATCCTCAAAGAACTCTACCTTTTCCGGTTTGAAATGTTGATTTAGCACAACATATTTTAACAGTGACAGGAATTCAGACCGTAAGAAGGATCCTCAGAACACAGAGCTCCGAGGGCCTGCCCCGCACTGAGCCCTGCCCCCGCCCCTCCCTCCCAGGCCCGGCCGACTTCACACTGTGTGTGTGTGGGGGGGGGCAGCCCCACGGGCCTGCTGCAGACTCCCCGGGATGACACCATGCACACGGTGTCCCTCGGGCACCTGCACATGCTGTGGGGCCATGGTCACACCTGTTGGTGGGATTGAATATGTGGGGACGAGGAGGCGAGAGAGGTAGAGAAGGAGGCGGCGAGGAGGACCTCGCACCCCTGGTTCCGTGTGCACAATCCGCCCTTGGTTTCAGGGACAGATGTGATGCTGCTTGAGGACTACACGTCGGATGACAACCCTCCCTCCCACTGTACTTGCCCCCCCAAGAGGAGGAGCTCGGTGACATTTGAGGATGAAGTGGAACAAATGAAAGGTTGGTCTGTGGCTCACTGCTTTGGGACGGCCCGAGGCGGGGCGGGGCGGTGGGGGGGGGGCAGCGGAGGGAAAGGATCCGGGGAAGATTCCTTGGCTCAGCCCTGCTCGCACCCCCAGCGTTCCAGGGCTCCCCGCTGTGCCGGCCACCGTGACCGCTCCCGACCCTGCCGGCCTCACTTGTCCCCGGGCCTCCCCTTGTTGGGGCACGCGGCCCCCGGGCTGGGAAGGTGGGGCTGTCGGACTCTAGATAGATGCGCACGCGCACGCACAGGCCCCATCCTGATTCCCATCTCCTCGGGAAGCCGCCGGACTGGAGAAAACTTTCTGAGCCCTCCACAGTCTGTCCCCTTTGCGGACGCGGTGTGGGTATAAATCTGAACTTGCCCTCTCTGAGCCTCCGCTTCCTCACGGGGAAAATGGAAGCAGTGGCGCCACGAGTGCTCCCCCCTGAGCAGAGGCTGTCGCCTCGACCATCTGTCGTCCCTGGAGTCGATGAGGGCGTGTGAGCCTGTGAGGGGAGTGGGCTCCCGCATTTCGTCTCCTGCGTGTCCTTGTCGCCTCTGGGACGTAGGGTCTGGTTTCCCGTCCGGACAAGCGTGTTAGAAGAGCGACAGGGGACCATCCAGACCGCCCGCGACGTAAGACCCTGTCCTCTGGATCCCCGCACGTGAGGGCGGCCGCCAGAACCACCGGGTGGGGATGTGGGAGAGTCAGGGGATCGGGACAGCGGACTCTGGCCGTCGACGTGGGTCCCGTCAGAGCTTTAGGATCGTAGGGAATCCCACCTCTTCTCCTGCCCCCCTCCCTGACTCCTGCCCGACTGGGGCGGTCGCAGAGCTCAGGAGGCAGATCGGCCACTCTGCCGGTAGAGTAGACTCAGGAACAGAGGACGGCCTGCAGCCTCATGGGCTCTGTGATATATTAGCCCGGAACCAAAGCATGAAGGACTCCCCGCCCCCCCCCAGACCGCCCAGCCCACGGGGGCCAGTCTGGCCCCTTCAGACCCACTTAGTGGGGATGGCGGTTCTGAGGGCCTGTCTGCCGGCAGGGAGGAACAGGGCCGCCCTCGGGTCGCAAGTGAGAGGGGCAGGGAGAGGCGACGTGTGCCCCCCCCACTCTTTGCTTCATTCTTGTGTCCGGCTGCAGACTCCCTGAGACGGGGTGATGGGTGGACGTTGCCTCCTCTCCAGAAGAACGTGAGGGGTAGGAGACACGCCGTCGGGAAAGCTGGCAGTGAGGGCAGTGGCGATGAGAGGCGCTGGGCGTGACGTTGCAGACTCACCTCTCTCTGTTTTTAGTTGTCGGGGGTCCTGATCCTGGGTGGGGCGCGCGGACCTCTGTGTTCCTTCCGACCCGAAGGCTCTGGCAGGTCTGAGCCTGTGTGGCCGGGAGAGAGCCCACGCTCAGGATCGTGGAAGTTTGTAGCGTAGACAGTGTGGTTCTCGGGAGCTGGAACACCAGAGAACTCGTTGAGAGATGGAGAATCTTGAATACCCTCACCCGGGAGTATTTATCAAGCCTTTCTTCCGGGCCAGACCCGAACATCTCAGAAGGACCTGTTTACGGATCGCAGAAACCTTCTGGAGCGGAGCGCCGGGGCCTTCTCGCTCCAGATGGGGAAGCGTCGGTTGGGATACTTCCAGGCGTCCCCTGCTAGTAAATGGGGAGTCGAGGATTTCGGCCCCGGGGGATCTGACCGCAAAAACTACGCCCTCAACCCCCTCGGCGGTGAGGCGTCAGCCGGAATATTCCCGCTAGCCCTCGGTCCCAGCCCTCCGCTAACCGTGTCTCTGCTTCTCCCTCAGATGCTGCCAGGAACCCTATTTTGCACGTGAAAGCCGAAGTGCACGAGTCCCTGGACAGTTACGCAGCCAGCTTGGCCAGGGTCATCGAGGCCGAAGCCAAAATCAACCTGTTCGGGGAGGAGGCTTTGCCGGGGGTCCTGGCGGCCGCGCGGACCGTCCCGGGGGCCGGCTTCGGGGGCCGCCGAGGCAGCAGGACTCCGGCGAGTCAGAGGCTGCAGCTGCAGAGCATCGAAGAAGGGAACGTTTTGGCTGCGGAACAGAGATGAGAGCCCGGGGTGGACCGTCTGTCCCGCGGGGCGTCGCCCGGGGACAGAACACCTGAGGTGTGGCCAGCAGGAAACACCGAACGGCGTGTCTCGTGAGGCCGCGCGTGGGCTCCTTGGAGGTCCTGGCGATGGGACCAGCGGCGTCCGAGGCACGAAGGAAAGCGGACGGAGGTGTGGCCAGGACTTTCCGGCAGGTGGGGCGCAGAAGGGACTAGAGACCAGGGCTGGGAAGGAAACCACCAGGTGGCTGACTCCCTCTTCCTGACCCGGGCGCCCGGCAGGGATCTCAGGCGGTGAGCCCTTCCCAGCGCGCTTCGGGGGACAGCACGTCCTGACCACGCGAGACCAGCCCCCGGCGTCTACGTGGTTGATGCGGCCCCCGTGGGACTGGGGTTCTGCACTGAATGGTCCCCAGAGGAGACCCTGGAGCAGGGCCGGTCAGATGGGAGTTCCCACACTTCCATCCCGGTCGTGACCTTGCAGTCCGCATGGAGCCACCTGCTGGTGCCAGTAGGGACGATCCACAGGCCCCCCCCCCCCCTCCGCCCCGGGGCGGAAGCAGCAGGCCTGAGGCTGCTGTTGCTGAGAATGGGGGCCGTTCTGCCCGCCTCTCTATTGACTGATTCTTTCAAAAGAAGGGAAAAACCACTGTCAAAGCCACGAGGAAGGAGCAGGTGCCAGATGTTTCATTTCCAGAATTTAAAACAAAAATGCGTTCGGTTAGGACAGGCCATGCTCCTCCCAAGCAGGAATGGGGCTGTGGTGCCCAGGTGTCACACAGGACAGCCTCCTCTGACAGGCTGTGGTGGCCCCGCGACCAGTCAGAATTGCAGCTTCCAGCTGCACAGGGACAGTCCCCTCCCCCACCCCCCCATGCAACGGCTGCTGGTCCCCTGGCCCCGGGGCGTGAGGCAGGATGGAGTGCAGACGTCGCTGCACCTGTGCTCCTGGCCCAGCTCCCCCGCTGCTACCATCTGGGACTTCCTGTCGCCCCTCGAAGCCGTCCATCCGGAAAGTGGGATAAAGGGGGCCGGAAGTGGGATTTGAATGGTCTCCAAGGTCATTTCCAGCTGTGATCTTTGAGGTTCTCTATCTGTAGGTTAGAGAGGGGGGCGGGGGGGGGGGGAGGGAGTGGACCCTCCCATGGGCGCAGGCACATCTTTCCAGATGGTTTCTGATGGGTGTATGAAGCCCTGTGGGGCGGGCTTGGTGTGTGGGCTCGTCAGACCTGTTTCGAGCAGGGTCCTGAGCGACCACCCAGGTGTAGGCGGAGGAAGAGGTGGAAGGGGAGCCTCGGGAATGTGATTCGTCTGGTTAGAGCGCGCCCGCCTCCCCCTTCGATCTGGGACATTCGTTGACGTGTGGGCTTTGGGACATTCGTTGACGTGTGGGCTTGCAGTAGTGCTGTGGGCCGGGAGAGAGCCCGTCGAACCGCCTGGGTCATCAGCCGAGCGCCAGACTTTCCCCGCCCTCGCAATTCTAGGCGGGCCGCAGGGGGCAGATTCGCGGAGATCCAGCCGCCCCAGGAAGCGCACTCCGTTGTGGTGTTTTCTTCGGGGGCCTAGCCAGCTCCTGGTGACGCATCGTCCTTTGGCTGCGCTGGGGGTTCCTAAAGCCCTCTCCCGAGGTGAGGGCTCGCTGCCTTCCTGGTGACCGAGCCCATCGGCAGTGCTCCGGGTCAGCAGGGTGCCGGGCACCAGTCTAGGTTCTGGATGGGGTGGGAAGGAGCAGGTGGCTTTTCCAGAGGAGCGGAGGGCACATACGCCTGTGGGATCTGCCCAGACGTGCAGGTCACACGGACTCTGCTCCCACTACTGGGCGTCATTCCTGAATCTTAGGGCCTCTTACGTTTTCTGCGTGTCTTTTTTCCCACGCTTGTCTAGTAAGGGGACCGTGTTCCCGAGAAACCAGTGTGCACGGAATAACCTGGGATGGCTTGCCCACGAGGCCGTTTTGAGAGCAGCATGCCGGCTTGGAACCCAGGGGTTGAAGAGCGCTTCCCCTGGGCTGCGCTCGGCTGGGCTCGGCTGGGCTCTAAGGGAAGAGTCTTGGGACCCCAAGTCCCTGCTGGCGGATCCCAGACTGGCTGCGATTTGCTAGGGTTTCACCTGCGCCTGGCTTTACAGCGTCTGTTTCCCTTTTTTCTGTTGACACTCCTAGGCACTGCGTACCTACTGTGTGCAAAGCACCAGGCTGGCCTCTGGGCGGTGCCTTTAAAGTGTCTTCCTTCACTCGTTATAATACAGGGAGAGACTCGGGTGATACCGAAGATAATGGCAAAGTCAAGTACTTATTCGTTCACCGGAGTGAGGTGGATATTTCCGGGTAGGGCAGCTGGGGATGGCTCCGTGAGGTAGGTGACGACCTCAGAGGACGCGTGGCAGCTAGAACCGTATTTTGCATATTCGGGGATCCAGATCTGCTTGGATCCAGCCTGAGTGAGAGCGAGAGCCGGTGAGGAAAGAGGTGGGCGTGGAGAGGAAAAGTCCACAATTTGCACACGTCTGGAGTTTCCGAGAGGCATTTTGGAGGACACCGGTTCTCGGTGCAGAAGGTCAAAACCCCAGCTGTCCCCACTCCCCCCGGGCCTGTCGGCGTCATACTGCTGTGTGGTGGCAGCTTGAGACCTTCCTAGGGGACCATAGGGACAGTGGCAGGGTGGACATTTGGGCACACAGTTGCTTAAAAACCTCGCTCCCATGTCTTCCCGTTTAAGGCTGTTGTCCATCTCTGCCGCTTTCATCGAGATTGTCATTTGACTGGGTCCCTGCGCTGTGCTGGGGACGCCAGGTCTGGGGGCTCTGGTGGCGCACGCTACAGGGCACACCTGGGCCGCTCCCCCGGCCAGAGGCACTGGAGCTCAGGCGCTTGGGGCCCTGGCCACTAGGTGGCAGCAGCGTGGCTGTGATGCCGCCCGCAGTTCTCGAAAACCCGAAGGGCAAAGCTGAAGGCTCGTCTGCTTCCAGCAGAGCCGGTGCTCCAGAACGCTTCGTCCCCTGCCGCCCTCGGCCTTCAAGGCCCCCTGCTTCCCCGGTAGGCCCTCCCGGGGCGGATCCTGCTCTGCTCCGCTGTGTATGTTACCCAACGTTACCCGGTCGTGCAGGGGAGGTGGGCTCGCGGCTGTAAGACCAGGGCCCCCGGCGCTTGTTCTCGGTCCTCATGCCCGGGGCTGCCAAGTAGTCTGCATGGACCTGCGCCACCGCGAGACTGACTCTGCATTCGTATCGGCCATGGCCTTCGGGTGGGGCCGAAGAGGGAGGAGACGTGCTTTGATACGGGGAGATCTTGTAAGTCCGCTCGCACTTCACCCGCGAGCACGTGTCCATCCTGACGGCGTGGCCCTGAGATGCTTGCGCCTTCGAGATCCGTCTCCGGACGGACCGCAGGGCGTGCTCGTGATGGTGGTCGGCCTTGAGCCCGGCTGCCTCCCGTCCGAGGCCCCGGGAGGGGGACGTGGCTGCCGAAGGGTGAGGCGGGGCACCGGCGCGTAGCCGGTGGGTGACACGCGTGGGCGCGCCCCGTCGCCCGTCGAGCTGCTGAGCCGGCGCTGCGGAGGCGCCCGGCTGAGGCTCTGGTGTGTGCCGCGTCCAGGGGGCCGAGCCCCCGCTGCCGCTCGCGAGCGGGCGTTGTTAGGCCCTTCGGTCTTTCCACGTCGCAGTTGTGATACTTCTCTGGGGGGACGCGGATTCCAGGTGGGTCCCCTCCCAGGTGACGGTGTGGATTGAAGCGCCCTGCGCGGGACCGGGCGTGGCTGGTGCCGAGCCCTATGGTGACGTCCCAGTGACCGTGGGTGACGTCCCAGTGACCGTGGGTGGGTGCGTTAGGCCGGTTTTACAGGGGCTTCTCCGGGACAGGAAGTGAGAATCTTGGCAACTGTGATCCTAGGCGGGAGGTGCTGGGGGCTGCTTCTGTGGGAATCATGTTGTGTATATAGCACAGGAGGGTCTTCTGGGAAGAGACACGCGGTGAGGAAGGGGAAGGCAATGGACAGGAGGGAGGAGAGAGAGGCAGGTAGCATCTGGAACTCGAGTCTGAAAGGAGCAAAGTGAGCTTTTCTGTTGCAGAGTCCCGAACCACAGCACAAGCCCAGCCTTGACCTCCCTTACAGCTTGAGTCGTGACCTGGGCGCTAAGGACAGCTCTGTCTTGCAGTGACAGTGACTGCTTGGCCATGGGTCTTGGGCTCACAGGATCTTTGGTCCTCTCAGTCCCTGATGGGAGAGGTGGCCCAGGGACAGGAGTCCGTGCTACTATGCACAGTGGATCCAGGACCCCAGGGGAATCCCGTGGGAGACAGAAGGAACCTCACCCTGAAGTAAAGGACAGTGGCTGTCGTATGTGACTACAAGAGGGGACAGAGTCTGACCCCCCCCTTCTGGGTTGGGGAGAGGGAACACAGAATCCAGGGAGCCCTAGGGAAGCCTAGGAATTGTCCGAGGTCCCAGAGTGCATTAAGCCAGAGTCTGGGTCAAACGCCAGGTCTTGGCCATGTCGCTGAGCGAAGGAGCCAGCTTTGCAGCTGGAGGAGGTTGGGGGGGGGAGGCGTGAGGTGAGGTGGGGGGAGAAAGTAAAAGTCCTCGTTATCAGACTAGGCCAGCTGCCCTTAGAAGGTAGAAACCATTGTAAACCGAGGAGTTTGGGAGCCTGGAATACCGGCTCGCCAGACCTAAAAAAACCTGCGACCCAAGGAAAGTGGGTTCATTCGAGAGATTTCAAAGCACAAACTCAAGTCTGCATAAGGTTACTAAGAGCACAGTTTTGCTTAATGATATTTCTAGAACATAATATGCAAAGCTGCATTCATTTCCCTCAGAATTTTCCTGAATAGTATTAATAGCTTAGGAATTCGAAGACATTTGTTTTTCCTTTTCACACCACCATTCTGAAATATCCCAAGTCCCGGGCAAGTGGCCACTCCCGATGAAGACAGCCCCGCGGAGGATGGGCAGCCTGGGCCTGCGTGGCCACAGAGTGTGGTGGAAAGAGCGGGTTTGCCTGGAAACAGGTCTGTCCCTCTGTGAGGTGTGTGTGTTCTAGGAGGCGGAGCTGCGCCGTGTTCTGATAACGGACCCCCGGATGCAAAACTTGTTAAAGACCTTCAGAGCAAAACAAAAAACAAAGCTAGTCCTGAAATAAATTGCACTTGAAGTTTTGGGATGATTTTTTTTTTTTTAAGGTAAGAAAAACGTTTAGGGTTCTTATAAATCACAATATTTATAAACAAGTAAAAGTAGATTTAGAGTAGCTTTGTTTACCCAGTTGGTTAAATATCCGTTTCGGTACGTGTCTGTGGAGACCGTGGATCTGTACTTGGACTTCTGGGGCCGGGGACTTTCTGAGAGCCTCCACCGTTACCTACTGTGTGCAGCCACACCCCTGTCCGCAGCCTCCCTCCCCGGGGCTCACGAGAGGAAGGAGACCGCGCAGGAAGGCGCCAACTGCCGTAGGATTAGGAGGCGTCGACACCCCACAGTCACCTTGCTGCATCCCTCCGTGTGCTTTTCATAAATTCTTCAAGACGTCGTCTCTACACCCGACGTGGGGCTCAGACTCAAAATCCCAAGGTCAAGAGTCACGTGCTCTACTGACCGAGCCGGCCGGAAGCCCCAGTGCAGGGTTCTTAAAGGAGGTTTGACGAACGGCCATGCGCCGTCTCTAAGCCTGTCCCGTAACCAGAGTCAGGGGCGGCTGGCAGGTTGCCACTGAGACTCAGCAACCCCCAGGCACCTTCGCCCAGCTCCCTCACCTGCCACCACCGCAGCCTTAATCCTGTGTCGGAGCAGCACGTGGGCCCTGCGGTCCGGGTCCCCAACATGCAGTGAGTCATGGAAGTGACCACGGAGGTGTCCCCTGTGCCTCCGCAGAATGTTTTCTCTTCGCTGCCTCCTTGCCTGCTGGTCTGGCCCACCTGCTCCTTTGTAACATAAGGTACCAGATGCTGCAGAATTTAACAGGGTGGGGGGATAACTCCTTTGACAAGTACTGTTACATTTAAAAAGTTTGAAGGTTCCTAGCACAAGTGAACAGGAAGTTCAGAGTTCCCATATGCCCCCTGCCCACCCCCCAGGCTCCCCTCCTACCGACAGTCTGTGCCAGAGCGGACAATTGCGATTTTATTTTCATTTTTTTAAATCTTATAGAGAGAGGGAGAGGGAAAGAGAGAGGATCTTACGCAGGTTCCACGCTTGGTACGGAGCCCAACGAGGGGCTCGATCCCATGACCCTGGGTCATGACCTGAGCTGAAGTCAAGGGTCGGTTGCTCAACTGACTGAGACACCCAGGCAGCCCTTGATTTTCTTCTATGCTCTTCCAGCCAAAGAGCTTCCTTGACCTCCCCCTCGAGCCTTCTAGTAGCCTCTGCCCCGTGAGCCTTGCAGCACCTCTCTAGAGCATATCCGGCACGGTTTCGTTACAGTGCAAGGAACGACGTGGGTTTTTGTGCTTGTGGTAGTCACTTCAGTTCTGTCAAGCCCTTCAACCTCCGTGGTTTCGTGTGGTCCCCACACAGCCCCTGGGACACAGGTGGTACAATAGGAATACATCCATCTTACGGAGGAGGAGGCCCGCCCAGAGAAGTCAGATGGCTTAAACAGGTCACACAAGTAATTGGGAATCAGAAGCGAAGACCTTTGTACTTCCCAGAAATCATGCAATTGTCCTGTTCGGCTACAGCTCGGATTCCTTTTCCCTTTACTATTCGCCACATCTCCTGACGTGAGAACGTGTCTGTCCCGTCCAGGGCAAGAGCTAGATGTTGAAGTCTACCTGAAGTTGCTGAGCCAGCAGAAGAGTTACTTTTCTTCCGTCCAAAAAGCCAGTCTGCCTTCTCTTGGTCGGTGTCCCTGGGCTTCCCGCCATCTTCTGCCGCCGGGCGAAGGGGCGATGCCTGGTCGCCGCGAGGGAGAGGGTGCTTCGCCCGCTACACCCGTGAGTCCATTCGTGGCCCAGCCGGAGGAAGTGGCACGAAGGGGAGAGGAGGGAGGATGACAGCAGGGTGGCCTCTGCAGGGGTGGTTTCGGCTCAGAAGGTGCAGGCCTGGGTGGAGACGGCCTAAGGGGGGGGTGGAGTTGGACACCAGAGTTGAGGGGGACCCAGAATTACAAGACTGGACGGTCGACAGCTCGTGGCTGAAACCGAGAAGTTGGAGAGAGGAAGCCGGGGGGCCAGCGCTTTCGGAACGAGCTTGCGCTGGTCCGTCACGTGAGCTACCCGTGATGCTCTGGGCCTGTTGCCGGCAGCCTAACTCCTGTACTTGGGTGAAGAGGGATCACGAACCATGAAAGATGGAGATTAGAGGTGAAGGTAACGTGCTCTGGAAGGAGAAATGAGAAAAGCTCCTCTATGTGATTCTAGCACACAGAAGTCACAACAGAAAAGGTTATCAGATCTAGAAAAGAATAGAGAAAGAGCCTTATGTTATAGAGAAGACTGGAGAATGTGGGTCGGGGTAGTAAGGCATTCAATGAAAAGTCAAATTCAGGACATCTTAAAACAACCAACTTCTTTTATTAGAAAGCAACAAACATGCAAATGGCAAGTGTAGAAATTTATCTGAACCAACATTTTCACTATAATGAAAATTACTCTCCACGTTGACCCAAGCTCTCCTATCCGAAGGTTAGGGAAAATATTGCACTTTGCATTTTCTAGCACTCCTCATACATGGCAAAAAGTTTTAAAAACATTTTGCCAGTTTTGTTTTACACGCTCTCCCAAATTCATGCACACAGTCATTCCAAACCAATGTCAGGTTATCCCCAAAAAAGGGAGAAACTCCAAAACACCATAACCTTAGAATTGCACTAAAGCTCCGTAAAGAGAAAATATAATCAATGTCTTATACAAATTTCAGACCATCTAAGTGCTTGCCAATAAGAGCTGGTTATTCCTCATCCTCATTTTCATTCTCCTGACCAGAACCTTCTGATCGGTCACCCTCCAGCCGGTCTGGAAAACACACAGAGGAGACGCACAAAAAGAAACACTGTTAGAATTACGATTAAGATAATTTTCAATAGCTTCTATTTGAAACCGAAGAAAATGTATACATCTGACCATATCATCGTGTAAACATCAGTTCACCTCCGTGTGTAGGGAAGCTATTTTTTGCCGCTAGAAGCAAATAAGAGAGTCCGGGAAACAGCACTATACCTTTGAATATGCATGTAATTCTAACCGTAATACAAATTAAAAAGAAAAACCCTAAGGATCCGGATATATCCCGGTCTACTGCGGAGTTTTTCAGATCGTGTTCCTTGGAGTCCAGGAGCCTAAGGAGGTGTCTCGTGACACCAGTTGACCGAGGGGGGCTGTGGGGGAACCCGGGGAACATTCCTAAGGATCTGTGTATTCTGTTGATAAAAAACATTTTTTCAGTTAAATATCTGCTATGTTCCAGGCGTCGTGCTAAGGATACAATGGTGACCAAAACAGACCCGCGGTCTCTGCCCTCGAGGGAATACGGGATGGTGAACTGGCACGTGACACGGCCCGCTGTCCCCGACCGTCACGGTTTGCGCGTCTTGCTCCTCTGCTTGGGACCCTCGCCCCGTCCTGCAGCCGTAAAGCTTCTGCGCACCCACTCAGTGCGACCGTTATCCCGTGTGAAACGTTTCTGGGACTTTTCCAACCCCCCACTTGCAGAATGAGGAACTCCTGCCTCTACATTCCAGACTCTCCCGTGTGTCCCGTATAAAGATGACCTAACTGCGGAGACAGGTCGTGTGTGTCTTACAGACTAGACTTGAAGGGCTCTGAGCTCCTGGGAGGGTAGGAACTTTTTCTTTTTTCTTCTGTCCTCAGAGCCTGGTACAGCAATCCACGCATATAGGTTTTACTAGGATACGTTACGTTAGGTTATGTGAAGAAGGCCACTTGAAAAGCCCCTGTCACCGCTAGCATGGAGCCCATTCTGTCACAGGAACACTCCCCCAGGGCAGAGTGGAAAACACGGAGATCAGACGTGGGGGAGAGCTTCAGTCCCGGCTGTCAACAGCAAGAAGACTGAAGCCTGAGCTTTTACTTAGGACCTCCAGAGGCGTCAACTCTCCCACTGGGTCACTGGGTCCTAGGTCAACACCACCAAGAGCAGTGTACAGAGGGACTGTGTGCTTTCTGTCCAAGTGAATGAGACTAAATCCCCTCTATGCTGACTCCATTTTGAAATCAAACTAATGAGATGATGTATATGATCTATAATCTGAACCACACAAGTTTTAGCTATTATTATTATTATATAGTACGTGTTCCATACACATTTGCAAAATAAATGAACCAAAATAAGGTTTGGATTGACCTTCATATATCAACCACTAAGGAATCCAAGCACAGTGGAAGAATTTCTGGTCAGTACTAACGAATGTTAGTATTAAAGAGATTATAATCTTTATATTGTGATACGCTTTCACGAGGGAGCGAAACACGAAGTCGCTATCTGCCTCGGTAGATTGCCGTGAGTGGGAATCCTGGACACGGCTGACTATATTCAACAAACCTATTCCTGTCCCACTGGAAGCACGAGGAAGGAGTGTCCGCCTGTTTCAAAGTGCGCCGGTTCTTACCCACATTCCTTTCGCTCGTCACACTATGCGTGAAGATGGGGAAACGGAGGGTCAACGAGAATTGTCACAGTCTTTAACTCAGGGAGTTTACTGCAGACAACAGACTTCTGCAGAGTCCAGAGCAAGCCGCAGAGTCAAGCGAGGGCCAAGTGTCTAGCATAGGCCAGCGAATGACTGACCGTGACTCCCGGAATGAGAAGAGGGCAGAACGGTGGTTCTTTTTTCAAGTCCATCACAGTCACTGCAGAGTCCTCTCTCAGAACATAAGCCCAATTTCTAAGAATAAAAGAAACCTTCTGTTCGTGAAGTCCCACCTCTCCGAGGCAGGGAAACCGCACCGCGGCTCAATGTTTACACCGACCTCTGGTTGGCAGTTACAGACCGGGGAGGCCTGACAAACCCTGTTCCTTGAAACGAAAACTGAAAATAAGAATCGCTTCTAAATCCACTGTTTTTAAACGCAGACAATACCGTGATAGGAAAAGGCAGGATAAAACGGCGGAGAGGGACAGGTTAGGTAGGACCCGGAGGCTCTGGGCGGGGAGGACCACGTATTTCGTAACAGCGCTGGGAGTGTCTGACTACAGCCAACCCCCGCAGGCACAAACAAGGTCCCTCTTAGGAATGTAACAAACGCCATCCGCTCCCCCTCAGGGGCCCCTCAGGAATTGGACAATCAAAATACCTAACTAGAAAAGCAAACCATAAAACGTGTGTTACAGGAGGGACAGTATGACTCCTCGTACGATGGAACCGAGTCAACCAGGAACGGACGGACGACCCAGCACCTAGAGCTGTCCCGCCAGTAAGGGTAGGACCTGAGAAGGAACAAGGGGGCGGGGAAGGGAGAGGCGACCAGAATCTTCCAGACAAAGGCCCTTGCCTGCAGTCCCGGGCATTCGCTTTCAAATGTGCCCCGTCAAGAGAGCTTCCATGCTCTTCTCCCTTCCTGCCCTTACGCTCCGTAAACTTTGGCCTGCTGCTCCTTTTGTGTCGCCTCTGAGTTCTTCGAAGCGGCGAGACAAGGAACCCTGGGTACTGAGGTGAGAAATCCTGCAACGGTACCAAACTGTTTTTGTAAATAAGGTTTATGTTTGTGGGAAGCCTTTTTTATTCTTGTTAGGAATATTTCCTCAGGAAATTATTTTTGGTCGGGGAAATACGAAGAGATAGAGAGGAAAACAATTCCCCGAAGGAAACCTGTGTTGCACAAAAATACCGTGCAGTTCTCCAGACCATCCTTCACAAAATTATTTATTTTTCTAAGAAAAAGAATAAATATGTGACTTACTGTTAGAGATGTGACCCTAGAAATTCATTCATTTATTCAACAGACATTTGATGAACAACGAATACGTGCCAGGCGCTGTTCTAGGAGTTAAATATCCAGCTATGAATAAGACAAACTAGGTCTCTGCTCTCAATGAGACCACTTCCGAAAGGGGAAAAATCGAAAACAAGACAACCAACATTTTCCCCCTTTAATCTGTAAGAAGGCAGCAGATACAGTAACGAAAAGTTGGGCTAAGTACTTGAGGAAAATAGGCAAGGAACAGAGTGGGTGAGTGAGAGGCAGGGCACGAGCGAGAAGGCACACGAAGCAACGTCACGTTGGGTGAAGCGTCTACCGAGACTTTTCTAAGGAGGTGACGCTGGAGCTGAGGGCTCAACTGTATGTTCAGTTCAGGGCCAGAGTCCTTCAGGCAAAGGAAACAGTCAGTGCAAAGGTCCTAAATGTGCTAATAAGCTTGATCAGTCTGAGGAGAGAAGAGGCCGGCCGGCGTGCTGAAACGCAGTGCGCTACGGGGGTGACTGGAACGACTGGAAGTCAGAGGCTGGCAAGGTTTAGATCGTGTAGGACCTGGCAGACCAGGTCTTTTTTTTTTTTAATAAAAATTTTTTAAAATCTTTATTTTTGAGAGAGCGAGTGAGCGCGAGAGAGAGCGCAAGTGGGGGAAGGGCAGAGAGAGAGGGAGACACAGAATCCGAAACGGGCTCCAGGCTCTGAGCTGTCATCACAGAGCCCGAGGCGGGGCTCAAACTCACGAACCACGAGATCATCACCCGAGCTGCAACTGGACACTCAACCGACTGAGCCACCCAGGTGCCCCAGACCAGTCTTTATTTTACGGGCAACGGGGATCCCCCAAGAATTTTAAGTGGGGTGACAGAGCCTAATTTATGTAAAAAAGGGGCCAATAAACTGACTTGGGCAAATCCAGCCCATAGCCTGTTTTTGCAAATAAACTTTTATTAAAACAGAGCCACGCCCATTCACCTACAGATTACGTGTGGCCACTTTTACATGACCACATCAGAGATGAGTAGCTACAGCAGACACCAAGTGACCCACAAAGTCTAAAATAGTTACTATTTTGCCATTTCAAGAAAAAATTTGCTGACCCACGTTTTGAAAAAGATCCCTCTGGCCACCCTATGGAAATCAGACTGTGTGAAGGCGGGGGTGGGAGCAGGGAGACCAAGAGTAGGTGAATATGGCTATATTCCGAAGTAAAGTCACAACTGCTGACGCAGTGAACCTGTGCATAGGACTTGGTAAGTGCCGTGAGCTCAGTCGAGGTCGGGCTCTGGCACCAACCACGGAGGGCACCATGGCCACCTAGAGCTCCGTGGGCCAAGGCCCAGAGGTATGAAGGGAAGTATGTCAAGTGATGCTTCTGGGTTTCCTAAGTCATGCTAACACATCTGGACTCTGTCCTGAGAACATGAGAGGCACATTTTAAGGAGAGGAGTAAATAACCAGATACTGAGACATTCTAGAAGGGGTTAGAGTGGTCCAAACACACAATTCCCATCTCTCCAAAGTCTATCAAAACTTCCAGGGGTCTCAGAACTGCCTTTACGTCTCAAGAAGTGGCTGGCCCGCACTAGAAGTCTTTGTAGAGGCCGCTTTTAGGCAAACAGGCTCGAGCAACGGACTGTTTAAGGGGCCCACAGCGACCACCCGGCTGGATACAGACAGGCCCACCAGGCGACCCACCTCAAAATAGCCAGAGGCCCTAAGTGACCCACGGGCTCCTTACAACCAGGCACAGCTACCAATAAAGGGAAAATTCCACGGCAGCCACACCTCCTCATCTCCTTTAAAAACAGCCTCCACCCACTGCCTCCTTGCAGACAGCTTCTGTGCCTGCCTGCCCCCGCTCCCCAGCCGCCTATTCAGTAAACCTCTATCTCCTTTGTTCCGCCTCAGGTGAGTTCCCCCCCACCCCTCTACCCGATCGTTGCCCCACATTTGGGGGCCCCCATCCGAAGCATACACCACATTCAGACACCACAGTCTTTACTGCTGTCCTCATGGGAATGATTCTGCATGCTGTTTTGAAAATGCAGAAGCTCAAACCCTATTCAGATCAAATGAGTAAGAATCTTCAAGGGGTAGGACCCAAGTATTTGTAGTTGACAAAGCCGCACCGGGGATCTGAAGTGCAGCCTTCGCTGAAGATCACAGCTCGGCCAGGAAGAGGCCGCCCAGTACCTGTTCCCTGGGCCTCCCAGGAAGCCTTGTGGAGTAATGGAGGGGCTGGACTATTCTGGAGCTAGCCTGGGCTTACTTGATCCTCGTCCATCACTAACTCTCCTTGAGTACCTGCACACGCTCACGGTACTCCAAGAACTGGAGACAAGGAGCAAAGGAGAGGAAAGGGGGGAATAACTGACTCATCAAGTAACCTGATGTCTTAAGGATAAAAACACCTCTCGGGAACATCTTTCTTTCCAGTCTTTTACATAAGAGAAGCAAGAGGGTGAGCTGACTAAACCAATTAGAAGGTGTTTTTGGTTGACGGCAAAAAGAACCGGAAGCAAAGGAATCTTCACAGTATGAGACGTCTTCTCTAACACTCAAATCAAAGGAGGCCAGTAGTAGCTGTTGGCGAACGAACCACGTGAGCACCCGTACAAAACAGATTCTGCACAGACCAGAGAAGAATGTTTTCCACAGAAAAACTAAGGAAGAGCCCTTCGCCAGATAAACTCTTCAGAACAAGCAAGTTTTAAGAATCCTAATTGGCAAATGTTCTAGAAAAGCTGCCTTCTCAAGTCTGAAATCTAGATGAATTTTAAGGGTTACTCACTGTTACTGACGAAAATGGATCAAAAATCTTAGTCATTAATGTGATAATACAGGAGCCTAAAAGCTACCGCAAAAATATTTGGTTGGACTACTAACATTTTCTGTTTACGTTCCACGTTTATTTTTTGTTTTGACCATTTGAAAATCTCATTCTTTCCTGGTAGTAGTTAATATTTACAATTTCATGATTTTCTCCCCATCTCATATGAGTTTCTTTCAATTCTTTAGATGTGCTCCACACTCTTTCTCCTCCAGGACTTCGAAAAATGCTACATACCCTTTACTTTGCCTGGAATATTTGTCCCTACTCTCTCTGAGGAAGTGATATTTAATCCACCGCTTACAAAGACCTGAAGGATAAGCAAAATGATCCTAACGAAGAGTGAGGATGGGAGGGGGACAGCATGATGATAAAGATCCTGAGGTGGAAAAGAGTTTGACGTGCCCCCAAATTCAAAAAGGGCCAGAGTGGATGGAATGGACCCAGAAGGAGAAAATACTGCGAACGAGCCTGTAAAGAAGCTTGAGATCAGATCACCCGGGGGGCTGCGTCTCATATTTCTGATCTGAACGTATTCCTACAAGTGAACTTTCTAGGTCAAAGGGGAGTAAGGGCATGGAACTCAGTTTCACACCTAGGCTTCACCATTCATCAGCTGTATGAGCTGGGGGGAGCTATTACGAATAAATAACCGACTTTCTAGAGGGTTGGAGCTCACTGGGAAACATCTGTGAAATGAGTAGTATGGTGCCTGACACATTACAGGTACTCTAGAAACGATGGCCGCTGTTATTATTAAATAATAGGGAATACCCAACATATGAAGACATTTAATTTGTGAAATCAGTGAAGAACAACAAACGCTGTCTCGCTTGATAAATGTACTTTGTTTACAATGGACACTGGATCTTTTCTACTGTTATGAACACTGATTATATTCACTTCCTTCTTGAATATTAATTGTAATATATACGATTTTGTGTTTCTTTGGCATTGAACCTCACGGTTTATCATCGAAAACAAAGAGTATTTAAAAACCCATACTGAGGTATCTGTTTCGACCTTCACAGTAGCATGTAACACTTATTTTTGTCTCGGCTAGGAGTAATTTTGACCACATCTACCATGAAAGGGTACCTTACTGTAGAACATGGCGTAAGGTTTATGGTATGGTCCTCCACCCTGAGAAGAGAAGCACAGCTGATAAAAGTTTTTAAGTGACTCTGTCTTTTCATTTGGACGCTTTTCAATAAATTTGGTTCATGAGGAAGTAAGTTTACTGTACTAAGATCCAGGGTTCACAGAACTCCTAGCTCAGGAATTACATTGCCCTCGTTTTGTGGTCAAAGGAAATTATACAAATCACTTTGAAGCAGATCTTAAATAACAGCATGTTTTTCAAATGTAACAATGGTTTGAATAATACAATGACAGTCCTTACCAGCTCTGATATGATTCAGTGAAGCCAACATCCTCAACATGAAAGAGGCTGGGACTGTGATGGTGTTTCTAGTCTCCTCCAGCATGAGTTCGTTTCGAGTTATAACCTAGGGCAAGTTAAACAACCAGGTCAGAAGCAATGAAGTAACTATACGTTCCCATGAAGATTAGGAGAACAGTAAAAAAATTAGCACGTCCTAAGAGGAATTACTTCATTCTTTCCATGTACGCCGTGTATATTTCCACCCTAAGGCTACTCGATGCCAGGTAATTAACTTGCAGTGAGGGAGTAACATCACCGAACGCTACTCTTTCAACTGGCAGCAGAGAGAAAGGTCACACTTTGAGGCTACTTAAAACATTCAAGAATTCAATGAATTTTTTCTTGTAACTTGTTTCCCCGAGCAGCCTACCTTGTGTCTGCTCATTATTTTCCCCTACGACAGAGCTGATGCTCTTAGTGAGGGAGGGGTGTGAAATTACTATCCCTGGGTCATTTGGATCTCTGGAGAAAACGTTACCTTGACTGAGGCAAAGTAATCTTGAAAAATAAAGTTTTGGATTAAGAGTTACCAATGAATCGTATCTTAAGTACCAAGAACAGGACTAAATGATTACCCATAAACACCTAGGAATCTACCATACAGTCATGAGCAAAGGGGGAAGAAGAAAGAGGGAACCGCAAAGCGTGTGGCAAAGGAAAAAAGAAAGAAAGGAAAGCGGGAGAGTAAGAGAAAGATGCTAATGTCATCAATGGTTCCCCAGTGATTTACACACTTTCAACTCATGGGGCACCCCGGGGCCCTTTAAAATCTTGCCCCAGGGAGCCGCTTTCTTACCCACTCACCCCTGGTTCGTTATTTACCTACCTTAGGACACCTTGGAACATGCTGATCCTTCATCTCAAGTACTCCTCAGCTCCCTGTCTGCCTGGTGAACTCTGTCCAATTTGTACTTCCTCTGCAAAGACCCCCCCCCATCCCATCTACCCCATTTATAAGCACCTCTGCACCTTGTCACAGGCTTCCAGAACACTGTGTGTGCCTCCCTACATTCTGGCTGACTGTTCACAAGTCTGTCTTTCCCACCAGCCTAAAAGCTCTGAGGGAAGGTTTATTTTTTAAAATTCATGAGGGCGCCTGGGTGGCTCAGTCGGCTGGGCATCCGACTTTGGCTCAGGTCATGATCTCGCAAGTTTGTGGGTTCAAGGCCTGCGTTGGGCTCTGTGTGGACAGCTCAGAGCCTGGAGCCTGCTTCGGATTCTGTGTCTCCCTCTCCCTCTGCCCTCCCCGGCTAGCGCGCTCTCTCTCTCTCTCAAAAATAAACAACAAAAAAAAGTTAAAAAAAAAAAATAAAAAAAAAAATAAAATTCAGCACTGTGCCTGACATAGAAGTTATAAATGTCTACTAGAAAGCAGATGTGGGAACTGTGCCGTGAACTGTCAACCCTGGTCTAGAGCTCTGGCTTTCTAACTAACATTTCTCAGTAATGGACCCTCACTTTATGTTTTTAAGAGAATGCAGCATCTACTTGAGCTGCATTCACAGAATGCAGAAACTCACAGAAACTCACCAGTTACGTCAGGAGCTAACTGATTAATGCCATGGACCCTTATTTTCATAAGACATCTTCTATGAAAACCCACTAATGAAAACCCCAGCTGAAGTTAGGGAGGAAAAGCCCAGAATTCAGCGTTTGTGTCATCCACCTTCCCTCTTCTCATCCCACAAAAAACCTACAGCTTCACACAACCCAGTTTGGAAGCTGTTGGCTTAACAAGGAGCTGAAGAAATCTAAAATATAACAAAAAGGAAAAGATTCTCCAGTCATTTGTTCTGCTACTTATTTGGCTGTGATTATGGAGGGCAGCCAGAGTAAAACTATTTTCTTAAAAGGACAGAAGGTTTTTTAAATGACTCTTCATTGCAAAAGCACAGATAGTCAATCTGTTTTTCTTAAACTATAATACACTTAATCTGGTATTACCGATGATCAGTCTTACAATTATCAAAATACTCTGATTTTTACTTCTCTAGTATTATAGGCATGTTATTGTTTCTTTTTCTTAAAATTCGACCTCCTCAATTAAATAAACTTGTTTATGTTACCAACTAATAATGAGCTGATGGGAGTCTTCTTAAGAAAGCATTTCAGGAATAAAGTGACATACACTCATTATAATAAGTATAAGTAAAAAACTTACTTCATCAGCAAGTTTTCGGTTAAAAATCCTGGACTCTTCTAGTGGTGACCAGATCTTTATGTCATAATCTATGCCAGATGAGGCTAGAACTAGAAATAAAATGTGCATATTAACATAAAGCATAAAAACAAGCCATTAAGACATGCATATGTTATACATTATGCATGTATATATATGCATGTATGTATATGCATATACACATATGTACATGTACAGCAAAACTGAGCTGGAATGGAAATTGTACTGATATATTTGTTAACTGAAAATATGATTTTGAAGATTTTCTAAAAGTTACCCTGGAATATAATTTGAAGACTATCTTGAAATCACTCAAATTTCTTTCTTTTCCATCGCTCTTTTATGAGAAACATGGGCAATGTCAAATGGAAGGCAAGAACAAGCCACGCTCTCTCATTCTGGTACATTAACTTGGCCACGTGAAGACTAAAAAGGCTTGGAGATTGAGTTTGGGGAAGTAATGCGAAGTTCAGTCGGCCAAAGCTCTTGCAACTGATAATACTTGGAGGAAATATTAGCAGGATAAACTATCTCCCCATACTTTCTGCCAAAAGGAGGTTCTAAGTGTTTTTTGATTGAAACCCAGTGAGAGTCATAACTGACTCTAGCGGCTGCCTTCTAGGATAATATGCATTATTTTTATATTAAAAACTAGCACAAAACTGGAGCTGATGTACAGATTTCTAGCCTTTGCCTTATAAACGGCCATCTTACTTGGGTCAAACGGATGTGGCTGCAGGCAGTTTACCACATGATTATCAGCTTCCAGAAGCATTAAATGCTCAGCAGTGTGACGATCCCAGATGAAGATATGGCCACAATCAGAACCACTCATTACAAAATTAGCACCCCAGAAATTGGCTTCTTTTATCTAAGGGTTTAGAAAAAGGAAATTAGAAGAAAACTCAAATCAGAGTTATTAAAACAAAGACTTAGTCTATTCTGCAACTGAAAATATTCGAAAAGAATAAAAAAATAGAAGAGAATCTTTGTCTTCTATTACTTTAAAAATGATACAGATTTTTCAGCAAGCATGATATGGTACTAAGTAATGAAAAGTTCCCCATGAACACAGAGATTCTGCTCTGTTCAACGCTATATTTATAGGGCCTAAAACAGTACTTGGCGACACCAGGTGCTGAATTAGTAACTGCTAAATGAATGAATGGGATTTCTGGGACTGGGCAGTGTAATGGAAACTTCTATATATGTTGCTGACCTTTCCAAAAATGGTTCCATTTTAGGTTTATAATAAAAAGTTCATAGAAAAAAACGAATAGTTCCTTTTTCTATTTTGCTTTATGATAAAAGAACAAAAAGTACCAATCTTTTTATTAGCTATTCTCCCGCAACTGAGAAAGGATATAGCGTATTTACTTTTATGAAGCAACGAGACAAAGGAATAGGATATACTGGAATGGTTGTGACGCCATATGGATGACTTTGAATAAACCATCCAAAAATCTTTGTAGTTCAGGATTTTTTCGATCATTTCATCAGTAGCTGCCACTTTGCTATTTTTGCCAAAACAAAAGGGGAAGCCCGTTTTGTTGTTGCTTAGCGCTACTGTTATATTTACTTTTCTTTTTTTTCATTCCTATCTCCAATGGTTTTCATCTAAAATTTTAACCACAAAGTATAAGAAACGTACATTGATCGCTTCTATTGATAATAAGCATTCAGTTTAGAATGATTAAATCGATACTACCAATGATACCTATAGAGAGAGCTAATTATTTCCCTACCCCAAATAACTTTTTTGTTAAGGAAGCTCTATACACAACGTGTGGCTTGAACTCAGGACACCAATATCAAGAGTCACACATTCTACCGGATGAGCAGGTATTCCCACAATGTAATTTTTTGCCTTTACTCTGAAGAGTAGATTAAAACTAATTCTATAGGTACTTTTGGATAACTCAATGAATGTATGAGGACAACACTTTCTAAATATGAATGGTTCAGAGTTAACAGTTATGCTAATCATCTTGCAAGATCTTCTTAATATGACACTGGGTATATAGACTTGTGGACTGTAAGACTTGCACAGATCTTAGAGGTCATCTGGTCTATTCTTATTTCATAAAGGCGGACACTAAAGTCTAGAGAGACAAAGTGACTGAAGCAAATCTTCACTTGTCAATCTTAAGAGTTATAATTAAAGTCATCGGACTACATTTTGCAATGAGCCTGGATTTCATATATCTAAATCTTCCTCTCCAAACCAACAAAGGGTGCTAATACAAGCTAAAAACAAAAAAAAAATCTACTAGGCTGGTAGACAGCAGGTGTGAGAAAGCAAGAAAGACACAACTGTACTCGTACCAGCTAAAAAATTTTCAATTCTACAATATTTCCTCAGTAGGGCAGAGTTTTCTTTAAACAGTAATGGTCTGGCAATATATTCTAGGACTAAAAGAACCACGTTTGGGTAAAGAGGTAACTGCTAAGGTACAATAATGCTATACAGGAAGCACACTGGCAACATAGGAAGATCATCGTTATGGAAAAAAATTCATATTATGAATCTGCAATTTCTCCAAGGAGTGCCATGAGCATTTGGTACCATTGTCCTGGAGTTGCGATGGCCCTTATAAACCATCTTTACTAGTGGCCTTCTAATGTTCAAAGTATCCAATTCTTCCATTTCTTTCCTTTCTTTTCTCCGCCTGAAGAACTCCTGAATGCGGGCAACAGCAGAGCGTCTACGAATTACATATTAAAAGAAAAAACAAAAATAAATGAAAAAAAAATCCACAGGCCACTACAGAGTAAAAACGAGGAACATTAAAATACGGTAAAGCCTAGAAAACATTTAAACTAAACATTATCTCAATAAGGCATCCCCAACCAAAGCATAAAAAGGCAAACACAACAGTGAGACTACATCAGACTAGTTGAGTTACTAAAAATATTTTAGTGAAAAGATCACTTAGAAATTTGGTACTGGTTGAGAGTAAAAGAAATCGCATGCGGCACACTGGTTTTTAAAGGGCTATTTTATAAAAACATAATATAGACAAAATTAATAGGCAATTTACTACAAATATAACAAATCCTATTCAGTATCATTTTTCTTCTCCACATTAGGAAATGTAAAGGCATAAAGAGAAACGAGGAGAAACAAAGGGTAACATATAATAGCGGGTAAACTGGTTTTGAGTGTTTGTTCACGATGTTCCCAGCAAAGAACAGACTAGTCAAGAAAAAGAGAACAGTAATATATATACAATAAAACAAGGACTTTCAGATGGATTCTATTCTATATGGAGTCCATATTACAGATTTGGAGCTAATGAGGCAGACTCTCCTCTCCTCAGAACTGAGTTGGTTACAGAGCTGGAGACTGAAGAATAATGGGTTCTCTTTAAGGCTAATTTAACTATTAGAAGACACTTTTCCTAACATGATATACTTAATAAGTTTGTTAGTTTTGTTATTCAAAACACTGTCTCTTGGAGCACCTGGGTGGCTTCGTCGGTTAAGCGTCTGACTTCAGCTCAGGCCATGATCTCGCAGTCCGTGGGTTCCAGCCCTGCATCAGGCTCTATGCTGACCAGCTCAGGGCCTAGAGCCTGCTTCCGATTCTCTGTCTCCCTCTCTCTCTGCCCCTCCCCAGCTTGCTCTCTGTCTCCCCATCTCTCTCAAAATCATTATATTTTGACATATAATAGACCAAAAAGTTCTACAAATCAGTAAGAAAAATGAACACTGCAACAGAAAAATAGGCAAAGGACAAGAGTAGGGAAACTATAGAAGAAATGAATAGTCAGCAAATGTACAAAAGGATACTGAGACTCACTTATAATAAGATAAAAATAAAAATAAATTGAGGGGCGCCTGGATGGCTCAGTTGGTTGGGTGTCCAACTTCAGCTGAGGTCATAATCTCCCAGTTTGTGGGTTCAAGCCCCACATCAGGCTCTGTGCTGACAGCTCAGAGCCTGGAGCCTGCTTCGGATTCTGTGTCTCCCCTCTCTCTGCCCCTCCCCTGCTCACATTGTCTCTCTCTCTTTCTCTCTCAAAAATAAATAAAAAACATTAAAAAAACTGACTTCTTTGTACATCTACCAGATCAAAAAGATTTTAATGTCTATCAGACTGCCAGTACAGAAAACAAACGCTACTGGCAGGGGTCTGGAAGTGGTTCTATATAGCAAAAACAGAGTGAACTCCTTCACTGCAAATTTTTCATTGAAGAACACATACATGGGAAGGCATAAAATCCTAAGTGTGTAGCACAATGCATTTTCACAAATGAAACAAGCCCATGTAACCAGCACCAGAATGGAGCAACAGAGCATAACCAGAGTTCCAGATTTCTCCTAGTGCTTCATTCCCACCATCCCCCTGCCCTTAAAGGAAACCACTATTCTGACTTCGAACAGTATGAATTACCTCTGCACGTTTGTGAACACTAATTAAATGGAATCAGAGGAGATATATTCTTGTGTCTAGTTTCTTTAGCTCAACATTGTTTGTAAGATTCATCCATGTTGTTTTATTTAGCTGTAGTAACTCATCCCCTTTGCTGTCGACTACTACTTTGTATAAATATATTATAACTTATGTATTCATTCAACTGTTGGCGGACACTGGGTTGTTCACAGTTTTTGATTACTGAGTTAGTGGTACCATCAGTGTCGGCTCATGTCCTCGGCAAACATATGTACCTATTTCTGCTGGGTATACATCTAGGCGTAAAAGGGCCGGACCAGAGCATGTGGTTATGTTCACCTTTAATGGAAACTTTCAAACAATTTTCCAAAGTGGTTACACCAAGTTATACTCCCACCAGCAATATACGGAGTTCCTGTTCACTACAAATTAAATAGTATCTATTAAAATTTTAAATGAATTTGCTTTGATGCAATTTTACTTTTAAAGAATGTATACTGTACAAAACTTAAGCAAATATACAAACATATATACATATATACATATATATGTGTAATATAAGTTTTTGCTGTACTACTTTGAGAAAGATTGGAAATAATCTAAATTTTATGTGGAAAGGATAGATTAAATAATGTTACATCCACACACTGGAATATTTACACCACCATTAAAAAAGATAAGGAAGATCCATAAAATAACCACATGAATAATGTTGGTATTATACTGGCAAAACTGTAACATAGGTTAATGAATAATTCTTAGAGAAAAAATTCTATATATGCATAGAAAGGGTCTAGAAAACAGACACCAAATTGTAACACGTTTTTAAAACAATTATGTAACAATTTTGTACTCCCACTTTTATAATAAAAAGGTATTTTCTTTTTCATAAAAGGATATACCATAAGTTATACAGGCTTATTTAAAAGCGCTTTAAAAACTTTATCCTATGCTTTGTATATCTAATAAAAGGGGGCACAGGGATACACATACATTTTAGAATCAGATATAATTAGAAACTTCCAGGCAAAAAGATGACATATTTAGCTTATTACGATTTTCTGATTGGGAGCTGATAATAAGAAGGGTTGAGAGTTCAAACGCTCTCAAAAAAACCCCACAATTAATATGTTGGATCTTTCTTTTTTCCTGAATTGGAAGAAAAGTCACTCTGAATCAGTTAAAAATATATGATTAGCAAAAAACCAATAAAGAAAAAAACTCTTTTGCTAACAAAGCAGAATATCAGGTAGCAGAGGAAATAGCAATGACCTTGCCGACAAACCAAGGGCCTCAGAGCTATAAATGAAAAATGAATTATATGACACATTATGAATTTAGATAGAAGCTCAAATCACTTAAAACAAAATGTGTGGGCAAAATTATAAAGCTAAATGATTAATGAAGTGATAATAATAAAGAACTAGTGAAGACAGTACCGGGTCAAAAATGTTCATTTCATTTAAAAGTTAGCTCTAGAATATGGTCTAATTTACTGCTTAGTGTTTGTTTGATCTGACCATCCTGATTTCAAAATCTGGATGTCAAGTTATATGGTTTGTATTATATAGTTCTGATCTAAAATTAGGGCACCTGCCACCATGTCACTACAGGAAAATTATCTAAGAGAAAAAGCTTCAAGTGCAGAAATTTCAAATTAGAGAATAAAAAGTAACTGTGGGTGCCATATCTACATATACAATCAGGTAATGTCCAACTCAGCTGACATTTCTAAAGAAATGATCTTAGAATGAATACACTGAAACAACTTTCCTAGAGGATATTTCACAGGAAACACTGAAAAAATATTGGTCATTGAAAATAATTCGTACTTTATTACTTTGCAAATTTGATCAAATGAAAATCAAAATGACACATACATATGAAGAACACCAATCAGCAAATATTTATTAAAAGCCTACCATTTGCAAAGTTGTTTGGGGGAATATCAGTTATTCTTTTATAAGAGCTTAGGCTAGTTTTGGAGCACAGTTTAAAAGTCATAAAAGGCATTATAAAGTTAAATAAGCATATACAATTTCAGAAGTGAACAATAAAATAATAATAATGAGTATAAATCCCAACCCAATGGGAAAAAAAATAAAGAAAAAGGCAAAACCAAAAAAAAAAAGGATAAAAAACTTAATTCCAAAAAAGGCAAGAAAGCAAAAAAATAAATAAATAAAACAGGATAATTAGAAGACGTTGGAAAGTTTAAATACAGCCATAATGATAGTAGATTTAAATAGACTAAATTCACCAATGGAGAAAAAAGAGAATGTCTAGGATACACCTCAAGTATGAGGACAAGGAAAAGCTTCAAGTGAAAGGGTCTTACACAAATACTAATCAAATGAAAGGTGGCTTAGCTACATTAATATCAGACAAAACAGATGAGGATAAAAAGCATTAAGAATAGAGACGATTACTAATACATAAGAAGTTCAATTTACCAGGAAGATGTAACAATTTAACATATATGCACTCAGTAGCCTCAAAAATGCATTTTAAAAGAAAATGACATAACTGCAAGGAGAATGAGACAAATCTTCCAATACAGTGAAGACTTTAACACACCTCTCTTGCTACTTTGTAAGTCAAGCTGACAAAAACACACAAACAGCAAAGATATAAATTTTAACACAATGAACAGTCTTGATCTAATGGTCACGTATGAAATTCCACATTAAAAATTAGAATAATATTCTTTTCAAGGGCCCATGAAAGATTTACGAATTTGACATGTACAAGGCCACAAAGGCAGTTTCCACAAATTTCAAAGAATGCATCTAACACCAACTACATTCTCTGATCACAAGTCAGATGTTAATGAAAAAAAGCTAAATTTTTACAACTTAATTTAGAAAAAAAAGAAAAAAACTATAAAATAATCTCAAAGAAAATAGAAGAAAGGAAATGATAAAGAGAGAAAAAGGAGAAATAAAAAACAAAAAGAATAACAATATAGAGTTCTGCCATGATGATGAAGAAAAAATTAAGGGGGTTTAAATAAAAAGGTCATTTAACTCAAGACAGTAGAAATGAAATAGACAATAAAAATACTATAATAACAAATTTCCAACCTTAGATGAATTGACACATTTTTTAAAAACCTCTTAAAACTGACTAAAGAAGAAAGAGATCATGCAAATAGTCTACAGCTATTAAAGTAAAATAATACTTAAAAACCATCTCCAAAAGAAAAAAACTAGGTCCAGCTGGTGTTATAGGTATAATCTACTAATCTTTTAAAGAAAACATCATTCCAACCTTATACAAACTCTACCAGGGAAAGGAAAAATAGGAAATATTTTTCTACTTATGTTTAGTGTAACTTTTTACCAAAAATAGGATGAGGAAAATATAAGAAAAAAATTTCATTCCAAATATAGATACAAAAATCCTTCGCCAAATAACAGCAAATCAAACCCAACAATGTATCAGAAAGATAATACATCATGATCAAGTTAGGTTTATCCCAGGAATACAAAGATTGTTTAACTCAGTTCTATATGTAAGGATCTTGAAAGTCCTTACTCCAAACTCACAAGTAAAAAGCTGAACAGACTGAAAAATCAACAACTCCTCTTGGATCTGTAAGAAAGGGGAGGACACAGGACAAACTGCTGTCCCTAAGACTGGAGAGAAAAACAGGCAAACAGGGAGTCATAGCTTAGCAAAGAAGAGACTTGCAGGTAAGAACACCTGAACTGTGATTGAGGGACTGCTGGAGGGTCAGTGTGGACAGCTCTAAGAGTTAAAAACGCCAGGGGAACCCAGTCATAGGGTACCCCCCACCCCCAATATTTTCAGATTTACCTCCAGGAGCCAGACCAGATTGCCACAATAATACTGGAGAAAAATCCCCTTGAGTTTCTGGCAGGGAGAGGGTAAGAGGAAGTACTCTGAAATATGCCAGAGCATTCTCTTCTTCTTATAAGGTCTGCTCTTAGTGGAAACTAGTTAACTAGAGTCCAATGTGCTGGGGTACTATCAGAGCCCAACTAACCTAGGGGAGAGAAATAGCCAACTACAGCTCTCTACAGGATGACCCTGGACATCCTAGCCCACCTAAAGGGAAAGAAAAAAATAAGCTAATGAACACTTGTAAAGTCCAGAGATGTGTGTTCACTAAAAGACTGAGAACGAATCATAAGATTAAGAATGCTTCCTCTCCCCCACGCCTTACAACCACATTGCTAAAGGTTTAGAGCAGTTCCTTTTACACAGAATGCTATACACATTTGAAGAGACAGAGAAAGCATCAGAACCAGACATGACAGGGATGCTGGAATTATCAGGCCAGGAATTTAAAACAATTATGATTAATTTTTTTTTTAATTTTTTTTTCAACGTTTATTTATTTTTTGGGACAGAGAGAGACAGAGCATGAACGGGGGAGGGGCAGAGAGAGAGGGAGACACAGAATCGGAAACAGGCTCCAGGCTCTGAGCCATTAGCCCAGAGCCGACGCGGGGCTCGAACTCACGGACCGCGAGATCGTGACCTGGCTGAAGTCGGACGCTTAACCGACTGCGCCACCCAGGCGCCCCATGATTAATTTGACTATAATTAATGAAGGGCTCTGATGGATTAGGTACACAACATGCAAGAACAGATGGCCAATGTAAGCAGAACGCTGGAAATCCTAAGAAAGAAGTAAAAAGAAATGCCAGAGATAAAACAAAGCACTGTAACAGAAATGAAGGATGCTTTTGATAGGTTTGTTAATAGACTGGACATGACTGAGAAAAATCCTTGACCTAGAGGATGTATCAATAGAATCCTTGAAAACCAAAAAGCAAAGAAAACAAAGACTGGACAAAAACCCAAACAAACCAAATATTCAAGGACTGTGGGATAACTAAATAGATATGACATAAGCGTAATGGGAATACAAGAAGGTAGAGGAAGGGGCGCCTGGGTGGCCCAGTCGGTTAAGCGTCCGACTTCAGCCAGGTCACGATCTCGCGGTCCGTGAGTTCGAGCCCCGCGTCGGGCTCTGGGCTGATGGCTCAGAGCCTGGAGCCTGTTTCCGATTCTGTGTCTCCCTCTCTCTCTGCCCCTCCCCCGTTCATGCTCTGCCTCTCTCTGTCCCAAAAATAAATAAACGTTGAAAAAAAAATTAAAAAAAAAAAAAAAAGAAGATGGAGGGAAAAAAAGAGAAATATTTGGAACAATAATGACTGAGAATTTCTACAAATTAATGTCAGACACCAAATCACAGATCCAGGAAGCCTAGAGAACACCAAGCAGGATAAACACCAAAACAAAACAAAACAAACACAAAAAACAAAAAACAAAAAACAAAAAACAACAGAAAAAAACAAAATAAAAAAAACCCAAGGCAAACCAAAACCAAAATCTTATACCTATGCATATCATTTTTAAAATACAGAAAATCAAAGATTAAAAAAATCCTGGAGGATGCCAGAGGAAAACAAACATCTTACCTAGAGAGGAAAAAAAATAAGAATCACATCCAATTTCTCCTCAGAAACTATGAAGCAATAAGGGAACAAAGTAAAATATTTAAAGCACTGACAGAAAAAAAAAATCACCAACCTAGAATTCTATGCCTTGCAAAATGATCCTTCTTTGTGAATAAGAAATAAAGACTTCCTCAAATAAAAGCAAAGGAATTTGTTGCCAGTAGACCTGTCTTGCAAAATTGTTATAGAGAAGAAAAAATATATAAATCAGACATATGGATCTATATAAACAAAGAACATCAAAGAAGGAATAAGTGAAGATTAAAAATAAAAACTTCATTTAATTAAAAATTTTTTTTCAAATGTTTACTTTTGAGACAGAGAGAGACAGATTGTAAGTGGGCAAGAGAGGGAGACACAGAATCCGAAGGAGGCTCCAGGCTCTGAGCTGTTAGTCCAGAGCCTGACGTGTGGCTCAAACTCACAAACCATGATATCATGACCTGAGCCGAGGTCAGACGCTTAACCAACTGAACCACCCAAGTGCCCCTAAACTTTCATTTTTCTTACTCTTAGTTTACCTAACAGATAAGTTTCTTCAAAATAATAATAGCAATAATGTATTCCATTATGTATGTGGATGTAATATATCTTATGTGTATATATGCTTATGTATGCTTATATTAAAGTGAAATGAAAGGCAGCAATGATACAAGGGACACAAGAAAGAATCAGGATTTTGTTATCATGTAATACTCACGCTACCTGTGAAGTGGTGTAGTATGATTTGAGAGTGGGTTGGATTAGTTGTAAATGTACACAGCAAACTCTACGGCAACCACTAAAAAACATTTAAAAAAGAATTGTAGCTGATATATTAAGAAAGGAGAGAAAATGGAATCATATAAAATGCTGAATTCAAACCACAAAAGGCAGAAAAAAAGGAAAAGACAAAAAATAGGAACAAAGAACAAATAGAAGACTATAATGAATATGGTAGACATTAATCCAATTATATCAATAGTCACCTTGAATGTCAATGTTCTAAATTACACCAATTAAAAAACAGATTATCAGAATGGATCAAAAAATATGACCCAGCTATCTGTTGTCTACAAGAAATCCACTGAAAAACAAATAAAGAAATCCATTTAAAAATAAATAATTAAAAAAAATAAAGAGATTAAAAGTAAATAAATGTATGGAGAAAAATATCCCATGTTAAATACTAAACAAAAGAAAGCAAGATTAACTATATTTCTTTTGGACAGAGCAGACTTCAAAGTAAGCCAAGTTATCAGGGATAAAGAAGGACATTAAATAACATCAAGGGAGTCAATTCTCCACGAACAATCTTCAATGTGTATGTGCCTATCTAGAGAGGGTCAAAACACATGAGGAAAAAACTGACAAATGCAAGGAGAAATAAACGAATCCACTACTGTAGTTGGGAGACTTCAACACCCTTGTCTCAGAAAGGGGCAGATCCAGGAGGCAGACAGTAAAGCCATAGCTGCACTCAACACCACCACTGATCAACTGGGTATAATGGACAACTACTGACTACTTCATGCAACAACAGCAGAATACACATTCTTCTCGAGTTGAACATACATCAATATACACTACGTTCTGGGTCATAAGACACATGTTAAAGGCTGTTTAATATTAGAACATTTGTAAGTGTATTAGCTAGCTAAAGGAGAAAAAATAGAACTCAATAGATGAAGAGTTAGGTGACTGATTAAATCAATACTCGTTCATGATAAAAACTGTTAGTAAACTAGGACAGCCTAGGTAGGGAAGCCCCCTAACCTCATAGGAGGTATCTACAAAACCCCTGAAACACCAGTACAAATAAACTCATGTAGGCACTTTTTTCAAAATCAGGAGCAAGGTGTGATTCTTACTATCCTCATTAACCAATACCCACTAAGCAATAAGAATGAAAAGGAGGAAAGAAAACTCCTTTTTGCAACGATGTGACTGTCTACATAAAAGAGCTTAAAGGAATTTATATGCTAACTAATAAATATAACAGAAAAACACTTGGGTAGATATAAGATCATTATATAAATCAACTGCATTTCTAAACACCAGCAACAAACTATCAACAGAGTATGAGTTTAAAAAAAAAAGGGACGGGGCGCCTGGGTGGCGCAGTCGGTTAAGCGTCCGACTTCAGCCAGGTCACGATCTCGCGGTCCGTGAGTTCGAGCCCCGCATCAGGCTCTGGGCTGATGGCTCAGAGCCTGGAGCCTGTTTCCGATTCTGTGTCTCCCTCTCTTTCTGCCCCTCCCTCGTTCATGCTCTGTCTCTCTCTGTCCCAAAAATAAATAAACGTTGAAAAAAAAAATTAAAAAAAAAAAAGGGAGGCATAAGCTTAAAAAAAAATTCATTTACAATGGTAACAAAAATGAAAGTATCTATAAATAAGTTAAAAAACGATACGCAAAACTTGTTCATAGGAAATTGTAACCTGTTATAACCTGGGGGCACCTGGGTGGCTCACTCGGTTAAGTGTCCGACTCATGATTTTGGCTCAGGTCATGATCTCATGGTTCATAGCTTCAAGCCCTGGTTCTCTATCTCCCTCTCTCTCCCTCTCCCTCTCTATCTCCCTCCCCCTCCCCCATTCATGCTCATGTTCTCTCTTTCTAAGTAAACATAAAAAAATAATAATAACCTGTTACTGAAAGACATTTTTTAAACAGCCTAAATAAATGTAGAGATAACTTAATATTGAGAGGATAATTAATTCTCCAAATTTACTTCCAGGTTTATTACAACTATTATCATATTCTGATGATTCATAAGTAGAACTTAATATGTTGATCATAAAACAGACCAAAGGACAAAGAATAGCCAAGTCCCTTCTAAAGAAAAATAAAGAGAAGAGACTTGAAGAGACTTGGAAGACATTAAGATTAAAAAACTAGAGTAATTAAAGAGCGTGGTATTGATGGAGGGGCAAACAAACTGACCAATGGAACAAAACAGAAAGCCCAGATATAGACCTGTGTTTATCTGGAATTCTATAATATGACATAGGTAGGATAGCAGCTCCCTGGGGAAATTCAACATTTAACAAATGAAAAGGTAAAATAGGGCTAACTAAATGGGCACACATATACATCATAAATAATCAATTCCAGATGGATTAACACCTTAAATTGTCGAAAGAAAACTTTAAAAGAAAATTTTCAATTCTTTTGAATCCAGGGTAAGGATTTCTTAAACAAAAGGAAGTTATATGCATAAAGAAATGATACAATTCAACTTCATTAAAATTAAGAATGGTTTCTCAAGTCAGCTTAAAGTAAAAAAGAAAAAACAAATCACAAACCAGAAAAAATATTTACACACTTATAAATGATAGAAAATTAGTATCAAAAATATATAAGGAATTCCTTAATAAGTAATAAAAGCTAAGACAACACGGAAAAGAAAAACAACTCAATTAAAACAAACCAGCAGAGGGACACCCGGTTGGCTCAGTAGGTTAAGTGTTCAACTGTTGATTTCTGCTCAGGTCACGATCTCACATTGTGAGATCGAGCCCTGAGTCAGGCTCTGGCTGAGCATGAAGCCTGTTTGGGTCTCGGTCTCTCTCTCTCTCTCTCTCTCTCTCTCTCTCTCTCTCTCTCTGTCTTGGTCCCTCTCTCTCTTTTTTCTCTCTCTCTCTGTCTTGGTCCCCCTCTCTCTCTCTCTCTCTCTCTCTCTTGGTCTCTCTCCCCTCTGTCCTCCCCCCACCCACTCTCTCAAAATAAATAAATAAACATTAAAAAAAGAATAAAACAACCCCAGTAGAAAACCAGGTATGGCTAAAAAACAAACGAGAGATGCATAATCTCGTTCTGTAAATACAGAAATGAAAATCAAGACCATGAGATAGCACTGTATACCAAATTTTGCTAACAGTAGCAAATTCAAAAAAAGTGACAAAACCAAGTTTATTTATTATTTTTTTATTTTAGAGAGCAAGTGAGAGAGAGTGGGGCAGAAGGGTAGAGGAAGAGAGCAGGAGACAGAGAGTGGGGGAGAGAGGGAGAGAATCTTAAGTAGGCTCCATGCTCGGTGCAGAGCCTGGCATGGGGCTCAATCCCACGATCCTGGGATCATGACCTGAGCCCAAATCAAAAGTTGGATGCTCAACCGACTGAGCCACCCAGGGGCCCCTATTTATTTAAAGATTTTATTTTCATGTAATTTCTACACCCAATGTGAGGCTTGAACTCACAACCCCGAGATCAAGAGTTGCACGCTCTACAGACTGAGCCAGCCAGGCACCCTAACAAAACCAAGTTTTAAAGAAGATGTGGATCAGTGTGATTACTTAGTGACCGCATTAATTTATACTCCCACGTTGGAAGACAACCTAACTTATAAAATCAAAGATTCCATTCTTAGGTATGTACCCCAGAAAAACCCAAGGAGACGTATTTCAGAATGTTCAAACCAACACTGTTGTTAATAGCAAAACTGTAAACAACTGCCAGTTACCAGGAAAAGGGATAAATTATGGATTATTAGATAGCAGAAAACAGACTGAGCATCAGCTACACATTACAACATGGGTGAATCTTAATATAATGTTGACTGAAAAAAATAGCAAGTCCTGGTCTCACATCTAGTATGATGTCCTTTTTTTATAAAGTTTAAAAGTGGGTAAAACAATTTAAGTGATATATTATTTTGGCAGTTATGTTCAGGATAATTTTTTGTTTCGAAAGTAAGGCATGATCAACACAACATTCAGGAGAGTGGCTGCCACTGGTAAGGTGGGCAGGGGCACAGGATTGGGAGGTGTCTGCATAGATCTAAGTTACTGGTGGTCTCTCAGTTCTTGGCTTGGGTGCTGGGTTTATTGAGATTCACTTACCATTAAATAAATGAAATAAAGAAAAGGAACTAAGCATAAGGCGACAATGACAGTGTGTCACAAACCAAGAATTAAAAAAAATACAATTCTCCCCTCCTTAGATTAGGCTAAAAGCCCTTAATAATGCCAGTGCCTATGCAAAACTCTATTGCCACAATTACTATTTTATAATTATTTGTATGTGTCTGTGTATCCCACTGAACCAAGAGCTAATGGAGGCTGTAATTTTCATTATCCTTAGATAACCAGCATCTACCACAGAGTTTGCTTCATACACGTTTATTGAATGGATAAAATAAACACAAAACTGATTCATTATAAAAACAAAAACACCTCAAGGTATCAGCCGTTTATTTGGGAGACAGCATTTACTAGAAAAAAAATCTACAATGAATCTAACATATAACTGACCTAAGAAAATAAAAACCTAGATTCCTGACTTTATATTTTGATTCCTTCCTCTTCCCCAAGAGTCTTATTTATTTATTTATTTTAATGCTTATTTTTGACAGAGAGAGAGAGAGAGAGAGCGAGCGAGCGAGCAGGGGAGGGGCAGAGACAGAGGGAGACAGGATCTGAGCATGCTCAGTGCTAACAGTGCAGAGCCTGATGCAGGGCTTGAAACCCACGAACCACAGGATCATGACCTGAGCTAAAGTCAGACATTTAACTGACTGAGCCACCCAGGAGCCCCTGTATTTTAATTTTAATACTGCATATTCTAGAAAACTATTTCTAAATGGTCAGTAAAATTCTTAAGGTAACTCCAAGTTTAAATTAGGAAGTTATAAAAATCAGAAATAGGGGCACCTGGGTGGCTCAGTCAGTTAAGCTTCCAACTTTGGCTCAGGTCATGATCTCATAATTCGTGGGTTCGAGCCCCATGTAGGGCTCTGTGCTGGCAGTGTGGAGCTTGCTTGGGATTTTCTCTCTCTCTCTCTCTCTGGCTCCTCCCCCACTTGTGCTCTCTCTCTCAAAATAAATATATAAACTTACAAAAAAAAATCAGAAATAGTCTGTAAGCCCTATTAAAAAAAAATAAACAAGTTGACACATTTAGTAGTTAGAGGACTAGGCTAAAATATAAGGAGAAATTAAACAGAAACTAAAAATACAAAATGTGAATCACTTTGCCTATTATTTTCAATATGGTTTATCCTTTTACAAAACACTATCACAGATAGCTAGAGTGATACAATTGATATTATTGGTGTCATTAAAATGGTCTGTGGGGGAACAAAGAAATTTTAGGGTAGAAAAAATGGTTTAATCCAGATTAGGAGAGGATTAATTTATTTAACCTGGAATTAAATGACATGAGGAGTAATTCAGTTAGTCAAAGGAGGTTAATATAAAAGGATACTGTACTAAGGATAGAATGTGAGGACACGGTCAGATTAAACAGCAGGTGAATTTTAAGTTAAACTATTGGAAGAAATTCTTTACTGTTCAGGTTTGAAAGAGTCGTCTAGTCTAGGAATCTAATGAACTTGATACAATTTAGAATGTAAACTGAAAGAGCATTGTCCAAATTGTGGGATGTTTGTACGTGTTCCACAAAAAGTGTTTGTGAAATGGGCAAAATAATGGATTAAGCAAAGCTAAACAGGTTTCTTTGTTGTTAAGTCTTTGAAGAGGCTTTATGATGTTAGTTTCGTGAATCTAAAAAGACGTATACACAATGTAGTATTTCCCAAATTTTATGACACCACTGTAGAGTATCAGGGCACTTGGGGCAACAAGACAACAAAGCACACTCTGCCCAGAAGCTTCTGGAGGTTCCTCGTCCACCACGTCAAGGAGCTGGAAGTGCTCCTGTGGTGCAGGAGATCTCGCTGTTCTCGGATTGCTCACGGTGTTTCCTCCCAGAAGCCCCAAGCCAAAGCCATTGTGGAAAGGGCAGCCCAGCCGGCCCCCAGAGTCACCAGCCCCATCCCAGGCTACACGGCGTGGAAAGTGAATACGATAGATGCTCATGTGCACATTTTCTTTGTGGTAAATACAACCTTGACCACTCTGGGGGCAGGAAAAAAAACAAAACAAAACAAAACAAAACATGGACACAATTTGCTTATGTGAGCTGTTGTGGGGGTGAGCGGGGGGAGAGGAATTGGGTTCTTTGCCTCAAACCGTATTAGTGAAGCTAAGGGACAGCAGGCCTGACACTGCTGACTTCAGAAGAGTCTGCTTCCAAGGCTGGCTCTTGGCTGATGTCTGGGAACTTGACTTGTCCAACGCTGCCTGCAGTGTTCCGCCTGCCTGGGACACTGAAGCCTGATGGTTTGAAGCCTGATAGGCTTGCCTGGATGGTCTGTAATCAATAAAGTGAACACGTCCTTTCCTCTTGGGTCTGGAATTTAGGTAGTTGTGGTTGGTGTGGAGGGTACCCACATGACCACCCCCCAGTAAAAATGGTTTCTGAATCTCACGCAGGTTTCTCTGGACAGAAACACTACACAAGCATTAATACACTTGATTACTGAAGGGAGAACATTCTATGGCCCATGCTGGGATTGGGAAAATGTTGGAAGCTTATGCTTGGATTCGTCCAGACTCTGATGTGTCTTTTCTCTTGCATTAATTACAAATGAAGCTAAATTCTGTGAGCCTTTCTAGGAAGTCATCAAATATGTGGGAAGGTTGTGGGAAACAATACAGTTGATGTTTGAACAATGTGGGGCTTAGGGACACTGACCCCCACTCCCATGGAGGTAAAAATCTGCATAAAGCTTTTGACTCTCCAAAAACCTTACTAATAGCCTACAGTTGATCAGAAGCCTTACTGGTAACAGAAATAATAGAGCAACATATATTTTATGTTGTATGTATTATTATATGTTGTATACCTAAACTAGAGAGAAGAAATGTTAAGGAAATCGTAAGGAATGTTAAGAGAATCAAAGTCAAAAATTCACACTGTTATTTATAAAAACATCTGCATATAAGTGGATCTGCACAGTTCAAAACTGTGTTGTTCAAGGGTTAACTGTAATTCATAGCTTTTCATTTATTTCAAGTTCAGGAAATCGGAGGAAGAAAACAACAAGCCAGATCATCTAAGGAAATATGAATAAAAACTTAGCTAGAATTTAGATAAAAAGGTGTCTTGTTTGCCCAACTCTTATTCACATATGCATGTATGTATTCTTATGCTGTCCTCAGACGTGCTTACTTCTTACACAGGGAAATATACACATACACATACACATACACGATAAAGTGTTATACAGACAGCGTAACAGATGTATAAAGGGCACACGGAAAAAACGTTCAGTCCTGCTTGGGACTATGAAAGGTACGGGGCCAGGAAAAGTTTCAACAAGAAGCAACTTAAGATGAATATTGAGATGAGGTGGCCGACATGATGGTGTCAGTGACAGGAGGGCATTTCAGGTAGAAGGCACACAGTGAATAAAGCAACAGAGGCATTAAGTGTACCCAGAGACGCTCCCAGTGGGTCTGCTGTAGTCTGCACAAATTCTGGCCACGGCCATGACAGAGAGCGCCCTGCAGGCCAGGCAGAGGAGCTGGACTTTTCTATATTGCAGGCAACGGAAAGCCACTGAAAGTGGACGTGATGAGGACAGAGGTTGGAAGCAGCTGGAGGGCCATATGAACAGAAGCCCAGGTGACAGGTGATGAAGTAATAGCAGCTGAGCGAAGAGTAAGGGATGATTACCACTTTATTTATTATTAAAAGAAACAGATTAAATGTGGCACCTATCATTCAGAATCTCAGCAGATTAGGGTTAAGGCCTATTCACAAAACACTACAGGACAGTCCTTCATGTAGACTGGCTATATGAGCAGAGCAGATCATAACGTGTGATAATTTTGTTTTTCTAATTGTATTTTTCTAATCTTATCTTAAGCAGAACTTTACATTCCTTGAGCATCCCCAACCGCTAAAGGGGAAGCAGACTGAATGTGTGCTCGATGTCAGGAAAAAACTACCTTGTAATTAGAAATTTCCTCCATATAGGAAAGAAAGAACAGAGGTAAAGAAGCTGTCTAATCTCATTAGCTCTGAGGGAAGGGAAGAGGCACATTTTCTTTTTTACCGTTGTTTATTAGTTCTTAATACTCTCCACTTCAATTTGTTAGCTTCTCCGTAACTTGTTTAAAGCAACATGGTACTTTTTAATTGCGATCTTCACTGTAAAAGCAGAAACTGGCCTTGAGTACTTGAGATGAAAGGTAGAAACCAGAAAATCGAAAAGCCCTTAAACAAATTCCATTTTATGTTTCATATTACCCCTTTGTTTTGGAAACTAATGAATGGTAAATAACAGACATGTGTCCCTAGAATTAGATACAAAGTTGATTTTGTCAGTAAACCAGGTTTGGGCTAGAAGAATAATAGGATTGAAGCTCACTTTAAAATTGTATTTAGGGGCGCCTGGGTGGCGCAGTCGGTTGAGCGTCCGACTTCAGCCAGGTCACGATCTCGTGGTCCAGAAGTTCGAGCCCCGCGTCGGGCTCTGGGCTGATGGCTCGGAGCCTGGAGCCTGTTTCCGATTCTGTGTCTCCCCCTCTCTCTGCCCCTCCCCCGTTCATGCTCTGTCTCTCTCTGTCCCAAAAATAAATTAAAACGTTGAAAAAAAAATTTAAAAAAATAAAAAAAAAATAAAATTGTATTTAAAAATGTACCCCACTGTCTTCAAATTACAGAAATGTCTGAGACTTAGATAGCATCTTGATGTGTGACATTAAGTTATTAAAGCTATTTATTAATGAAACGGCTTTCTTTAAAAGTCAGAATTTTAAAC